>NC_135078.1:0-330000 GCF_051107435.1 Chaetodon auriga
TTTGAAGGCCAGCATGGTTTCTTTTGAATTCGTGTGGAGTTAGTGTGAAAAGTGCAGTATATGTTCATTTTGTGCTTTTCTCGCTCAAATAGCGTTATTTTGAGCTGAAAATGACGGAATATGAGTATGTTAGATTCATTTGTATTTATTTGTCAAACTGTCATAGAATGACATTTCCACTTTAGAAACATCAATTCTTGCATGTTTTTGAAGGCCAGCATGGTTTCTTTTGAATTCGTGTGGAGTTAGTGTGAAAAGTGCAGTATATGTTCATTTTGTGCTTTTCTCGCTCAAATAGCGTTATTTTGAGCTGAAAATGACGGAATATGAGTATGTTAGATTCATTTGTATTTATTTGTCAAACTGTCATAGAATGACATTTCCACTTTAGAAACATCAATTCTTGCATGTTTTTGAAGGCCAGCATGGTTTCTTTTGAATTCGTGTGGAGTTAGTGTGAAAAGTGCAGTATATGTTCATTTTGTGCTTTTCTCGCTCAAATAGCGTTATTTTGAGCTGAAAATGACGGAATATGAGTATGTTAGATTCATTTGTATTTATTTGTCAAACTGTCATAGAATGACATTTCCACTTTAGAAACATCAATTCTTGCATGTTTTTGAAGGCCAGCATGGTTTCTTTTGAATTCGTGTGGAGTTAGTGTGAAAAGTGCAGTATATGTTCATTTTGTGCTTTTCTCGCTCAAATAGCGTTATTTTGACCTGAAAATGACGGAATATGAGTATGCTAGATTCATTTGTATTTATTTGTCAAACTGTCATAGAATGACAGTTCCACTTTAGAAACATCAATTCTTGCATGTTTTTGAAGGCCAGCATGGTTTCTTTTGAATTCGTGTGGAGTTGGTGTGAAAAGTGCAGTATATGTTCATTTTGTGCTTTTCTCGCTCAAATAGCGTTATTTTGAGCTGAAAATGACGGAATATGAGTATGTTAGATTCATTTGTATTTATTTGTCAAACTGTCATAGAATGACATTTCCACTTTAGAAACATCAATTCTTGCATGTTTTTGAAGGCCAGCATGGTTTCTTTTGAATTCGTGTTGAGTTAGTGTGAAAAGTGCAGTATATGTTCATTTTGTGCTTTTCTCGCTCAAATAGCGTTATTTTGAGCTGAAAATGACGGAATATGAGTATGTTAGATTCATTTGTATTTATTTGTCAAACTGTCATAGAATGACATTTCCACTTTAGAAACATCAATTCTTGCATGTTTTTGAAGGCCAGCATGGTTTCTTTTGAATTCGTGTGGAGTTAGTGTGAAAAGTGCAGTATATGTTCATTTTGTGCTTTTCTCGCTCAAATAGCGTTATTTTGAGCTGAAAATGACGGAATATGAGTATGTTAGATTCATTTGTATTTATTTGTCAAACTGTCATAGAATGACATTTCCACTTTAGAAACATCAATTCTTGCATGTTTTTGAAGGCCAGCATGGTTTCTTTTGAATTCGTGTGGAGTTAGTGTGAAAAGTGCAGTATATGTTCATTTTGTGCTTTTCTCGCTCAAATAGCGTTATTTTGAGCTGAAAATGACGGAATATGAGTATGTTAGATTCATTTGTATTTATTTGTCAAACTGTCATAGAATGACATTTCCACTTTAGAAACATCAATTCTTGCATGTTTTTGAAGGCCAGCATGGTTTCTTTTGAATTCGTGTGGAGTTAGTGTGAAAAGTGCAGTATATGTTCATTTTGTGCTTTTCTCGCTCAAATAGCGTTATTTTGACCTGAAAATGACGGAATATGAGTATGCTAGATTCATTTGTATTTATTTGTCAAACTGTCATAGAATGACATTTCCACTTTAGAAACATCAATTCTTGCATGTTTTTGAAGGCCAGCATGGTTTCTTTTGAATTCGTGTGGAGTTAGTGTGAAAAGTGCAGTATATGTTCATTTTGTGCTTTTCTCGCTCAAATAGCGTTATTTTGAGCTGAAAATGACGGAATATGAGTATGTTAGATTCATTTGTATTTATTTGTCAAACTGTCATAGAATGACATTTCCACTTTAGAAACATCAATTCTTGCATGTTTTTGAAGGCCAGCATGGTTTCTTTTGAATTCGTGTGGAGTTAGTGTGAAAAGTGCAGTATATGTTCATTTTGTGCTTTTCTCGCTCAAATAGCGTTATTTTGACCTGAAAATGACGGAATATGAGTATGCTAGATTCATTTGTATTTATTTGTCAAACTGTCATAGAATGACAGTTCCACTTTAGAAACATCAATTCTTGCATGTTTTTGAAGGCCAGCATGGTTTCTTTTGAATTCGTGTGGAGTTAGTGTGAAAAGTGCAGTATATGTTCATTTTGTGCTTTTCTCGCTCAAATAGCGTTATTTTGACCTGAAAATGACGGAATATGAGTATGCTAGATTCATTTGTATTTATTTGTCAAACTGTCATAGAATGACATTTCCACTTTAGAAACATCAATTCTTGCATGTTTTTGAAGGCCAGCATGGTTTCTTTTGAATTCGTGTGGAGTTAGTGTGAAAAGTGCAGTATATGTTCATTTTGTGCTTTTCTCGCTCAAATAGCGTTATTTTGAGCTGAAAATGACGGAATATGAGTATGTTAGATTCATTTGTATTTATTTGTCAAACTGTCATAGAATGACATTTCCACTTTAGAAACATCAATTCTTGCATGTTTTTGAAGGCCAGCATGGTTTCTTTTGAATTCGTGTGGAGTTAGTGTGAAAAGTGCAGTATATGTTCATTTTGTGCTTTTCTCGCTCAAATAGCGTTATTTTGAGCTGAAAATGACGGAATATGAGTATGTTAGATTCATTTGTATTTATTTGTCAAACTGTCATAGAATGACATTTCCACTTTAGAAACATCAATTCTTGCATGTTTTTGAAGGCCAGCATGGTTTCTTTTGAATTCGTGTGGAGTTAGTGTGAAAAGTGCAGTATATGTTCATTTTGTGCTTTTCTCGCTCAAATAGCGTTATTTTGAGCTGAAAATGACGGAATATGAGTATGTTAGATTCATTTGTATTTATTTGTCAAACTGTCATAGAATGACATTTCCACTTTAGAAACATCAATTCTTGCATGTTTTTGAAGGCCAGCATGGTTTCTTTTGAATTCGTGTGGAGTTAGTGTGAAAAGTGCAGTATATGTTCATTTTGTGCTTTTCTCGCTCAAATAGCGTTATTTTGAGCTGAAAATGACGGAATATGAGTATGTTAGATTCATTTGTATTTATTTGTCAAACTGTCATAGAATGACATTTCCACTTTAGAAACATCAATTCTTGCATGTTTTTGAAGGCCAGCATGGTTTCTTTTGAATTCGTGTGGAGTTAGTGTGAAAAGTGCAGTATATGTTCATTTTGTGCTTTTCTCGCTCAAATAGCGTTATTTTGAGCTGAAAATGACGGAATATGAGTATGTTAGATTCATTTGTATTTATTTGTCAAACTGTCATAGAATGACATTTCCACTTTAGAAACATCAATTCTTGCATGTTTTTGAAGGCCAGCATGGTTTCTTTTGAATTCGTGTGGAGTTAGTGTGAAAAGTGCAGTATATGTTCATTTTGTGCTTTTCTCGCTCAAATAGCGTTATTTTGAGCTGAAAATGACGGAATATGAGTATGTTAGATTCATTTGTATTTATTTGTCAAACTGTCATAGAATGACATTTCCACTTTAGAAACATCAATTCTTGCATGTTTTTGAAGGCCAGCATGGTTTCTTTTGAATTCGTGTGGAGTTAGTGTGAAAAGTGCAGTATATGTTCATTTTGTGCTTTTCTCGCTCAAATAGCGTTATTTTGAGCTGAAAATGACGGAATATGAGTATGTTAGATTCATTTGTATTTATTTGTCAAACTGTCATAGAATGACATTTCCACTTTAGAAACATCAATTCTTGCATGTTTTTGAAGGCCAGCATGGTTTCTTTTGAATTCGTGTGGAGTTAGTGTGAAAAGTGCAGTATATGTTCATTTTGTGCTTTTCTCGCTCAAATAGCGTTATTTTGACCTGAAAATGACGGAATATGAGTATGCTAGATTCATTTGTATTTATTTGTCAAACTGTCATAGAATGACAGTTCCACTTTAGAAACATCAATTCTTGCATGTTTTTGAAGGCCAGCATGGTTTCTTTTGAATTCGTGTGGAGTTGGTGTGAAAAGTGCAGTATATGTTCATTTTGTGCTTTTCTCGCTCAAATAGCGTTATTTTGAGCTGAAAATGACGGAATATGAGTATGTTAGATTCATTTGTATTTATTTGTCAAACTGTCATAGAATGACATTTCCACTTTAGAAACATCAATTCTTGCATGTTTTTGAAGGCCAGCATGGTTTCTTTTGAATTCGTGTTGAGTTAGTGTGAAAAGTGCAGTATATGTTCATTTTGTGCTTTTCTCGCTCAAATAGCGTTATTTTGAGCTGAAAATGACGGAATATGAGTATGTTAGATTCATTTGTATTTATTTGTCAAACTGTCATAGAATGACATTTCCACTTTAGAAACATCAATTCTTGCATGTTTTTGAAGGCCAGCATGGTTTCTTTTGAATTCGTGTGGAGTTAGTGTGAAAAGTGCAGTATATGTTCATTTTGTGCTTTTCTCGCTCAAATAGCGTTATTTTGAGCTGAAAATGACGGAATATGAGTATGTTAGATTCATTTGTATTTATTTGTCAAACTGTCATAGAATGACATTTCCACTTTAGAAACATCAATTCTTGCATGTTTTTGAAGGCCAGCATGGTTTCTTTTGAATTCGTGTGGAGTTAGTGTGAAAAGTGCAGTATATGTTCATTTTGTGCTTTTCTCGCTCAAATAGCGTTATTTTGAGCTGAAAATGACGGAATATGAGTATGTTAGATTCATTTGTATTTATTTGTCAAACTGTCATAGAATGACATTTCCACTTTAGAAACATCAATTCTTGCATGTTTTTGAAGGCCAGCATGGTTTCTTTTGAATTCGTGTGGAGTTAGTGTGAAAAGTGCAGTATATGTTCATTTTGTGCTTTTCTCGCTCAAATAGCGTTATTTTGACCTGAAAATGACGGAATATGAGTATGCTAGATTCATTTGTATTTATTTGTCAAACTGTCATAGAATGACAGTTCCACTTTAGAAACATCAATTCTTGCATGTTTTTGAAGGCCAGCATGGTTTCTTTTGAATTCGTGTGGAGTTAGTGTGAAAAGTGCAGTATATGTTCATTTTGTGCTTTTCTCGCTCAAATAGCGTTATTTTGACCTGAAAATGACGGAATATGAGTATGCTAGATTCATTTGTATTTATTTGTCAAACTGTCATAGAATGACATTTCCACTTTAGAAACATCAATTCTTGCATGTTTTTGAAGGCCAGCATGGTTTCTTTTGAATTCGTGTGGAGTTAGTGTGAAAAGTGCAGTATATGTTCATTTTGTGCTTTTCTCGCTCAAATAGCGTTATTTTGAGCTGAAAATGACGGAATATGAGTATGTTAGATTCATTTGTATTTATTTGTCAAACTGTCATAGAATGACATTTCCACTTTAGAAACATCAATTCTTGCATGTTTTTGAAGGCCAGCATGGTTTCTTTTGAATTCGTGTGGAGTTAGTGTGAAAAGTGCAGTATATGTTCATTTTGTGCTTTTCTCGCTCAAATAGCGTTATTTTGAGCTGAAAATGACGGAATATGAGTATGTTAGATTCATTTGTATTTATTTGTCAAACTGTCATAGAATGACATTTCCACTTTAGAAACATCAATTCTTGCATGTTTTTGAAGGCCAGCATGGTTTCTTTTGAATTCGTGTGGAGTTAGTGTGAAAAGTGCAGTATATGTTCATTTTGTGCTTTTCTCGCTCAAATAGCGTTATTTTGAGCTGAAAATGACGGAATATGAGTATGTTAGATTCATTTGTATTTATTTGTCAAACTGTCATAGAATGACATTTCCACTTTAGAAACATCAATTCTTGCATGTTTTTGAAGGCCAGCATGGTTTCTTTTGAATTCGTGTGGAGTTAGTGTGAAAAGTGCAGTATATGTTCATTTTGTGCTTTTCTCGCTCAAATAGCGTTATTTTGAGCTGAAAATGACGGAATATGAGTATGTTAGATTCATTTGTATTTATTTGTCAAACTGTCATAGAATGACATTTCCACTTTAGAAACATCAATTCTTGCATGTTTTTGAAGGCCAGCATGGTTTCTTTTGAATTCGTGTGGAGTTAGTGTGAAAAGTGCAGTATATGTTCATTTTGTGCTTTTCTCGCTCAAATAGCGTTATTTTGAGCTGAAAATGACGGAATATGAGTATGTTAGATTCATTTGTATTTATTTGTCAAACTGTCATAGAATGACATTTCCACTTTAGAAACATCAATTCTTGCATGTTTTTGAAGGCCAGCATGGTTTCTTTTGAATTCGTGTGGAGTTAGTGTGAAAAGTGCAGTATATGTTCATTTTGTGCTTTTCTCGCTCAAATAGCGTTATTTTGAGCTGAAAATGACGGAATATGAGTATGTTAGATTCATTTGTATTTATTTGTCAAACTGTCATAGAATGACATTTCCACTTTAGAAACATCAATTCTTGCATGTTTTTGAAGGCCAGCATGGTTTCTTTTGAATTCGTGTGGAGTTAGTGTGAAAAGTGCAGTATATGTTCATTTTGTGCTTTTCTCGCTCAAATAGCGTTATTTTGAGCTGAAAATGACGGAATATGAGTATGTTAGATTCATTTGTATTTATTTGTCAAACTGTCATAGAATGACATTTCCACTTTAGAAACATCAATTCTTGCATGTTTTTGAAGGCCAGCATGGTTTCTTTTGAATTCGTGTGGAGTTAGTGTGAAAAGTGCAGTATATGTTCATTTTGTGCTTTTCTCGCTCAAATAGCGTTATTTTGACCTGAAAATGACGGAATATGAGTATGCTAGATTCATTTGTATTTATTTGTCAAACTGTCATAGAATGACATTTCCACTTTAGAAACATCAATTCTTGCATGTTTTTGAAGGCCAGCATGGTTTCTTTTGAATTCGTGTGGAGTTAGTGTGAAAAGTGCAGTATATGTTCATTTTGTGCTTTTCTCGCTCAAATAGCGTTATTTTGAGCTGAAAATGACGGAATATGAGTATGTTAGATTCATTTGTATTTATTTGTCAAACTGTCATAGAATGACATTTCCACTTTAGAAACATCAATTCTTGCATGTTTTTGAAGGCCAGCATGGTTTCTTTTGAATTCGTGTGGAGTTAGTGTGAAAAGTGCAGTATATGTTCATTTTGTGCTTTTCTCGCTCAAATAGCGTTATTTTGACCTGAAAATGACGGAATATGAGTATGCTAGATTCATTTGTATTTATTTGTCAAACTGTCATAGAATGACAGTTCCACTTTAGAAACATCAATTCTTGCATGTTTTTGAAGGCCAGCATGGTTTCTTTTGAATTCGTGTGGAGTTAGTGTGAAAAGTGCAGTATATGTTCATTTTGTGCTTTTCTCGCTCAAATAGCGTTATTTTGACCTGAAAATGACGGAATATGAGTATGCTAGATTCATTTGTATTTATTTGTCAAACTGTCATAGAATGACATTTCCACTTTAGAAACATCAATTCTTGCATGTTTTTGAAGGCCAGCATGGTTTCTTTTGAATTCGTGTGGAGTTAGTGTGAAAAGTGCAGTATATGTTCATTTTGTGCTTTTCTCGCTCAAATAGCGTTATTTTGAGCTGAAAATGACGGAATATGAGTATGTTAGATTCATTTGTATTTATTTGTCAAACTGTCATAGAATGACATTTCCACTTTAGAAACATCAATTCTTGCATGTTTTTGAAGGCCAGCATGGTTTCTTTTGAATTCGTGTGGAGTTAGTGTGAAAAGTGCAGTATATGTTCATTTTGTGCTTTTCTCGCTCAAATAGCGTTATTTTGAGCTGAAAATGACGGAATATGAGTATGTTAGATTCATTTGTATTTATTTGTCAAACTGTCATAGAATGACATTTCCACTTTAGAAACATCAATTCTTGCATGTTTTTGAAGGCCAGCATGGTTTCTTTTGAATTCGTGTGGAGTTAGTGTGAAAAGTGCAGTATATGTTCATTTTGTGCTTTTCTCGCTCAAATAGCGTTATTTTGAGCTGAAAATGACGGAATATGAGTATGTTAGATTCATTTGTATTTATTTGTCAAACTGTCATAGAATGACATTTCCACTTTAGAAACATCAATTCTTGCATGTTTTTGAAGGCCAGCATGGTTTCTTTTGAATTCGTGTGGAGTTAGTGTGAAAAGTGCAGTATATGTTCATTTTGTGCTTTTCTCGCTCAAATAGCGTTATTTTGAGCTGAAAATGACGGAATATGAGTATGTTAGATTCATTTGTATTTATTTGTCAAACTGTCATAGAATGACATTTCCACTTTAGAAACATCAATTCTTGCATGTTTTTGAAGGCCAGCATGGTTTCTTTTGAATTCGTGTGGAGTTAGTGTGAAAAGTGCAGTATATGTTCATTTTGTGCTTTTCTCGCTCAAATAGCGTTATTTTGAGCTGAAAATGACGGAATATGAGTATGTTAGATTCATTTGTATTTATTTGTCAAACTGTCATAGAATGACATTTCCACTTTAGAAACATCAATTCTTGCATGTTTTTGAAGGCCAGCATGGTTTCTTTTGAATTCGTGTGGAGTTAGTGTGAAAAGTGCAGTATATGTTCATTTTGTGCTTTTCTCGCTCAAATAGCGTTATTTTGAGCTGAAAATGACGGAATATGAGTATGTTAGATTCATTTGTATTTATTTGTCAAACTGTCATAGAATGACATTTCCACTTTAGAAACATCAATTCTTGCATGTTTTTGAAGGCCAGCATGGTTTCTTTTGAATTCGTGTGGAGTTAGTGTGAAAAGTGCAGTATATGTTCATTTTGTGCTTTTCTCGCTCAAATAGCGTTATTTTGAGCTGAAAATGACGGAATATGAGTATGTTAGATTCATTTGTATTTATTTGTCAAACTGTCATAGAATGACATTTCCACTTTAGAAACATCAATTCTTGCATGTTTTTGAAGGCCAGCATGGTTTCTTTTGAATTCGTGTGGAGTTAGTGTGAAAAGTGCAGTATATGTTCATTTTGTGCTTTTCTCGCTCAAATAGCGTTATTTTGAGCTGAAAATGACGGAATATGAGTATGTTAGATTCATTTGTATTTATTTGTCAAACTGTCATAGAATGACATTTCCACTTTAGAAACATCAATTCTTGCATGTTTTTGAAGGCCAGCATGGTTTCTTTTGAATTCGTGTGGAGTTAGTGTGAAAAGTGCAGTATATGTTCATTTTGTGCTTTTCTCGCTCAAATAGCGTTATTTTGAGCTGAAAATGACGGAATATGAGTATGTTAGATTCATTTGTATTTATTTGTCAAACTGTCATAGAATGACATTTCCACTTTAGAAACATCAATTCTTGCATGTTTTTGAAGGCCAGCATGGTTTCTTTTGAATTCGTGTGGAGTTAGTGTGAAAAGTGCAGTATATGTTCATTTTGTGCTTTTCTCGCTCAAATAGCGTTATTTTGAGCTGAAAATGACGGAATATGAGTATGTTAGATTCATTTGTATTTATTTGTCAAACTGTCATAGAATGACATTTCCACTTTAGAAACATCAATTCTTGCATGTTTTTGAAGGCCAGCATGGTTTCTTTTGAATTCGTGTGGAGTTAGTGTGAAAAGTGCAGTATATGTTCATTTTGTGCTTTTCTCGCTCAAATAGCGTTATTTTGAGCTGAAAATGACGGAATATGAGTATGTTAGATTCATTTGTATTTATTTGTCAAACTGTCATAGAATGACATTTCCACTTTAGAAACATCAATTCTTGCATGTTTTTGAAGGCCAGCATGGTTTCTTTTGAATTCGTGTGGAGTTAGTGTGAAAAGTGCAGTATATGTTCATTTTGTGCTTTTCTCGCTCAAATAGCGTTATTTTGACCTGAAAATGACGGAATATGAGTATGCTAGATTCATTTGTATTTATTTGTCAAACTGTCATAGAATGACATTTCCACTTTAGAAACATCAATTCTTGCATGTTTTTGAAGGCCAGCATGGTTTCTTTTGAATTCGTGTGGGGTTAGTGTGAAAAGTGCAGTATATGTTCATTTTGTGCTTTTCTCGCTCAAATAGCGTTATTTTGAGCTGAAAATGACGGAATATGAGTATGTTAGATTCATTTGTATTTATTTGTCAAACTGTCATAGAATGACATTTCCACTTTAGAAACATCAATTCTTGCATGTTTTTGAAGGCCAGCATGGTTTCTTTTGAATTCGTGTGGAGTTAGTGTGAAAAGTGCAGTATATGTTCATTTTGTGCTTTTCTCGCTCAAATAGCGTTATTTTGACCTGAAAATGACGGAATATGAGTATGCTAGATTCATTTGTATTTATTTGTCAAACTGTCATAGAATGACATTTCCACTTTAGAAACATCAATTCTTGCATGTTTTTGAAGGCCAGCATGGTTTCTTTTGAATTCGTGTGGAGTTAGTGTGAAAAGTGCAGTATATGTTCATTTTGTGCTTTTCTCGCTCAAATAGCGTTATTTTGACCTGAAAATGACGGAATATGAGTATGTTAGATTCATTTGTATTTATTTGTCAAACTGTCATAGAATGACATTTCCACTTTAGAAACATCAATTCTTGCATGTTTTTGAAGGCCAGCATGGTTTCTTTTGAATTCGTGTGGAGTTAGTGTGAAAAGTGCAGTATATGTTCATTTTGTGCTTTTCTCGCTCAAATAGCGTTATTTTGACCTGAAAATGACGGAATATGAGTATGTTAGATTCATTTGTATTTATTTGTCAAACTGTCATAGAATGACATTTCCACTTTAGAAACATCAATTCTTGCATGTTTTTGAAGGACAGCATGGTTTCTTTTGAATTCGTGTTGAGTTAGTGTGAAAAGTGCAGTATATGTTCATTTTGTGCTTTTCTCGCTCAAATAGCGTTATTTTGAGCGGAAAATGACAGTATGTGCTTATTTCAGATTCATGTGTTTTTATGTATCAAACTGTGTGAGAATGACAATTCCACTGTAGAAACATCAAGTCTTGCATGTTTTTGAAGGACAGCATGGTTTATTTTGAATTCCTGTTGAGTTAGTGTGAAAAGTGCAGTATATGTTCATTTTGTGCTTTTCTCGCTCAAATAGCGTTATTTTGAGCTGAAAATGACGGAATATGAGTATGTTAGATTCATTTGTATTTATTTGTCAAACTGTCATAGAATGACATTTCCACTTTAGAAACATCAATTCTTGCATGTTTTTGAAGGCCAGCATGGTTTCTTTTGAATTCGTGTGGAGTTAGTGTGAAAAGTGCAGTATATGTTCATTTTGTGCTTTTCTCGCTCAAATAGCGTTATTTTGAGCTGAAAATGACGGAATATGAGTATGTTAGATTCATTTGTATTTATTTGTCAAACTGTCATAGAATGACATTTCCACTTTAGAAACATCAATTCTTGCATGTTTTTGAAGGCCAGCATGGTTTCTTTTGAATTCGTGTGGAGTTAGTGTGAAAAGTGCAGTATATGTTCATTTTGTGCTTTTCTCGCTCAAATAGCGTTATTTTGAGCTGAAAATGACGGAATATGAGTATGTTAGATTCATTTGTATTTATTTGTCAAACTGTCATAGAATGACATTTCCACTTTAGAAACATCAATTCTTGCATGTTTTTGAAGGCCAGCATGGTTTCTTTTGAATTCGTGTGGAGTTAGTGTGAAAAGTGCAGTATATGTTCATTTTGTGCTTTTCTCGCTCAAATAGCGTTATTTTGAGCTGAAAATGACGGAATATGAGTATGTTAGATTCATTTGTATTTATTTGTCAAACTGTCATAGAATGACATTTCCACTTTAGAAACATCAATTCTTGCATGTTTTTGAAGGCCAGCATGGTTTCTTTTGAATTCGTGTGGAGTTAGTGTGAAAAGTGCAGTATATGTTCATTTTGTGCTTTTCTCGCTCAAATAGCGTTATTTTGAGCTGAAAATGACGGAATATGAGTATGTTAGATTCATTTGTATTTATTTGTCAAACTGTCATAGAATGACATTTCCACTTTAGAAACATCAATTCTTGCATGTTTTTGAAGGCCAGCATGGTTTCTTTTGAATTCGTGTGGAGTTAGTGTGAAAAGTGCAGTATATGTTCATTTTGTGCTTTTCTCGCTCAAATAGCGTTATTTTGACCTGAAAATGACGGAATATGAGTATGCTAGATTCATTTGTATTTATTTGTCAAACTGTCATAGAATGACATTTCCACTTTAGAAACATCAATTCTTGCATGTTTTTGAAGGACAGCATGGTTTCTTTTGAATTCGTGTTGAGTTAGTGTGAAAAGTGCAGTATATGTTCATTTTGTGCTTTTCTCGCTCAAATAGCGTTATTTTGAGCGGAAAATGACAGTATGTGCTTATTTCAGATTCATGTGTTTTTATGTATCAAACTGTGTGAGAATGACAATTCCACTGTAGAAACATCAAGTCTTGCATGTTTTTGAAGGACAGCATGGTTTATTTTGAATTCCTGTTGAGTTAGTGTGAAAAGTGCAGTATATGTTCATTTTGTGCTTTTCTCGCTCAAATAGCGTTATTTTGAGCTGAAAATGACGGAATATGAGTATGTTAGATTCATTTGTATTTATTTGTCAAACTGTCATAGAATGACATTTCCACTTTAGAAACATCAATTCTTGCATGTTTTTGAAGGCCAGCATGGTTTCTTTTGAATTCGTGTGGAGTTAGTGTGAAAAGTGCAGTATATGTTCATTTTGTGCTTTTCTCGCTCAAATAGCGTTATTTTGAGCTGAAAATGACGGAATATGAGTATGTTAGATTCATTTGTATTTATTTGTCAAACTGTCATAGAATGACATTTCCACTTTAGAAACATCAATTCTTGCATGTTTTTGAAGGCCAGCATGGTTTCTTTTGAATTCGTGTGGAGTTAGTGTGAAAAGTGCAGTATATGTTCATTTTGTGCTTTTCTCGCTCAAATAGCGTTATTTTGAGCTGAAAATGACGGAATATGAGTATGTTAGATTCATTTGTATTTATTTGTCAAACTGTCATAGAATGACATTTCCACTTTAGAAACATCAATTCTTGCATGTTTTTGAAGGCCAGCATGGTTTCTTTTGAATTCGTGTGGAGTTAGTGTGAAAAGTGCAGTATATGTTCATTTTGTGCTTTTCTCGCTCAAATAGCGTTATTTTGAGCTGAAAATGACGGAATATGAGTATGTTAGATTCATTTGTATTTATTTGTCAAACTG
This sequence comes from Chaetodon auriga, assembly GCF_051107435.1. Lineage (NCBI taxonomy): Eukaryota > Metazoa > Chordata > Actinopteri > Chaetodontiformes > Chaetodontidae > Chaetodon > Chaetodon auriga. The sequence continues at coordinate 13,345 of NC_135078.1, forward strand.
TCATAGAATGACATTTCCACTTTAGAAACATCAATTCTTGCATGTTTTTGAAGGCCAGCATGGTTTCTTTTGAATTCGTGTGGAGTTAGTGTGAAAAGTGCAGTATATGTTCATTTTGTGCTTTTCTCGCTCAAATAGCGTTATTTTGAGCTGAAAATGACGGAATATGAGTATGTTAGATTCATTTGTATTTATTTGTCAAACTGTCATAGAATGACATTTCCACTTTAGAAACATCAATTCTTGCATGTTTTTGAAGGCCAGCATGGTTTCTTTTGAATTCGTGTGGAGTTAGTGTGAAAAGTGCAGTATATGTTCATTTTGTGCTTTTCTCGCTCAAATAGCGTTATTTTGACCTGAAAATGACGGAATATGAGTATGCTAGATTCATTTGTATTTATTTGTCAAACTGTCATAGAATGACATTTCCACTTTAGAAACATCAATTCTTGCATGTTTTTGAAGGCCAGCATGGTTTCTTTTGAATTCGTGTGGGGTTAGTGTGAAAAGTGCAGTATATGTTCATTTTGTGCTTTTCTCGCTCAAATAGCGTTATTTTGAGCTGAAAATGACGGAATATGAGTATGTTAGATTCATTTGTATTTATTTGTCAAACTGTCATAGAATGACATTTCCACTTTAGAAACATCAATTCTTGCATGTTTTTGAAGGCCAGCATGGTTTCTTTTGAATTCGTGTGGAGTTAGTGTGAAAAGTGCAGTATATGTTCATTTTGTGCTTTTCTCGCTCAAATAGCGTTATTTTGACCTGAAAATGACGGAATATGAGTATGCTAGATTCATTTGTATTTATTTGTCAAACTGTCATAGAATGACATTTCCACTTTAGAAACATCAATTCTTGCATGTTTTTGAAGGCCAGCATGGTTTCTTTTGAATTCGTGTGGAGTTAGTGTGAAAAGTGCAGTATATGTTCATTTTGTGCTTTTCTCGCTCAAATAGCGTTATTTTGACCTGAAAATGACGGAATATGAGTATGTTAGATTCATTTGTATTTATTTGTCAAACTGTCATAGAATGACATTTCCACTTTAGAAACATCAATTCTTGCATGTTTTTGAAGGCCAGCATGGTTTCTTTTGAATTCGTGTGGAGTTAGTGTGAAAAGTGCAGTATATGTTCATTTTGTGCTTTTCTCGCTCAAATAGCGTTATTTTGAGCTGAAAATGACGGAATATGAGTATGTTAGATTCATTTGTATTTATTTGTCAAACTGTCATAGAATGACATTTCCACTTTAGAAACATCAATTCTTGCATGTTTTTGAAGGACAGCATGGTTTCTTTTGAATTCGTGTTGAGTTAGTGTGAAAAGTGCAGTATATGTTCATTTTGTGCTTTTCTCGCTCAAATAGCGTTATTTTGAGCGGAAAATGACAGTATGTGCTTATTTCAGATTCATGTGTTTTTATGTATCAAACTGTGTGAGAATGACAATTCCACTGTAGAAACATCAAGTCTTGCATGTTTTTGAAGGACAGCATGGTTTATTTTGAATTCCTGTTGAGTTAGTGTGAAAAGTGCAGTATATGTTCATTTTGTGCTTTTCTCGCTCAAATAGCGTTATTTTGAGCTGAAAATGACGGAATATGAGTATGTTAGATTCATTTGTATTTATTTGTCAAACTGTCATAGAATGACATTTCCACTTTAGAAACATCAATTCTTGCATGTTTTTGAAGGCCAGCATGGTTTCTTTTGAATTCGTGTGGAGTTAGTGTGAAAAGTGCAGTATATGTTCATTTTGTGCTTTTCTCGCTCAAATAGCGTTATTTTGACCTGAAAATGACGGAATATGAGTATGTTAGATTCATTTGTATTTATTTGTCAAACTGTCATAGAATGACATTTCCACTTTAGAAACATCAATTCTTGCATGTTTTTGAAGGACAGCATGGTTTCTTTTGAATTCGTGTTGAGTTAGTGTGAAAAGTGCAGTATATGTTCATTTTGTGCTTTTCTCGCTCAAATAGCGTTATTTTGAGCGGAAAATGACAGTATGTGCTTATTTCAGATTCATGTGTTTTTATGTATCAAACTGTGTGAGAATGACAATTCCACTGTAGAAACATCAAGTCTTGCATGTTTTTGAAGGACAGCATGGTTTATTTTGAATTCCTGTTGAGTTAGTGTGAAAAGTGCAGTATATGTTCATTTTGTGCTTTTCTCGCTCAAATAGCGTTATTTTGAGCTGAAAATGACGGAATATGAGTATGTTAGATTCATTTGTATTTATTTGTCAAACTGTCATAGAATGACATTTCCACTTTAGAAACATCAATTCTTGCATGTTTTTGAAGGCCAGCATGGTTTCTTTTGAATTCGTGTGGAGTTAGTGTGAAAAGTGCAGTATATGTTCATTTTGTGCTTTTCTCGCTCAAATAGCGTTATTTTGACCTGAAAATGACGGAATATGAGTATGCTAGATTCATTTGTATTTATTTGTCAAACTGTCATAGAATGACATTTCCACTTTAGAAACATCAATTCTTGCATGTTTTTGAAGGCCAGCATGGTTTCTTTTGAATTCGTGTGGCGTTAGTGTGAAAAGTGCAGTATATGTTCATTTTGTGCTTTTCTCGCTCAAATAGCGTTATTTTGACCTGAAAATGACGGAATATGAGTATGCTAGATTCATTTGTATTTATTTGTCAAACTGTCATAGAATGACATTTCCACTTTAGAAACATCAATTCTTGCATGTTTTTGAAGGCCAGCATGGTTTCTTTTGAATTCGTGTGGAGTTAGTGTGAAAAGTGCAGTATATGTTCATTTTGTGCTTTTCTCGCTCAAATAGCGTTATTTTGAGCTGAAAATGACGGAATATGAGTATGTTAGATTCATTTGTATTTATTTGTCAAACTGTCATAGAATGACATTTCCACTTTAGAAACATCAATTCTTGCATGTTTTTGAAGGCCAGCATGGTTTCTTTTGAATTCGTGTGGAGTTAGTGTGAAAAGTGCAGTATATGTTCATTTTGTGCTTTTCTCGCTCAAATAGCGTTATTTTGACCTGAAAATGACGGAATATGAGTATGCTAGATTCATTTGTATTTATTTGTCAAAGTGTCATAGAATGACATTTCCACTTTAGAAACATCAATTCTTGCATGTTTTTGAAGGCCAGCATGGTTTCTTTTGAATTCGTGTGGAGTTAGTGTGAAAAGTGCAGTATATGTTCATTTTGTGCTTTTCTCGCTCAAATAGCGTTATTTTGACCTGAAAATGACGGAATATGAGTATGTTAGATTCATTTGTATTTATTTGTCAAACTGTCATAGAATGACATTTCCACTTTAGAAACATCAATTCTTGCATGTTTTTGAAGGCCAGCATGGTTTCTTTTGAATTCGTGTGGAGTTAGTGTGAAAAGTGCAGTATATGTTCATTTTGTGCTTTTCTCGCTCAAATAGCGTTATTTTGACCTGAAAATGACGGAATATGAGTATGTTAGATTCATTTGTATTTATTTGTCAAACTGTCATAGAATGACATTTCCACTTTAGAAACATCAATTCTTGCATGTTTTTGAAGGCCAGCATGGTTTCTTTTGAATTCGTGTGGAGTTAGTGTGAAAAGTGCAGTATATGTTCATTTTGTGCTTTTCTCGCTCAAATAGCGTTATTTTGACCTGAAAATGACGGAATATGAGTATGTTAGATTCATTTGTATTTATTTGTCAAACTGTCATAGAATGACATTTCCACTTTAGAAACATCAATTCTTGCATGTTTTTGAAGGACAGCATGGTTTCTTTTGAATTCGTGTTGAGTTAGTGTGAAAAGTGCAGTATATGTTCATTTTGTGCTTTTCTCGCTCAAATAGCGTTATTTTGAGCGGAAAATGACAGTATGTGCTTATTTCAGATTCATGTGTTTTTATGTATCAAACTGTGTGAGAATGACAATTCCACTGTAGAAACATCAAGTCTTGCATGTTTTTGAAGGACAGCATGGTTTATTTTGAATTCCTGTTGAGTTAGTGTGAAAAGTGCAGTATATGTTCATTTTGTGCTTTTCTCGCTCAAATAGCGTTATTTTGAGCTGAAAATGACGGAATATGAGTATGTTAGATTCATTTGTATTTATTTGTCAAACTGTCATAGAATGACATTTCCACTTTAGAAACATCAATTCTTGCATGTTTTTGAAGGCCAGCATGGTTTCTTTTGAATTCGTGTGGAGTTAGTGTGAAAAGTGCAGTATATGTTCATTTTGTGCTTTTCTCGCTCAAATAGCGTTATTTTGACCTGAAAATGACGGAATATGAGTATGCTAGATTCATTTGTATTTATTTGTCAAACTGTCATAGAATGACATTTCCACTTTAGAAACATCAATTCTTGCATGTTTTTGAAGGCCAGCATGGTTTCTTTTGAATTCGTGTGGGGTTAGTGTGAAAAGTGCAGTATATGTTCATTTTGTGCTTTTCTCGCTCAAATAGCGTTATTTTGAGCTGAAAATGACGGAATATGAGTATGTTAGATTCATTTGTATTTATTTGTCAAACTGTCATAGAATGACATTTCCACTTTAGAAACATCAATTCTTGCATGTTTTTGAAGGCCAGCATGGTTTCTTTTGAATTCGTGTGGAGTTAGTGTGAAAAGTGCAGTATATGTTCATTTTGTGCTTTTCTCGCTCAAATAGCGTTATTTTGACCTGAAAATGACGGAATATGAGTATGCTAGATTCATTTGTATTTATTTGTCAAACTGTCATAGAATGACAGTTCCACTTTAGAAACATCAATTCTTGCATGTTTTTGAAGGCCAGCATGGTTTCTTTTGAATTCGTGTGGAGTTAGTGTGAAAAGTGCAGTATATGTTCATTTTGTGCTTTTCTCGCTCAAATAGCGTTATTTTGACCTGAAAATGACGGAATATGAGTATGCTAGATTCATTTGTATTTATTTGTCAAACTGTCATAGAATGACATTTCCACTTTAGAAACATCAATTCTTGCATGTTTTTGAAGGCCAGCATGGTTTCTTTTGAATTCGTGTGGAGTTAGTGTGAAAAGTGCAGTATATGTTCATTTTGTGCTTTTCTCGCTCAAATAGCGTTATTTTGAGCTGAAAATGACGGAATATGAGTATGTTAGATTCATTTGTATTTATTTGTCAAACTGTCATAGAATGACATTTCCACTTTAGAAACATCAATTCTTGCATGTTTTTGAAGGCCAGCATGGTTTCTTTTGAATTCGTGTGGAGTTAGTGTGAAAAGTGCAGTATATGTTCATTTTGTGCTTTTCTCGCTCAAATAGCGTTATTTTGAGCTGAAAATGACGGAATATGAGTATGTTAGATTCATTTGTATTTATTTGTCAAACTGTCATAGAATGACATTTCCACTTTAGAAACATCAATTCTTGCATGTTTTTGAAGGCCAGCATGGTTTCTTTTGAATTCGTGTGGAGTTAGTGTGAAAAGTGCAGTATATGTTCATTTTGTGCTTTTCTCGCTCAAATAGCGTCTTATCTTGCTTTTTTCGCTCAAATGTGTTATATATTAATCGGACTTCCTTCACAGTTATTGTGAATAATGCAAGTGTTGATGTTGTACTTGTCTCATTCATACAATACGATTTTGAAAATAAAAGCAGATGATTGTCACTATTTGAGATTCCCCTTTTTATTGCGTTATCGTGTCCTAGAATGAGAATGACACTTGAAACGCTCCAATGTGAATGTTTTTGATGGACAAAATCGTTTAATTCGACATCTTTTAAATTACTGTTAAATTTGTATGTGTTCATGTTGACTTGTCTTGCCATACAATATAACGTAAAAAGTGGAAATGTCATTCTATGGCAGTTTGACACATAAATACAAATGAATCTAGCATACTCATATTCCGTCATTTTCAGGTCAGAATAACGCATTTGAGCGAGAAAAGCATAAAAGACGCCATTTGAGTGAGAGAAGCACAAAATCAACACTTGTTGCACTGTTCACAGTAAATCAACACAAATTCAAAATAAACCACGCTGTCCTTCAAAAACATGCAAGACTTGATGTTTCTAAAGGGGAATTGTCATTCTCAGACAGTTTGACAAATAAAAACAAAAGAATATAAAATAATCACATTTATGTCATTTCCCAGTCAGAATAACGCTATTTGAGCGAGAAAAGCAGAAAAGACGCTGTTTGAGTGAGAAAAACAGAAAAGACGCTGTTTGAGCGAGTAAAGCATAAAAGACGCCATTTGAGTGAGAGAAGCACAAAATCAACACTTGTTGCACTTTTCACAGTAAATCAACACAAATTCAAAATAAACCATGCTGTCCTTCAAAAACATGCAAGACTTGATGTTTCTAAAGGGGAATTGTCATTCTCAGACAGTTTGACAAATAAAAACAAAAGAATATAAAATAATCACATTTATGTCATTTCCCAGTCAGAATAACGCTATTTGAGCGAGAAAAGCAGAAAAGACGCTGTTTGAGCGAGAAAAGCAGAAAAGACGCTGTTTGAGCGAGAAAAGCACAAAATCAACACTTGTTGCACTTTTCACAGTAAATCAACACAAATTCAAAATAAACCATGCTGTCCTTCAAAAACATGCAAGACTTGATGTTTTTAAAGGGGAGTTGTCATTCTCAGACAGTTTGACAAATAAAAACAAAAGAATATAAAATAATCACATTTATGTCATTTCCCATTCAGAATAACACTATTTGAGCGAGAAAAGCAGAAAAGACGCTGTTTGAGCGAGAAAAGCATAAAAGACGTTGTTTGAGCGAGAAAAGCACAAAATCAACACTTGTTGCACTTTTCACAGTAAAATCAACACAAATTCAAAATAAACCATGCTGTCCTTCAAAAACATGCAAGACTTGATGTTTCTAAAGGGGAATTGTCATTCTCAGACAGTTTGACAAATTGGATGATAACATTCATTTAGTTTTACAGTCAAAATCACACTACATGAGCGACAGAAGCACAACATCAACACTTGTATTTTTCACAGAAACTGTGAAGGAAGTCAAATTAAAACATGTTGTCCTTCATAAACATTCACATTTAAATGCTTCTAAAGTGAAATTGACATTCTGAGACAGTGTGACACATAAAAACAAATGAATCTTAAATGGTGACGCTCATTTCATTTTACAGTCAAAATCATTACATATGAGCGACAGGAGCACAAAATGAACATGAAACATGTTGTCCGTCATAAATATTCACAGTTGAATGTGTCTAAAGTGGAATTGACATCCTGAGACAGTGTGACACATAAAAACAAATGAATCTTAAATGGTGACACTCATTTGATATCTCAGTCAAAATCACATTACATGAGCAACAGAAGCACAACATCAACACTTGTATTTGTCACAGAAACTGTGAAGGAAGTCAAATTAAAACATGTTGTCCTTCATAAACATTCACATTTAAATGCTTCTAAAGTGAAATTGACATTCTGAGACAGTGTGACACATAAAAACAAATGAATCTTAAATAGTGACGCTCGATGGATTTTACAGTCAAAATCATTGCATATGAGCGACAAGAGCACAAAATGAACATGAAACATGTTGTCCGTCATAAATATTCACAGTTGAATGTGTCTAAAGTGAAATTGTCATTCTGAGACAGTGTGACACATAAAAACACATGAATCTTGGATGATAACATTCATTTATTTTTACAGTCAAAATCACACTACATGAGCGACAGAAGCACAACATCAACACTTGTATGTTTCACAGAAACTGTGAAGGAAGTCAAATTAAAACATGTTGTCATTCATGAACATTCACAGTTGAATGCTTCTAAAGTGAAATTGACATTCTGAGACAGTGTGACACATAAAAACAAATGAATCTTAAATGGTGACGCTCATTTGATTTTACAGTCAAAATCATTACATATGAGCAACAGGAGCACAAAATGAACATGAAACATGTTGTCCGTCATAAATATTCACAGTTGAATGTGTCTAAAGTGGAATTGACATTCTGAGACAGTGTGACACATAAAAACAAATGAATCTTAAATGGTGACACTCATTTGATATCTCAGTCAAAATCACATCACATGAGCGACAGAAGCACAAACTGAACACTTGTCGCATTTTTTACAGTAACTGAAAAATAAGTCAAATTAAACAATACTGTTCTTCATAAACATTCGCATTTGAGTGTTTTTTAGCTCCAGATTTAGTTCCGAGACAGTTTGGCACATAAAAACAGCCACACTTTAAACAGTGACTAGTGATATTAGTGCTTCCTCTGGTGAGTTTATATTTCCTTCTGGGTATTTGCTGTGTATGTGCAGTAACTGCAATGTAAGTCAAATGAGGCCACATTTTCCTTCATGAACATCCCCATTTGAGTGTGTCTGAGATGGAAATTTCATTTGAAAAAAGGTTTGTTTTGTTTATGTATTCTTGTGTGTGTGTGTGTGTGTGTGTGTGTGTGTGTTACTACCGTAGAATGTGTGTATTGTAGAGATCTCATGAAGCTCATCTGTTCTGTCCGATGCAGCCACAGGTATGATCAAGTAAGCTGAGCATAAGATCACACCCTTCTCAGATGAAAGGGATCCTGGATCGCTGTGTTTCGCTCCATGTCATTCCACAATATGAGGATACTAATGAAAAAAAGCAATACAGAAATAAATACTATCATTATTATCAAAAATAATAATCAAAATAATATCTTATAGCTAGATCTTATACAGCGCTTTTCAGGGTACAACGGTGCAAGTAATGAAACACAAACACAAATATATGGCAGTTGACATGCTCACAATCTTTGGCTCCTTCTTTGAAATGGTAAAACCATAAACAATGTACTCCACTACGAGATCTCTCCAGATCGCTCTCTCTGACTTTTCTCAGCAACGGTCTAAGGCAATGTGCGCTTCTCGAAGGTACTTAGTGTTTTCAATAACAGTCAAAGAGGGTGTTGATGCTCTCTCTGGTGGTCTCATATTGTAACTACACTTGTTAAAATTTACTGGCTGGTCATTCTATGTGGGCCACACTGATACCCTTCAAGAGTATCAACAGTTGGGTGTCTCTGAACTGGAAGTTTGATACTCAGAACTAATGGCACTTCATTAGAGCTTCACCCAAAATAGTCATGTTCATTTGATTTCAGTGTCAACATCACATGACCTCAGTGTCAGAGGCACAAAATAAACATTTGCTTTATGCAGGGAACATTTCCAATTTAAGCGAAACAAAACCAAGCCATACTTCATTGACACTCACATTTGAGTGTGTCTGAGATGGAAACGGTTTACCAAAGAGTCGATAAAAATAAAAGAGAAAGAAAAAATGAGAACTTAAAATGAGAATAAGGGAGCACTGGACAGTGCATGGATGTTCCTCAGTAAATTAATAAATCACTTCAGGGATGTGCCATATCATATCATATATTCATGATAATGCCAGTATAATTTCTGTGATTAAAATTCATATTGTCTCATCTCCCGTCTCGTCGTCTTCCACTTATCCAGGTCTGGATAAGTGGACAGACAGCCCTCTCTGCAGCCACTTCCACCAGCTCCTGTGAGGGATCCCAAGGCATTCCCAGGCCAGCCGAGAGACATAATCCCTTCAGCGTGTCCTGGGTCCACCCCATGGTGTCCTCCCTGACGGTCCGATCCCCAGACACAGAAGCTGTCTGAAATTCATATTTTGATAATGGTAATATTTTGACAAGTTGAAAAAAATCTGTTTGTATGGAAATACAGTTTATCTTTGTGGATTGTTTTGATGCCAAATTGACAAGAAGACTGCTGACATATAATGCCTTTTATCTTGTGCTTCTGGAGTAATGTGTTTTTACGGACACATAAGGAATTGTTAATACATCATATGTCTTAAAGGGAGATTGGTATAATGTTTTCCCCAGAGACCACAGGGAATTCAAATACTATATATATGCCTATATGTGTGTATGTGTGTGTGTGTGTGTGTGTGTGTGTGTGTGTGTATATATGTATATATGTATGTGTGTGTGTGTGTGTGTGTGTGTGTGTATATGTATTTTTTTTTTTTTAATGTTTTGTCACAACAACAGACACGAGGTAACTGTAGTTACCTAGTGTTTATTCAGTAGTTTTGTACCTCTGACTTTGGCCCATAGCCCATCTATAGACTTAATTTTACTGTTGAAATATAACAATAACAATTAATAGAATGATTTGCATTTTAAAAAATCAGCCAAGACAGAATTCTGTGAAAAGGCTGAACATTCAGGTTGCAGTTTGAAGGTCAAGTGAATTTTATTTAATTTTATTTTCTATATAGTGCCAGCTCACAACATAAGCCATTTGAGAATACCTTTCGTCTAGAACAGGTCTATATCTTGTCTTTTATTAAACAAACTATATAACCTTATCTTATTTATCTTGTTTACAGGAGGGCATGTCATTTCTGTCTCTACATGGTCGCATGTTTACAATTCTCCTCTGCTCTCTGGATCGGTGCGCGCGCACACACACACGCGCACACATGTACACAAAGACACCTGCACACACACACACACACACACACAGACATGTGTGCGCACATGCACCCACCAGCGGGCAGAGAGCGCTTTTTCACTGAGTACATGTGGTCCATACATAGAGCAGTGGTTCCCTACCATTATATTAGGAGGGCCACCCCCCTTGAAGGTCAAGTTGATTTTATTTGATTTTATTTTCTATATAGCGCCAGATCACAACATAAGTCATTTGAGAATACATTTCTGATAGAACAGACCTTGTCCCTTTATTAAACACAATACAACACAAACTCAATAGCCTTATCTTATTTATCTTATTTACAGGAGGTCATGCGTTTACAGTTCTCCTCTGCTCTCTGTATCGTGCGCGGCGGAGTTCCACCCTGATGTCCGCCTGTGACCCACCAGTTGAGAATCACTGATTTAGAGGATAGTTGAGAAAAAAATCACCACATAGAAATGGCCTTGCAGACACAGAGTGCATTAAGAGTCCATAATAAAATTACCTGGTGTGGGATCAATAAAGTCCTATCTTGTCTTATGTCAATCATCTTTCATCGCAATGAGGACGACTTCATTAAATCATCATACCTAGTGACAACGAATCAGCCCTTCTTGTATGATATCCTTCCCCTGTTATGAAATATTGCACATCTACAAAAAAATTTGTATTAAGTATCTCAGTGAAGCCAAACTGTGAGACTGCACCTTCAACATGTTGAGAAGAACACGGCAAGCTGCCTTTACTTTGTGAGGCAGGAGGACCAAGCTGATAAATAGGCCTCAAAATGTCTTTCTGCAAGAGTGAAACATACATTTTTACAATTCTTCAAATGACGCACTGATAACTCTTTCAGAAGCAAATTTAATCTATTCAAAGTACATGTCTGTCCTCACTCATATATATTCTGAATCTCCTCATCAGTATTCTGAATAGCAGATGCTGGAATAAAATACCATCCCTCTAAATTTATGTAAAACTACACACATTTCAGAGACACAATTCACTGAAATAAGACATGTCCCCAACAATGTCCTCAGTATCTGACACACTGACAGTTTCCTGTATGGTACTCTATGCTGTAAAAATGTAAAAGAACATTTAGAGTTGGTATCTTTGAATGGGCCACAACTCACATGTCTGTGTTTACTGGACCTTTGCCAACTAAAGTTAAATGAAGATTTTAAAATGAACAGTTTTGCATGCTCTCACTGGGCAGTTAAAAGTGCTAATTTAATCCGCCACACAGGTATTCACTTGCATTTTCATGTTGCTATTGCCATATCCTGTGCAACTCACAATGTCCCATTTCAGTCATGCCTGGAAATGGAGACCACATTTTTTCAAAAGCACTTTTGCCAGACTCACAATGTCCCATTATGGTGAGAATGCAGCATATCCAAAAAAAGAAAAAAAAAACACCTCCTGCTTTCAACCTATTCCAACACACATGAAAATACAAGTGAACGGATTCTCTGCAAGTGAAACAGCAATAATGTTACATCTTAAAAATCAAACCGCCATATATCCACCATACTGTATGGCACATTAGCCTGTAATAAGTTCAGTCATGCCTGCAAATGGAGACCACAGTTTTTTCCAAAAGCAACCTTGCAAGACTTGCTAATCAAACACAATTTCATCAACAAAAGTGTATGTAGATTCCACACATATGAAAAAGCCACAACTTCACCTCAAATTAGCACACATCTAGCATACTATGGCATATAGCCTGCAATAAGTTCAGTCGTGCCTGCAAATGGAGACCACATTTTTTCAAAAGCACTTTTGCCAGACTCGCTAATCACAGACTCACAATGTCCCATTATGGTGAGAATGCAGTGCAGCATATCCAAAAACAAAAAAAACAACAAAAAAACAACTGCTTTCAAACTATTCCAACACACATGAAAATACAAGTGAATGGATTCTCTGCAAGTGAAACAGCAATAATGTTACATCTTAAAAATCAAACTGCCATATATCCACCATACTATACGCACATTAGGCTTTGCAAGACTTGCTAATCAAACACAATTTCATCAACGAAAGTGTGTGTAGATTCCACACAAATGAAAAAGCTACAACTTCACCTCAAAACTAGCACACATCTAGCACGAAACTAACAGCATAACGTTAGCTAACTCTCAGCATACTATGGCATATTAGCCTGTAATATGTTCAGTCATGCAGGGAAACGGGGTCCGCGTTTTACCAAAGCACTTTAGCAAAAATCAATAGTCACAGGCAATATTGGTGGAGACAAAAAGAAAATAAAAGTCTTCAGTGTTAACATGACTTAACATGCATAGCATTAACGTTACCCTGGGATAGCGACTTTCTGGCGATGAAAGTCGCTATCCCGAACACAAATGCATGGATAATCTTAATTATTCCAATCATATTACAGTGCTTACCTTGCTAACGTTGACTTGATCTTGCTGATAACTGAAGATGGGCTGTAACAATGTCCAAAAATGTCAGAGAGGACGGTGGGCGCCGTCCTGACAGTACCACCGTTGCGCAGCGCATAGTTAATGTGCTGTTTGAATGATGCGTCAAAGATGTTTGAATGCAGGAGCTCTTTCTGTCCACACCCTGTATTCAAATGTACAATGCATTAAAGATCCTCTGAAAAAAAAACAAAAAAAAAAAACAAAAAAAAAAAACGCCACCTGGACTCCAGAATAGAAACATCTTTGATGTGCCGTTCATCCAGCACACCAAGGACATCTTTGAAGTATTCCCAATAGAAGTGACGTCAACGTCTGCGTCCCCATAGTCCCTCTGACTTCTCTGGACTTCGTCGTTGTTCCAGCCCGTCTTCCCTTGCCGATCAGGTCAAGTCAACGTTAGCAAGGTAAGCGTTTTAATATGATCTGACTCAGATTACCCTCTCTGGGACATAGGCTAAATTGATAGCATTTTGTTGTCTTTCTTTCGTTAATGAAATTGTGTTTGATTAGCAAGTCTTGCAAAGGTGCTTTGCAGGCATGACTGAACTTATTACAGGCTAATGTGCCATATAGTATCGTTAATGTTACGCTGTTTCATGGTGGATATATGCGGGTTTGATTTTTAAGATGTAATATTATTGCTGTTTCACGTGTATTTTCACGTGTGTTGGAATAGGTTGAAAGCAGGTGTCTTTTTTTTTTTTTTGGATATGCTGCATTATCACCATAATGGGATGTTGTGAGTCTGTGATTAGCGAGTCTGGCAAGAGTGCTTTTGAAAAATTGTCGTCTCCATTTGCAAGCACGACTGAACTTATTGCAGGCTAATGTGCCATATAGTATTGTTAATGTTACGCTGTTTCATGGTGGATATATGCGGGTTTGATTTTTAAGATGTGATATTATTGCTGTTTCACGTGTATTTTCACGTGTGTTGGAATAGGTTGAAAGCAGGTGTCTTCTTTTTTTTTTTTCTTTTTTTTTCTTTTTTTTGATCTGCTGCATTCTCATCATAATGGGACGCTGTGAGTCTGGCAAAAGTGCTTTTGAAAAATTGTGGTCTCCATTTCCAAGCATGACTGTGTGTGTGAGTTGCACAGAATATGGCAATAGCAACATGAAAATGCAAGTGAATACCTGTGTGGCGGATTAAATTAGCACTTTTAACTGCCCAGTGAGAGCATGCAAAACTGTTCATTTTAAAATCTTCATTTAACCTTAGTTGGCAAAGGTCCAGTAAACACAGACATGTGAGTTGTGGCCCATTCAAAGATACCAACTCTAAATGTTCTTTTACATTTTTACAGCATAGAGTACCATACAGGAAACTGTCAGTGTGTCAGATACTGAGGACATTGTTGGGGACATGTCTTATTTCAGTGAATTGTGTCTCTGAAATGTGTGTAGTTTTACATAAATTTAGAGGGATGGTATTTTATTCCAGCATCTGCTATTCAGAATACTGATGAGGAGATTCAGAATATATATGAGTGAGGACAGACATGTACCTGCCTCACAAAGTAAAGGCAGCTTGCCGTGTTCTTCTGAACATGTTGAAGGTGCAGTCTCACAGTTTGGCTTCACTGAGAAACTTAATACAAAATTTTGTGTAGATGTGCAATATTTCATAAAAGAGGAAGGATAACATACAAGAAGGGCTGATTTGTTGTCACTGGGTATGATGAATTTAATGAAGTCGTCCTCATTGCGATGAAAAATGATTGACATAAAGATAAGACTTTATTGATCCCACACCAGATAATGTTATTATGGACTCTTAATGCACTCTGTATCTGCAAGGCCATTTCTAAGTGGTGACTTTTTTCTCAACTGTCCTCTAAATCAGTGATTCTCAACTGGTTGGTCACGGTCCAAAAGTGGGTCGTGGGCCCGTTTTCAGTGGGTCGTGGGCCTTTGGTCGGGAAAAAAAAAAAAGATAATGAGAAGAGAAGGGTTAATTTAGTCGTTCTGTTCATTTATTATGGACTCTTAATGTTCTCTGTATCTGCAAGGCCATTTGATTTTTCTTCTCAACTATCCTCTCAATCAATGATTTTCAACTGGTGACATGCGCGCATGTCACTCTCGATTCGCATGCATTTGAGCGTTTGTCTGCAACCTGCACCAGTAGCAAAGGCCCTTGGTTATTTGAGAGAAATGGTCTTTTGTGTATATAAAAAATGTTTTAGATCTTTGAGTTCAGCTCATGAAAAATGGGAGCAAATACAAAAGTGTTGCGTTCATATTTTTGTTCAGTGTATTATTTAAACTGTACCTTCACTGATCCCCCCCCGTCTCTGTTTTTCATGCTGAAAGGTGCCACTGTGAGGAGCTCTTTATTTTACATGAATGTATGGTCTTACTGTATGCCCAGTTGTCTTATTTGTATTTGTAAATTTCACTACATTACACCAGTCTAAAAACATCGCAGTGTTTCTTTGGTAACCACTTTCACTTTGGGAATTGTGGCATCTCTCCCAAGATGAAAGTCTCTGTGAGTAGTGAAAGAACATATATATTTTTTAGCATGGTTACTCTCTTCCATGTAGGCTACTGTGCTTTATTTTAATTTTTGAAACAACACAATGTGCGCATATATGCTCTGGTATGTCGTGTGCCTCCGCATATCGTAATAATCATGGTGCGCCGCCATGGCCAAAACTGCCCGGGCCACTTTTAGGTCCCAGTCCAGCCCCGGCTATATGTATGGACCACATGTACTCAGTGAAAAAGCGCTCTCTGCCCGCTGGTGTGTGTGTGTGTGTGTGTGTGTGTGTGTGTGTGTGTGTGTGTGTGTGTGTGTGTGTGTGTGTGTGTGTGGGCGCGCACATCGGGGCAGGACTCCGCAGTGCGCGATACAGAGAGCAGAGGAGAACCGTAAACGCGCGACCATGTAGAGACAGAAATGACATACCCTCCCGTAAATGACATGCTGTCATTTAAATAAGATATACATAAGACTTTGTTTTTGAAAAGTATTCTCAAATGGCTCAGGATCCGATTCAGGTTCGAACATGTACGTTGAACTACTGAAGCACTCAGTCTATTCATTGCCACCATGTCCACTACTTTCACACGCTACGTGAGTCTAAGCTCTCTCCGTTACCATGGTAACATGGGTGGGCAGCAGCAGCTGATTTGCATTTAAAGCTACAGACACCAGAAACAGCACTTTCTGAAAGGGGCTGAAACAGAGGGAGAGACACACACACACGCACGCACGCACGCGCGCGCACACACACACACACACACACACACACACACACACACACACACACACACACACACACACTCTTTGCCTGGGGGAAAAAAAAAGATAATGAAAAAGGAAGGGTTAATTAAGTCATGCTGTTCATTTATTGTGGAGACGACCACAGACACAAACACTGAAAGGAATCATGGTTTTCATGTGTTTCTTTTAATGACAGCAGTCAATATAACAACTGAACAGTTAGGCTCTGGACGAACATTTCCAGAGCCTCTTGATATGGGAAGTCAGAAACGTCTGGCCTATTTATCGAATTAAAACACAGATATTTTTGTCTGCCCCCCTTACATGATGGTAGAGGAAACACTGCTCTATGTATGAACCACATGTACTCCTGTACTGTACATGTACAGGAAAAGCGCTCTCTGTCCGCTGGTGGGAGTGTGCGCGCACACACACGTGTGTGTGTGGGGGTGGGGGGGTGGAACTCCGCTGTGCGCGATACAGAGAGCAGAGGAGAATTGTAGAAACAGAAATGACATGTCGTCTTGTAAATAAGATACATAACTTAAGACTATTTAGTTTGTTTAATTAAAGGACAAGGCTTGTTCTATAGTAAAGGTATTCTCAAATGACTTATGTTGTGATCTGGCGCCATATAGAAAATAAATTAACTTGACTGTCAAACTGCAACCTGCATGTTCAACCTTTTCACAGAATTCTGTCTTGGCTGATTTGAAAAATACAAACAAATCATTATATTAATTGTTATTGTTATATTTCAACAGTCAAATTAAGTCTGGGCTACGGGTCAAAGTCAAAAATCAACTTTTTTGTCAATTACACCACATGTACAGGACATAAAGAGGGATCGAAGTAAGTCTGCTCCCCCCCTTAATTTGTCATTTGGCAGACGCTTTGGATAAAAGCATCTGCCAAATGACAAATTCATTTTAATTGTAAAAAGTGTGAGGTTAAATAGTTCAGTCTGGTGGAGCTTGTATGGTACCTTGGTAAAAAAGTGCACATGATGGGTGCTGGGGCTCTCATTCTCTTTAATTTGAGGAGGAAGTAGAGGGCTTTGTTTGCCACTGATGCAGTGTTTGTTGTTCAGGAGAGGTCCTCAGTAATTTGGTGCTGCTCACCCTCTCACAGCAGAATGATTTGTGGTAAGCAGGGGGTGTTGGGGGTGGGTTCTCCAGAAGTCAATCACAATCTCCTTTGTTTTCCTCACATTCAGGGAGAGATTGGTATTTCCATACCACATGGCCAATGGGTTCACCTCGTCCCTGTAATTGGTCTCATCACTGTTGCTGATGCTGACCTGTGCTGCATGTGATCTCTCTGTGACAAAGTCCTACCACCAATTCCAGAGGAGGTTGCTCAGGCCAAGCTTAACTGCTGAGGGATGATCATCGGTGGACCAGTTGGCCTGATATGGATACTGAAACAGGTCCAGGAGAGAGGGGAGGCTGGATCTTATTTGTTGCATGGTGAGCCTTTCAAAGCACTTCATGATGGCAGAGGTCAGTGCAGCAGGGCGCTAGAGTTTCTGCACCCATGTAGCTATTAGCATTTGAGTCTGAGCTCATAAGAGCAGTCACAAAAATGAATGAAATCACTTTTGACATGCTAAACATTAAACACACCGATGAGAAACTTGTTTTTCTCTTCTTGGCACTAGATACACTGCAGACACACAGCAGCTGACAAAAAGAGGAAATAAATATAGAGACATATTAGTTTTTGTAGCTGATAATTAGCCTGTTCAGCCACTGTCATTATTCTATACAAACAAATTTTTACACTGTAAACCATTAATCAAACCAATAACTAAGCTGTCAGACAACTCTGCCAACTTGGGCAGATCCAGGACAAGCTGGAGGGATTATGTCTCTCAGCTGACCTGGGAACACCTTGGGATCCCTCAGCAGGAGCGGAAGTGGTTGCGGAGAGGGCTGTCAGGGCTTCCTTGCTGATGCTGCTGCCCCCGCGACCCGGACCCTGATAAGTGGAAGATGACAAGATGAGAGATGAGACAATATGAATTTTGTAATCACAGAAATTATACTGGCATTGTCATGAATATATGATATGATATGGCAAAATTAAATCACATGAACGTGACTCTTTTGGGTGAAGCTCTTATAAAGTACCATTAGGTCTGAGTATCAAACTTCCAGCTCAGAGACACTCAACTGTGGATATTCTTGAAGGACATCATAGTGTGACCCACATAGAATGACCAGCCAGTAAATTTTAACAAGTGTAGTTACAATATGAGATCACCAGGGAGAGCATTGATACCCTCTTTGCCTGTTATTGAAAACACTCAATATTTTCTGGAAGAGAACCTTACCTTAGACCGTCGCTGAGAAAAGTCAAGGAGAGACAGTGATCTGGAGAGGTCTTGTAGTGGAGTATATTGTTAAAGGTTTTACCATTTCAGAGAAGAAAGGAGCCAAAGATTGTGCGCATGTCAACTGCCATGTATTTGTGTATGTATGTATTTATCTATGTATGTATTGATCTATTCTTTTATTTCATTACTTGCACCGTCTTTGAACACCCTGAAAAGCGCTGTAAAAGATCTATCTATGAGATATTATTATTAGGATTATTATTTGTAATTATAATTAAATTGTTTATTTCTGTATTGCTTTTTTTACTAGTGTCCTCATATTGTGGAACGACATGGTGCGAAACACAGCGATCCAGTATCTCTTTCATCCGAGGAGGGTGTGATCTACTGCTCAGCTTACTTGAGCCACTTACCTGTGACTGCATCAAATGGAACAGATGAGCTTCATTAGATCTCTACAATACACACAGTCTGAAGTGGTAGCACACACACACAAGGACACAAGCACACATCAACAAAACAAACCTTTTTTCAAATGAAATTTGTGCTTGTCTCGCTCAAATAATGTGATTTTCAAGGTAAAATCAAATAAATGTCACTATTAGAGATTCAGCTGTTGTTATGTGTCAAACTGTCTGAGAATGAGAAATCCCCTCCCCAACCTCTGCTCTCCTCCTCGACACTTTCATTAAGGCTGCGTGGATATGTTGCTCCTAATTTATTAACCCAGTCTCTCTCAGCTCTTCGTCTCTGGGCCGTGGACCAGTGTGGATTACACTCTAGGGCCAGGGTATGCACTGCATCCAAGTCATGGGAGACAAAATGCTGGAAAACATGCCGGTCAGTATTCTTTTGTTTTACAACATTGTATTTAAGACATGTAAACTGTACATGTATTGTCAGGCTTGTTTCTCACACATATCTTTTACAAATCACCATATACACACAACATTTAAAGAAATATTCCCCTGTCTGGCGGTTTTAAACGCCTCTTATTTGTGCAAGTCATACAGCAATCCTTGTTGTTGAAAATAATTCCAAAAATGGTCCTGTAGTGCCCTCTTCTGGACAAAGCCAAGAACAGCACCTAGGTGGCTTGTTTAAAAATCCTCTGTCTGTGTGTATATTCTGTGCAACCATGATAATTGTGATTTGAAATAAACTTTTGTGTCCGATTGGTTGTGTAGTGTGAATTTGGGTCCTTTTAATGTGGTTGTGTCCAAGAAATTAACCAAATTGTGATGATTTATGGATTTACATTTTATAGAGGGATTATGCTTGTTAGGATATCCAAAAACATAACAAATTCCTCCTCAAAAAAAATGTTTTTAATTGCTTGGATGCCTTCTTATGTATGAATCTTAGTTTAAAGGCAGTCCACATCAGTTGTGAATAAAATAGAGCTCATAGGAATGTTAGGATTTTAACTTTATCTATTAAATCAGAAATATCTTTTTTAATTTTTTTTTTTTTTTTTTTTAAACCTGTGTTTTGGTGCTCTTTGGTCTGCGTGTGGATGTGTGTGGTGTGGATTATTGCGACTGTTGTAGGAATCCACTGAGGGTTCTGCAGCAGACCGGGTGGTGACTGTCCGACGTGTTCAATTTGTGCTTATCTCGATCATATAGTGTGATTTTGATTTTAAAATCAAATGAGCGTCATCATTTAAGATTCATTTGTTTTCATGTGTCACACTGTCTTAGAATGACAATTCCACTTGAGAAACACGCAACTGTGAATGTTTTTGAATGACAACATGCTTTGATTCTGCTTCCCTCACAGTTGCTGTGAAAAATACAAGTGTTGACATTGTGCTTGTCTCGCTCATCCAATGTGATTTTGACAGTAAAATCAGATGAATGTCACTATTTAAAATTCAGCTGTTGTTATGTGTCAAGCTGTCTCAGAATGACAATTCCCCTCCCCAACCTCTGCTCTCCTCCTCAACACTTTCATTAAGGCCGTGTGGATATGTTGTTCCTAATTTATTAACCCAGTCTCTTTCAGCTCTTCGTCTCTGGGCCGTGGACCAGTGTGGATTGCACTCTAGGGCCAGGGCATGCACTGCATCCAAGTCATGGGAGACAAAATGCTGGAAAACATGCTGGTCAGTATTCTTTTGTTTTACAATATTGCGTTTATGACATGTAAACTGTACATGTATTGTCAGGCTTGTTTCTCACACATATCTTTTACAAATCACCACATACACACAATTTTTAAAGAAATATTTCCCTGTCTGGCGGTTTTAAACACCTCTTATTTGTGCAAATCATATAGCAATCCTTGTTGTTGAGAATAATTCCAAAAATGGTCCTGTAGTGCCCTCTTCTGGACAAAGCCAAGAACAGCACTTTGGTGGCTTGTTTAAAATCCTCTGTCTGTGTGTATATTCAAGAATCAAGAATCAAGATTCGGGGGGAGACATTCCCCTTTATTCGTCACACACATGTACATGCAGGACACTGCACAGGAGGTGAAATTTATCCTCCGCTTTTCACCCATCCTCGTCTTCCCTCCTCCGCGGCAGACCAGGGGCAGCCAGACCGGCGCCCGGGGACCCATCTCGTGGTGATCTTCTTGCATGTTTTTTATGGAACCCTGATAAATGTGATTTGAAAATAAACTTTTGTGTCCAATTTGTTGTGTAGTGTGAATTTAGGTCCTTTGAATGTGGTTGTGTCCAAGAAATTAACCGAATTGTGATGATTTGTGGATTTACATTTTATAGAGGGATTATGCTTGTTAAGATATCCAAAACACAGCAAATTCCTCCTCAAAAAAATGTTTTTAATTGCTTAGATGTCTTCTTATGTATTAATCTTCATATCAAGGCTGTCCACATCAATTGTGAATAGAATAGAATAGAGCAGACCTTGTGTGTAAAGTCCGGACCCTGGGATTGGACCCTGTTCTGAGCTGGTGTGTTTGGATTGTTGTTTGACTTACGGAAGGGTTGCTGGTACCGCCACGGTCGGTAGTAATTACAGCTGTTATTGCGGTTGATGTAGAGGCGCGAATTATGTGATGAGCTGGCGGTCACACGCTGGTGTCCTCCACCATACCAACCAGTGCACATCTGGCAGCGCTGCGGCACTACAAACACCGGTGGCGCTGCTTGAAAACCGCCGTGGGACAGCTGATTAGCGCTGGTCAGTTGTGCATGTTATGGAAGGACATGGGTGATTTTGACGACATATGTAGTTAATGTGAAAAATCCAACAAGTGTTGGTCTTGTCTTATTTTGTGCCTTTCTCGCTCAAGAAGCGTTATTTTGACCGGAAAATGACAGAATGTGATTGTTTTTGTCTTTGAATGTGATTGTTTTTGTTTTTTGTTTTTGTTTTTTGTGATTGCATCAAACTGTCTGAGAATGACAATTCCACTGTAGAAACATCAAGTCTTGCATGTTTTTGAAGGACAGCATGGTTTGTTTTGAATTCCTGTTGAGTTAGTGTGAAAAGTGCAGTATATGTTCATTTTGTGCTTTTCTCGCTCAAATAGCGTTATTCCGACCTGAAAATGACAGAATATGAGTATTTTAGATTCATTTGTATTTATTTGTCAAACTGTCATAGAATGACATTTCCACTTTAGAAACATCAATTCTTGCATGTTTTTGAAGGACAGCATGGTTTATTTTGAATTCGTGTTGAGTTAGTGTGAAAAGTGCAGTATATGTTCATTTTGTGCTTTTCTCGCTCAAATAGCGTTATTCCGACCTGAAAATGACAGAATATGAGTATTTTAGATTCATTTGTATTTATTTGTCAAACTGTCATAGAATGACATTTCCACTTTAGAAACATCAATTCTTGCATGTTTTTGAAGGACAGCATGGTTTATTTTGAATTCGTGTTGAGTTAGTGTGAAAAGTGCAGTATATGTTCATTTTGTGCTTTTCTCGCTCAAATAGCGTTATTCCGACCTGAAAATGACAGAATATGAGTATTTTAGATTCATTTGTATTTATTTGTCAAACTGTCATAGAATGACATTTCCACTTTAGAAACATCAATTCTTGCATGTTTTTGAAGGACAGCATGGTTTATTTTGAATTCGTGTTGAGTTAGTGTGAAAAGTGCAGTACATGTTCATTTTGTGCTTTTCTCGCTCAAATAGCGTTATTCCGACCTGAAAATGACAGAATATGAGTATTTTAGATTCATTTGTATTTATTTGTCAAACTGTCATAGAATGACATTTCCACTTTAGAAACATCAATTCTTGCATGTTTTTGAAGGACAGCATGGTTTATTTTGAATTCGTGTTGAGTTAGTGTGAAAGGTGCAGTATATGTTCATTTTGTGCTTTTCTCGCTCAAATAGCGTTATTCCGACCTGAAAATGACAGAATATGAGTATTTTAGATTCATTTGTATTTATTTGTCAAACTGTCATAGAATGACATTTCCACTTTAGAAACATCAATTCTTGCATGTTTTTGAAGGACAGCATGGTTTATTTTGAATTCGTGTTGAGTTAGTGTGAAAAGTGCAGTATATGTTCATTTTGTGCTTTTCTCGCTCAAATAGCGTTATTCCGACCTGAAAATGACAGAATATGAGTATTTTAGATTCATTTGTATTTATTTGTCAAACTGTCATAGAATGACATTTCCACTTTAGAAACATCAATTCTTGCATGTTTTTGAAGGACAGCATGGTTTATTTTGAATTCGTGTTGAGTTAGTGTGAAAAGTGCAGTATATGTTCATTTTGTGCTTTTCTCGCTCAAATAGCGTTATTCCGACCTGAAAATGACAGAATATGAGTATTTTAGATTCATTTGTATTTATTTGTCAAACTGTCATAGAATGACATTTCCACTTTAGAAACATCAATTCTTGCATGTTTTTGAAGGACAGCATGGTTTATTTTGAATTCGTGTTGAGTTAGTGTGAAAAGTGCAGTATATGTTCATTTTGTGCTTTTCTCGCTCAAATAGCGTTATTCCGACCTGAAAATGACAGAATATGAGTATTTTAGATTCATTTGTATTTATTTGTCAAACTGTCATAGAATGACATTTCCACTTTAGAAACATCAATTCTTGCATGTTTTTGAAGGACAGCATGGTTTATTTTGAATTCGTGTTGAGTTAGTGTGAAAAGTGCAGTATATGTTCATTTTGTGCTTTTCTCGCTCAAATAGCGTTATTCCGACCTGAAAATGACAGAATATGAGTATTTTAGATTCATTTGTATTTATTTGTCAAACTGTCATAGAATGACATTTCCACTTTAGAAACATCAATTCTTGCATGTTTTTGAAGGACAGCATGGTTTATTTTGAATTCGTGTTGAGTTAGTGTGAAAAGTGCAGTATATGTTCATTTTGTGCTTTTCTCGCTCAAATAGCGTTATTCCGACCTGAAAATGACAGAATATGAGTATTTTAGATTCATTTGTATTTATTTGTCAAACTGTCATAGAATGACATTTCCACTTTAGAAACATCAATTCTTGCATGTTTTTGAAGGACAGCATGGTTTATTTTGAATTCGTGTTGAGTTAGTGTGAAAAGTGCAGTATATGTTCATTTTGTGCTTTTCTCGCTCAAATAGCGTTATTCCGACCTGAAAATGACAGAATATGAGTATTTTAGATTCATTTGTATTTATTTGTCAAACTGTCATAGAATGACATTTCCACTTTAGAAACATCAATTCTTGCATGTTTTTGAAGGACAGCATGGTTTATTTTGAATTCGTGTTGAGTTAGTGTGAAAAGTGCAGTATATGTTCATTTTGTGCTTTTCTCGCTCAAATAGCGTTATTTTGACCTGAAAATGACAGAATATGAGTATTTTAGATTCATTTGTATTTATTTGTCAAACTGTCATAGAATGACATTTCCACTTTAGAAACATCAATTCTTGCATGTTTTTGAAGGACAGCATGGTTTATTTTGAATTCGTGTTGAGTTAGTGTGAAAAGTGCAGTATATGTTCATTTTGTGCTTTTCTCGCTCAAATAGCGTTATTCCGACCTGAAAATGACAGAATATGAGTATTTTAGATTCATTTGTATTTATTTGTCAAAGTGTCATAGAATGACATTTCCACTTGAGAAACATCAATTCTTGCATGTTTTTGAAGGACAGCATGGTTTATTTTGAATTCGTGTTGAGTTAGTGTGAAAAGTGCAGTATATGTTCATTTTGTGCTTTTCTCGCTCAAATAGCGTTATTCCGACCTGAAAATGACAGAATATGAGTATTTTAGATTCATTTGTATTTATTTGTCAAACTGTCATAGAATGACATTTCCACTTTAGAAACATCAATTCTTGCATGTTTTTGAAGGACAGCATGGTTTATTTTGAATTCGTGTTGAGTTAGTGTGAAAAGTGCAGTATATGTTCATTTTGTGCTTTTCTCGCTCAAATAGCGTTATTCCGACCTGAAAATGACAGAATATGAGTATTTTAGATTCATTTGTATTTATTTGTCAAACTGTCATAGAATGACATTTCCACTTGAGAAACATCAATTCTTGCATGTTTTTGAAGGACAGCATGGTTTATTTTGAATTCGTGTTGAGTTAGTGTGAAAAGTGCAGTATATGTTCATTTTGTGCTTTTCTCGCTCAAATAGCGTTATTCCGACCTGAAAATGACAGAATATGAGTATTTTAGATTCATTTGTATTTATTTGTCAAACTGTCATAGAATGACATTTCCACTTTAGAAACATCAATTCTTGCATGTTTTTGAAGGACAGCATGGTTTATTTTGAATTCGTGTTGAGTTAGTGTGAAAAGTGCAGTATATGTTCATTTTGTGCTTTTCTCGCTCAAATAGCGTTATTCCGACCTGAAAATGACAGAATATGAGTATTTTAGATTCATTTGTATTTATTTGTCAAACTGTCATAGAATGACATTTCCACTTGAGAAACATCAATTCTTGCATGTTTTTGAAGGACAGCATGGTTTATTTTGAATTCGTGTTGAGTTAGTGTGAAAAGTGCAGTATATGTTCATTTTGTGCTTTTCTCGCTCAAATAGCGTTATTCCGACCTGAAAATGACAGAATATGAGTATTTTAGATTCATTTGTATTTATTTGTCAAACTGTCATAGAATGACATTTCCACTTAGAAACATCAATTCTTGCATGTTTTTGAAGGACAGCATGGTTTATTTTGAATTCGTGTGAGTTAGTGTGAAAAGTGCAGTATATGTTCATTTTGTGCTTTTCTCGCTCAAATAGCGTTATTCCGACCTGAAAATGACAGAATATGAGTATTTTAGATTCATTTGTATTTATTTGTCAAACTGTCATAGAATGACATTTCCACTTGAGAAACATCAATTCTTGCATGTTTTTGAAGGACAGCATGGTTTATTTTGAATTCGTGTTGAGTTAGTGTGAAAAGTGCAGTATATGTTCATTTTGTGCTTTTCTCGCTCAAATAGCGTTATTCCGACCTGAAAATGACAGAATATGAGTATTTTAGATTCATTTGTATTTATTTGTCAAACTGTCATAGAATGACATTTCCACTTGAGAAACATCAATTCTTGCATGTTTTTGAAGGACAGCATGGTTTATTTTGAATTCGTGTTGAGTTAGTGTGAAAAGTGCAGTATATGTTCATTTTGTGCTTTTCTCGCTCAAATAGCGTTATTCCGACCTGAAAATGACAGAATATGAGTATTTTAGATTCATTTGTATTTATTTGTCAAACTGTCATAGAATGACATTTCCACTTTAGAAACATCAATTCTTGCATGTTTTTGAAGGACAGCATGGTTTATTTTGAATTCGTGTGGAGTTAGTGTGAAAAGTGCAGTATATGTTCATTTTGTGCTTTTCTCGCTCAAATAGCGTTATTCCGACCTGAAAATGACAGAATATGAGTATTTTAGATTCATTTGTATTTATTTGTCAAACTGTCATAGAATGACATTTCCACTTGAGAAACATCAATTCTTGCATGTTTTTGAAGGACAGCATGGTTTATTTTGAATTCGTGTTGAGTTAGTGTGAAAAGTGCAGTATATGTTCATTTTGTGCTTTTCTCGCTCAAATAGCGTTATTCCGACCTGAAAATGACAGAATATGAGTATTTTAGATTCATTTGTATTTATTTGTCAAACTGTCATAGAATGACATTTCCACTTTAGAAACATCAATTCTTGCATGTTTTTGAAGGACAGCATGGTTTATTTTGAATTCGTGTTGAGTTAGTGTGAAAAGTGCAGTATATGTTCATTTTGTGCTTTTCTCGCTCAAATAGCGTTATTCCGACCTGAAAATGACAGAATATGAGTATTTTAGATTCATTTGTATTTATTTGTCAAACTGTCATAGAATGACATTTCCACTTGAGAAACATCAATTCTTGCATGTTTTTGAAGGACAGCATGGTTTATTTTGAATTCGTGTTGAGTTAGTGTGAAAAGTGCAGTATATGTTCATTTTGTGCTTTTCTCGCTCAAATAGCGTTATTCCGACCTGAAAATGACAGAATATGAGTATTTTAGATTCATTTGTATTTATTTGTCAAACTGTCATAGAATGACATTTCCACTTTAGAAACATCAATTCTTGCATGTTTTTGAAGGACAGCATGGTTTATTTTGAATTCGTGTTGAGTTAGTGTGAAAAGTGCAGTATATGTTCATTTTGTGCTTTTCTCGCTCAAATAGCGTTATTCCGACCTGAAAATGACAGAATATGAGTATTTTAGATTCATTTGTATTTATTTGTCAAACTGTCATAGAATGACATTTCCACTTGAGAAACATCAATTCTTGCATGTTTTTGAAGGACAGCATGGTTTATTTTGAATTCGTGTTGAGTTAGTGTGAAAAGTGCAGTATATGTTCATTTTGTGCTTTTCTCGCTCAAATAGCGTTATTCCGACCTGAAAATGACAGAATATGAGTATTTTAGATTCATTTGTATTTATTTGTCAAACTGTCATAGAATGACATTTCCACTTGAGAAACATCAATTCTTGCATGTTTTTGAAGGACAGCATGGTTTATTTTGAATTCGTGTTGAGTTAGTGTGAAAAGTGCAGTATATGTTCATTTTGTGCTTTTCTCGCTCAAATAGCGTTATTCCGACCTGAAAATGACAGAATATGAGTATTTTAGATTCATTTGTATTTATTTGTCAAACTGTCATAGAATGACATTTCCACTTTAGAAACATCAATTCTTGCATGTTTTTGAAGGACAGCATGGTTTATTTTGAATTCGTGTTGAGTTAGTGTGAAAAGTGCAGTATATGTTCATTTTGTGCTTTTCTCGCTCAAATAGAGGGTTATTCCGACCTGAAAATGACAGAATATGAGTATTTTAGATTCATTTGTATTTATTTGTCAAACTGTCATAGAATGACATTTCCACTTGAGAAACATCAATTCTTGCATGTTTTTGAAGGACAGCATGGTTTATTTTGAATTCGTGTTGAGTTAGTGTGAAAAGTGCAGTATATGTTCATTTTGTGCTTTTCTCGCTCAAATAGCGTTATTCCGACCTGAAAATGACAGAATATGAGTATTTTAGATTCATTTGTATTTATTTGTCAAACTGTCATAGAATGACATTTCCACTTGAGAAACATCAATTCTTGCATGTTTTTGAAGGACAGCATGGTTTATTTTGAATTCGTGTTGAGTTAGTGTGAAAAGTGCAGTATATGTTCATTTTGTGCTTTTCTCG
The DNA here is from genome assembly GCF_051107435.1 of Chaetodon auriga. Lineage (NCBI taxonomy): Eukaryota > Metazoa > Chordata > Actinopteri > Chaetodontiformes > Chaetodontidae > Chaetodon > Chaetodon auriga. Next base: position 41,533 of record NC_135078.1, read on the forward strand.
CTCAAATAGCGTTATTCCGACCTGAAAATGACAGAATATGAGTATTTTAGATTCATTTGTATTTATTTGTCAAACTGTCATAGAATGACATTTCCACTTTAGAAACATCAATTCTTGCATGTTTTTGAAGGACAGCATGGTTTATTTTGAATTCGTGTTGAGTTAGTGTGAAAAGTGCAGTATATGTTCATTTTGTGCTTTTCTCGCTCAAATAGCGTTATTCCGACCTGAAAATGACAGAATATGAGTATTTTAGATTCATTTGTATTTATTTGTCAAACTGTCATAGAATGACATTTCCACTTTAGAAACATCAATTCTTGCATGTTTTTGAAGGACAGCATGGTTTATTTTGAATTCGTGTTGAGTTAGTGTGAAAAGTGCAGTACATGTTCATTTTGTGCTTTTCTCGCTCAAATAGCGTTATTCCGACCTGAAAATGACAGAATATGAGTATTTTAGATTCATTTGTATTTATTTGTCAAACTGTCATAGAATGACATTTCCACTTTAGAAACATCAATTCTTGCACGTTTTTGAAGGACAGCATGGTTTATTTTGAATTCGTGTTGAGTTAGTGTGAAAAGTGCAGTACATGTTCATTTTGTGCTTTTCTCGCTCAAATAGCGTTATTCCGACCTGAAAATGACAGAATATGAGTATTTTAGATTCATTTGTATTTATTTGTCAAACTGTCATAGAATGACATTTCCACTTTAGAAACATCAATTCTTGCATGTTTTTGAAGGACAGCATGGTTTATTTTGAATTCGTGTTGAGTTAGTGTGAAAAGTGCAGTATATGTTCATTTTGTGCTTTTCTCGCTCAAATAGCGTTATTCCGACCTGAAAATGACAGAATATGAGTATTTTAGATTCATTTGTATTTATTTGTCAAACTGTCATAGAATGACATTTCCACTTTAGAAACATCAATTCTTGCATGTTTTTGAAGGACAGCATGGTTTATTTTGAATTCGTGTTGAGTTAGTGTGAAAAGTGCAGTATATGTTCATTTTGTGCTTTTCTCGCTCAAATAGCGTTATTCCGACCTGAAAATGACAGAATATGAGTATTTTAGATTCATTTGTATTTATTTGTCAAACTGTCATAGAATGACATTTCCACTTTAGAAACATCAATTCTTGCATGTTTTTGAAGGACAGCATGGTTTATTTTGAATTCGTGTTGAGTTAGTGTGAAAAGTGCAGTACATGTTCATTTTGTGCTTTTCTCGCTCAAATAGCGTTATTCCGACCTGAAAATGACAGAATATGAGTATTTTAGATTCATTTGTATTTATTTGTCAAACTGTCATAGAATGACATTTCCACTTTAGAAACATCAATTCTTGCATGTTTTTGAAGGACAGCATGGTTTATTTTGAATTCGTGTTGAGTTAGTGTGAAAAGTGCAGTATATGTTCATTTTGTGCTTTTCTCGCTCAAATAGCGTTATTCCGACCTGAAAATGACAGAATATGAGTATTTTAGATTCATTTGTATTTATTTGTCAAACTGTCATAGAATGACATTTCCACTTTAGAAACATCAATTCTTGCATGTTTTTGAAGGACAGCATGGTTTATTTTGAATTCGTGTTGAGTTAGTGTGAAAAGTGCAGTACATGTTCATTTTGTGCTTTTCTCGCTCAAATAGCGTTATTCCGACCTGAAAATGACAGAATATGAGTATTTTAGATTCATTTGTATTTATTTGTCAAACTGTCATAGAATGACATTTCCACTTTAGAAACATCAATTCTTGCATGTTTTTGAAGGACAGCATGGTTTATTTTGAATTCGTGTTGAGTTAGTGTGAAAAGTGCAGTACATGTTCATTTTGTGCTTTTCTCGCTCAAATAGCGTTATTCCGACCTGAAAATGACAGAATATGAGTATTTTAGATTCATTTGTATTTATTTGTCAAACTGTCATAGAATGACATTTCCACTTTAGAAACATCAATTCTTGCATGTTTTTGAAGGACAGCATGGTTTATTTTGAATTCGTGTTGAGTTAGTGTGAAAAGTGCAGTATATGTTCATTTTGTGCTTTTCTCGCTCAAATAGCGTTATTCCGACCTGAAAATGACAGAATATGAGTATTTTAGATTCATTTGTATTTATTTGTCAAACTGTCATAGAATGACATTTCCACTTTAGAAACATCAATTCTTGCATGTTTTTGAAGGACAGCATGGTTTATTTTGAATTCGTGTTGAGTTAGTGTGAAAAGTGCAGTATATGTTCATTTTGTGCTTTTCTCGCTCAAATAGCGTTATTCCGACCTGAAAATGACAGAATATGAGTATTTTAGATTCATTTGTATTTATTTGTCAAACTGTCATAGAATGACATTTCCACTTTAGAAACATCAATTCTTGCATGTTTTTGAAGGACAGCATGGTTTATTTTGAATTCATGTTGAGTTAGTGTGAAAAGTGCAGTACATGTTCATTTTGTGCTTTTCTCGCTCAAATAGCGTTATTCCGACCTGAAAATGACAGAATATGAGTATTTTAGATTCATTTGTATTTATTTGTCAAACTGTCATAGAATGACATTTCCACTTTAGAAACATCAATTCTTGCATGTTTTTGAAGGACAGCATGGTTTATTTTGAATTCGTGTTGAGTTAGTGTGAAAAGTGCAGTATATGTTCATTTTGTGCTTTCTCGCTCAAATAGCGTTATTCCGACCTGAAAATGACAGAATATGAGTATTTTAGATTCATTTGTATTTATTTGTCAAACTGTCATAGAATGACATTTCCACTTTAGAAAACATCAATTCTTGCATGTTTTTGAAGGACAGCATGGTTTATTTTGAATTCGTGTTGAGTTAGTGTGAAAAGTGCAGTACATGTTCATTTTGTGCTTTTCTCGCTCAAATAGCGTTATTCCGACCTGAAAATGACAGAATATGAGTATTTTAGATTCATTTGTATTTATTTGTCAAACTGTCATAGAATGACATTTCCACTTTAGAAACATCAATTCTTGCATGTTTTTGAAGGACAGCATGGTTTATTTTGAATTCGTGTTGAGTTAGTGTGAAAAGTGCAGTACATGTTCATTTTGTGCTTTTCTCGCTCAAATAGCGTTATTCCGACCTGAAAATGACAGAATATGAGTATTTTAGATTCATTTGTATTTATTTGTCAAACTGTCATAGAATGACATTTCCACTTTAGAAACATCAATTCTTGCATGTTTTTGAAGGACAGCATGGTTTATTTTGAATTCGTGTTGAGTTAGTGTGAAAAGTGCAGTACATGTTCATTTTGTGCTTTTCTCGCTCAAATAGCGTTATTCCGACCTGAAAATGACAGAATATGAGTATTTTAGATTCATTTGTATTTATTTGTCAAACTGTCATAGAATGACATTTCCACTTTAGAAACATCAATTCTTGCATGTTTTTGAAGGACAGCATGGTTTATTTTGAATTCGTGTTGAGTTAGTGTGAAAAGTGCAGTACATGTTCATTTGTGCTTTTCTCGCTCAAATAGCGTTATTCCGACCTGAAAATGACAGAATATGAGTATTTTAGATTCATTTGTATTTATTTGTCAAACTGTCATAGAATGACATTTCCACTTTAGAAACATCAATTCTTGCATGTTTTTGAAGGACAGCATGGTTTATTTTGAATTCGTGTTGAGTTAGTGTGAAAAGTGCAGTATATGTTCAATTTTGTGCTTTTCTCGCTCAAATAGCGTTATTCCGACCTGAAAATGACAGAATATGAGTATTTTAGATTCATTTGTATTTATTTGTCAAACTGTCATAGAATGACATTTCCACTTTAGAAACATCAATTCTTGCATGTTTTTGAAGGACAGCATGGTTTATTTTGAATTCGTGTTGAGTTAGTGTGAAAAGTGCAGTATATGTTCATTTTGTGCTTTTCTCGCTCAAATAGCGTTATTCCGACCTGAAAATGACAGAATATGAGTATTTTAGATTCATTTGTATTTATTTGTCAAACTGTCATAGAATGACATTTCCACTTTAGAAACATCAATTCTTGCATGTTTTTGAAGGACAGCATGGTTTATTTTGAATTCGTGTTGAGTTAGTGTGAAAAGTGCAGTATATGTTCATTTTGTGCTTTTCTCGCTCAAATAGCGTTATTCCGACCTGAAAATGACAGAATATGAGTATTTTAGATTCATTTGTATTTATTTGTCAAACTGTCATAGAATGACATTTCCACTTTAGAAACATCAATTCTTGCATGTTTTTGAAGGACAGCATGGTTTATTTTGAATTCGTGTTGAGTTAGTGTGAAAAGTGCAGTACATGTTCATTTTGTGCTTTTCTCGCTCAAATAGCGTTATTCCGACCTGAAAATGACAGAATATGAGTATTTTAGATTCATTTGTATTTATTTGTCAAACTGTCATAGAATGACATTTCCACTTTAGAAACATCAATTCTTGCATGTTTTTGAAGGACAGCATGGTTTATTTTGAATTCGTGTTGAGTTAGTGTGAAAAGTGCAGTATATGTTCATTTTGTGCTTTTCTCGCTCAAATAGCGTTATTCCGACCTGAAAATGACAGAATATGAGTATTTTAGATTCATTTGTATTTATTTGTCAAACTGTCATAGAATGACATTTCCACTTTAGAAACATCAATTCTTGCATGTTTTTGAAGGACAGCATGGTTTATTTTGAATTCGTGTTGAGTTAGTGTGAAAAGTGCAGTACATGTTCATTTGTGCTTTTCTCGCTCAAATAGCGTTATTCCGACCTGAAAATGACAGAATATGAGTATTTTAGATTCATTTGTATTTATTTGTCAAACTGTCATAGAATGACATTTCCACTTTAGAAACATCAATTCTTGCATGTTTTTGAAGGACAGCATGGTTTATTTTGAATTCGTGTTGAGTTAGTGTGAAAAGTGCAGTACATGTTCATTTTGTGCTTTTCTCGCTCAAATAGCGTTATTCCGACCTGAAAATGACAGAATATGAGTATTTTAGATTCATTTGTATTTATTTGTCAAACTGTCATAGAATGACATTTCCACTTTAGAAACATCAATTCTTGCATGTTTTTGAAGGACAGCATGGTTTATTTTGAATTCGTGTTGAGTTAGTGTGAAAAGTGCAGTACATGTTCATTTTGTGCTTTTCTCGCTCAAATAGCGTTATTCCGACCTGAAAATGACAGAATATGAGTATTTTAGATTCATTTGTATTTATTTGTCAAACTGTCATAGAATGACATTTCCACTTTAGAAACATCAATTCTTGCATGTTTTTGAAGGACAGCATGGTTTATTTGAATTCGTGTTGAGTTAGTGTGAAAAGTGCAGTATATGTTCATTTTGTGCTTTTCTCGCTCAAATAGCGTTATTCCGACCTGAAAATGACAGAATATGAGTATTTTAGATTCATTTGTATTTATTTGTCAAACTGTCATAGAATGACATTTCCACTTTAGAAACATCAATTCTTGCATGTTTTTGAAGGACAGCATGGTTTATTTTGAATTCGTGTTGAGTTAGTGTGAAAAGTGCAGTATATGTTCATTTTGTGCTTTTCTCGCTCAAATAGCGTTATTCCGACCTGAAAATGACAGAATATGAGTATTTTAGATTCATTTGTATTTATTTGTCAAACTGTCATAGAATGACATTTCCACTTTAGAAACATCAATTCTTGCATGTTTTTGAAGGACAGCATGGTTTATTTTGAATTCGTGTTGAGTTAGTGTGAAAAGTGCAGTATATGTTCATTTTGTGCTTTTCTCGCTCAAATAGCGTTATTCCGACCTGAAAATGACAGAATATGAGTATTTTAGATTCATTTGTATTTATTTGTCAAACTGTCATAGAATGACATTTCCACTTTAGAAACATCAATTCTTGCATGTTTTTGAAGGACAGCATGGTTTATTTTGAATTCGTGTTGAGTTAGTGTGAAAAGTGCAGTATATGTTCATTTTGTGCTTTTCTCGCTCAATAGCGTTATTCCGACCTGAAAATGACAGAATATGAGTATTTTAGATTCATTTGTATTTATTTGTCAAACTGTCATAGAATGACATTTCCACTTTAGAAACATCAATTCTTGCATGTTTTTGAAGGACAGCATGGTTTATTTTGAATTCGTGTTGAGTTAGTGTGAAAAGTGCAGTATATGTTCATTTTGTGCTTTTCTCGCTCAAATAGCGTTATTCCGACCTGAAAATGACAGAATATGAGTATTTTAGATTCATTTGTATTTATTTGTCAAACTGTCATAGAATGACATTTCCACTTTAGAAACATCAATTCTTGCATGTTTTTGAAGGACAGCATGGTTTATTTTGAATTCGTGTTGAGTTAGTGTGAAAAGTGCAGTACATGTTCATTTTGTGCTTTTCTCGCTCAAATAGCGTTATTCCGACCTGAAAATGACAGAATATGAGTATTTTAGATTCATTTGTATTTATTTGTCAAACTGTCATAGAATGACATTTCCACTTTAGAAACATCAATTCTTGCATGTTTTTGAAGGACAGCATGGTTTATTTTGAATTCGTGTTGAGTTAGTGTGAAAAGTGCAGTATATGTTCATTTTGTGCTTTTCTCGCTCAAATAGCGTTATTCCGACCTGAAAATGACAGAATATGAGTATTTTAGATTCATTTGTATTTATTTGTCAAACTGTCATAGAATGACATTTCCACTTTAGAAACATCAATTCTTGCATGTTTTTGAAGGACAGCATGGTTTATTTTGAATTCGTGTTGAGTTAGTGTGAAAAGTGCAGTATATGTTCATTTTGTGCTTTTCTCGCTCAAATAGCGTTATTCCGACCTGAAAATGACAGAATATGAGTATTTTAGATTCATTTGTATTTATTTGTCAAACTGTCATAGAATGACATTTCCACTTTAGAAACATCAATTCTTGCATGTTTTTGAAGGACAGCATGGTTTATTTGAATTCGTGTTGAGTTAGTGTGAAAAGTGCAGTATATGTTCATTTTGTGCTTTTCTCGCTCAAATAGCGTTATTCCGACCTGAAATGACAGAATATGAGTATTTTAGATTCATTTGTATTTATTTGTCAAACTGTCATAGAATGACATTTCCACTTTAGAAACATCAATTCTTGCATGTTTTTGAAGGACAGCATGGTTTATTTTGAATTCGTGTTGAGTTAGTGTGAAAAGTGCAGTATATGTTCATTTTGTGCTTTTCTCGCTCAAATAGCGTTATTCCGACCTGAAAATGACAGAATATGAGTATTTTAGATTCATTTGTATTTATTTGTCAAACTGTCATAGAATGACATTTCCACTTTAGAAACATCAATTCTTGCATGTTTTTGAAGGACAGCATGGTTTATTTTGAATTCGTGTTGAGTTAGTGTGAAAAGTGCAGTATATGTTCATTTTGTGCTTTTCTCGCTCAAATAGCGTTATTCCGACCTGAAAATGACAGAATATGAGTATTTTAGATTCATTTGTATTTATTTGTCAAACTGTCATAGAATGACATTTCCACTTTAGAAACATCAATTCTTGCATGTTTTTGAAGGACAGCATGGTTTATTTTGAATTCGTGTTGAGTTAGTGTGAAAAGTGCAGTACATGTTCATTTTGTGCTTTTCTCGCTCAAATAGCGTTATTCCGACCTGAAAATGACAGAATATGAGTATTTTAGATTCATTTGTATTTATTTGTCAAACTGTCATAGAATGACATTTCCACTTTAGAAACATCAATTCTTGCACGTTTTTGAAGGACAGCATGGTTTATTTTGAATTCGTGTTGAGTTAGTGTGAAAAGTGCAGTACATGTTCATTTTGTGCTTTTCTCGCTCAAATAGCGTTATTCCGACCTGAAAATGACAGAATATGAGTATTTTAGATTCATTTGTATTTATTTGTCAAACTGTCATAGAATGACATTTCCACTTTAGAAACATCAATTCTTGCATGTTTTTGAAGGACAGCATGGTTTATTTTGAATTCGTGTTGAGTTAGTGTGAAAAGTGCAGTATATGTTCATTTTGTGCTTTTCTCGCTCAAATAGCGTTATTCCGACCTGAAAATGACAGAATATGAGTATTTTAGATTCATTTGTATTTATTTGTCAAACTGTCATAGAATGACATTTCCACTTTAGAAACATCAATTCTTGCATGTTTTTGAAGGACAGCATGGTTTATTTTGAATTCGTGTTGAGTTAGTGTGAAAAGTGCAGTATATGTTCATTTTGTGCTTTTCTCGCTCAAATAGCGTTATTCCGACCTGAAAATGACAGAATATGAGTATTTTAGATTCATTTGTATTTATTTGTCAAACTGTCATAGAATGACATTTCCACTTTAGAAACATCAATTCTTGCATGTTTTTGAAGGACAGCATGGTTTATTTTGAATTCGTGTTGAGTTAGTGTGAAAAGTGCAGTACATGTTCATTTTGTGCTTTTCTCGCTCAAATAGCGTTATTCCGACCTGAAAATGACAGAATATGAGTATTTTAGATTCATTTGTATTTATTTGTCAAACTGTCATAGAATGACATTTCCACTTTAGAAACATCAATTCTTGCATGTTTTTGAAGGACAGCATGGTTTATTTTGAATTCGTGTTGAGTTTAGTGTGAAAAGTGCAGTATATGTTCATTTTGTGCTTTTCTCGCTCAAATAGCGTTATTCCGACCTGAAAATGACAGAATATGAGGATTTTAGATTCATTTGTATTTATTTGTCAAACTGTCATAGAATGACATTTCCACTTTAGAAACATCAATTCTTGCATGTTTTTGAAGGACAGCATGGTTTATTTTGAATTCGTGTTGAGTTAGTGTGAAAAGTGCAGTACATGTTCATTTTGTGCTTTTCTCGCTCAAATAGCGTTATTCCGACCTGAAAATGACAGAATATGAGTATTTTAGATTCATTTGTATTTATTTGTCAAACTGTCATAGAATGACATTTCCACTTTAGAAGCATCAATTCTTGCATGTTTTTGAAGGACAGCATGGTTTATTTTGAATTCGTGTTGAGTTAGTGTGAAAAGTGCAGTATATGTTCATTTTGTGCTTTTCTCGCTCAAATAGCGTTATTCCGACCTGAAAATGACAGAATATGAGTATTTTAGATTCATTTGTATTTATTTGTCAAACTGTCATAGAATGACATTTCCACTTTATAAACATCAATTCTTGCATGTTTTTGAAGGACAGCATGGTTTATTTTGAATTCGTGTTGAGTTAGTGTGAAAAGTGCAGTATATGTTCATTTTGTGCTTTTCTCGCTCAAATAGCGTTATTCCGACCTGAAAATGACAGAATATGAGTATTTTAGATTCATTTGTATTTATTTGTCAAACTGTCATAGAATGACATTTCCACTTTAGAAACATCAATTCTTGCATGTTTTTGAAGGACAGCATGGTTTATTTTGAATTCGTGTTGAGTTAGTGTGAAAAGTGCAGTACATGTTCATTTTGTGCTTTTCTCGCTCAAATAGCGTTATTCCGACCTGAAAATGACAGAATATGAGTATTTTAGATTCATTTGTATTTATTTGTCAAACTGTCATAGAATGACATTTCCACTTTAGAAACATCAATTCTTGCATGTTTTTGAAGGACAGCATGGTTTATTTTGAATTCGTGTTGAGTTAGTGTGAAAAGTGCAGTACATGTTCATTTTGTGCTTTTCTCGCTCAAATAGCGTTATTCCGACCTGAAAATGACAGAATATGAGTATTTTAGATTCATTTGTATTTATTTGTCAAACTGTCATAGAATGACATTTCCACTTTAGAAACATCAATTCTTGCATGTTTTTGAAGGACAGCATGGTTTATTTTGAATTCGTGTTGAGTTAGTGTGAAAAGTGCAGTACATGTTCATTTTGTGCTTTTCTCGCTCAAATAGCGTTATTCCGACCTGAAAATGACAGAATATGAGTATTTTAGATTCATTTGTATTTATTTGTCAAACTGTCATAGAATGACATTTCCACTTTAGAAACATCAATTCTTGCATGTTTTTGAAGGACAGCATGGTTTATTTTGAATTCGTGTTGAGTTAGTGTGAAAAGTGCAGTATATGTTCATTTTGTGCTTTTCTCGCTCAAATAGCGTTATTCCGACCTGAAAATGACAGAATATGAGTATTTTAGATTCATTTGTATTTATTTGTCAAACTGTCATAGAATGACATTTCCACTTTAGAAACATCAATTCTTGCATGTTTTTGAAGGACAGCATGGTTTATTTTGAATTCGTGTTGAGTTAGTGTGAAAAGTGCAGTATATGTTCATTTTGTGCTTTTCTCGCTCAAATAGCGTTATTCCGACCTGAAAATGACAGAATATGAGTATTTTAGATTCATTTGTATTTATTTGTCAAACTGTCATAGAATGACATTTCCACTTTAGAAACATCAATTCTTGCATGTTTTTGAAGGACAGCATGGTTTATTTTGAATTCGTGTTGAGTTAGTGTGAAAAGTGCAGTATATGTTCATTTTGTGCTTTTCTCGCTCAAATAGCGTTATTCCGACCTGAAAATGACAGAATATGAGTATTTTAGATTCATTTGTATTTATTTGTCAAACTGTCATAGAATGACATTTCCACTTTAGAAACATCAATTCTTGCATGTTTTTGAAGGACAGCATGGTTTATTTTGAATTCGTGTTGAGTTAGTGTGAAAAGTGCAGTATATGTTCATTTTGTGCTTTTCTCGCTCAAATAGCGTTATTCCGACCTGAAAATGACAGAATATGAGTATTTTAGATTCATTTGTATTTATTTGTCAAACTGTCATAGAATGACATTTCCACTTTAGAAACATCAATTCTTGCATGTTTTTGAAGGACAGCATGGTTTATTTTGAATTCGTGTTGAGTTAGTGTGAAAAGTGCAGTACATGTTCATTTTGTGCTTTTCTCGCTCAAATAGCGTTATTCCGACCTGAAAATGACAGAATATGAGTATTTTAGATTCATTTGTATTTATTTGTCAAACTGTCATAGAATGACATTTCCACTTTAGAAACATCAATTCTTGCACGTTTTTGAAGGACAGCATGGTTTATTTTGAATTCGTGTTGAGTTAGTGTGAAAAGTGCAGTACATGTTCATTTTGTGCTTTTCTCGCTCAAATAGCGTTATTCCGACCTGAAAATGACAGAATATGAGTATTTTAGATTCATTTGTATTTATTTGTCAAACTGTCATAGAATGACATTTCCACTTTAGAAACATCAATTCTTGCATGTTTTTGAAGGACAGCATGGTTTATTTTGAATTCGTGTTGAGTTAGTGTGAAAAGTGCAGTATATGTTCATTTTGTGCTTTTCTCGCTCAAATAGCGTTATTCCGACCTGAAAATGACAGAATATGAGTATTTTAGATTCATTTGTATTTATTTGTCAAACTGTCATAGAATGACATTTCCACTTTAGAAACATCAATTCTTGCATGTTTTTGAAGGACAGCATGGTTTATTTTGAATTCGTGTTGAGTTAGTGTGAAAAGTGCAGTATATGTTCATTTTGTGCTTTTCTCGCTCAAATAGCGTTATTCCGACCTGAAAATGACAGAATATGAGTATTTTAGATTCATTTGTATTTATTTGTCAAACTGTCATAGAATGACATTTCCACTTTAGAAACATCAATTCTTGCATGTTTTTGAAGGACAGCATGGTTTATTTTGAATTCGTGTTGAGTTAGTGTGAAAAGTGCAGTATATGTTCATTTTGTGCTTTTCTCGCTCAAATAGCGTTATTCCGACCTGAAAATGACAGAATATGAGTATTTTAGATTCATTTGTATTTATTTGTCAAACTGTCATAGAATGACATTTCCACTTTAGAAACATCAATTCTTGCATGTTTTTGAAGGACAGCATGGTTTATTTTGAATTCGTGTTGAGTTAGTGTGAAAAGTGCAGTACATGTTCATTTTGTGCTTTTCTCGCTCAAATAGCGTTATTCCGACCTGAAAATGACAGAATATGAGTATTTTAGATTCATTTGTATTTATTTGTCAAACTGTCATAGAATGACATTTCCACTTTAGAAACATCAATTCTTGCATGTTTTTGAAGGACAGCATGGTTTATTTTGAATTCGTGTTGAGTTAGTGTGAAAAGTGCAGTATATGTTCATTTTGTGCTTTTCTCGCTCAAATAGCGTTATTCCGACCTGAAAATGACAGAATATGAGTATTTTAGATTCATTTGTATTTATTTGTCAAACTGTCATAGAATGACATTTCCACTTTAGAAACATCAATTCTTGCATGTTTTTGAAGGACAGCATGGTTTATTTTGAATTCGTGTTGAGTTAGTGTGAAAAGTGCAGTACATGTTCATTTTGTGCTTTTCTCGCTCAAATAGCGTTATTCCGACCTGAAAATGACAGAATATGAGTATTTTAGATTCATTTGTATTTATTTGTCAAACTGTCATAGAATGACATTTCCACTTTAGAAACAACAATTCTTGCATGTTTTTGAAGGACAGCATGGTTTATTTTGAATTCGTGTTGAGTTAGTGTGAAAAGTGCAGTACATGTTCATTTTGTGCTTTTCTCGCTCAAATAGCGTTATTCCGACCTGAAAATGACAGAATATGAGTATTTTAGATTCATTTGTATTTATTTGTCAAACTGTCATAGAATGACATTTCCACTTTAGAAACATCAATTCTTGCATGTTTTTGAAGGACAGCATGGTTTATTTTGAATTCGTGTTGAGTTAGTGTGAAAAGTGCAGTATATGTTCATTTTGTGCTTTTCTCGCTCAAATAGCGTTATTCCGACCTGAAAATGACAGAATATGAGTATTTTAGATTCATTTGTATTTATTTGTCAAACTGTCATAGAATGACATTTCCACTTTAGAAACATCAATTCTTGCATGTTTTTGAAGGACAGCATGGTTTATTTTGAATTCGTGTTGAGTTAGTGTGAAAAGTGCAGTATATGTTCATTTTGTGCTTTTCTCGCTCAAATAGCGTTATTCCGACCTGAAAATGACAGAATATGAGTATTTTAGATTCATTTGTATTTATTTGTCAAACTGTCATAGAATGACATTTCCACTTTAGAAACATCAATTCTTGCATGTTTTTGAAGGACAGCATGGTTTATTTTGAATTCGTGTTGAGTTAGTGTGAAAAGTGCAGTATATGTTCATTTTGTGCTTTTCTCGCTCAAATAGCGTTATTCCGACCTGAAAATGACAGAATATGAGTATTTTAGATTCATTTGTATTTATTTGTCAAACTGTCATAGAATGACATTTCCACTTTAGAAACATCAATTCTTGCATGTTTTTGAAGGACAGCATGGTTTATTTTGAATTCGTGTTGAGTTAGTGTGAAAAGTGCAGTACATGTTCATTTTGTGCTTTTCTCGCTCAAATAGCGTTATTCCGACCTGAAAATGACAGAATATGAGTATTTTAGATTCATTTGTATTTATTTGTCAAACTGTCATAGAATGACATTTCCACTTTAGAAACATCAATTCTTGCACGTTTTTGAAGGACAGCATGGTTTATTTTGAATTCGTGTTGAGTTAGTGTGAAAAGTGCAGTACATGTTCATTTTGTGCTTTTCTCGCTCAAATAGCGTTATTCCGACCTGAAAATGACAGAATATGAGTATTTTAGATTCATTTGTATTTATTTGTCAAACTGTCATAGAATGACATTTCCACTTTAGAAACATCAATTCTTGCATGTTTTTGAAGGACAGCATGGTTTATTTTGAATTCGTGTTGAGTTAGTGTGAAAAGTGCAGTATATGTTCATTTTGTGCTTTTCTCGCTCAAATAGCGTTATTCCGACCTGAAAATGACAGAATATGAGTATTTTAGATTCATTTGTATTTATTTGTCAAACTGTCATAGAATGACATTTCCACTTTAGAAACATCAATTCTTGCATGTTTTTGAAGGACAGCATGGTTTATTTTGAATTCGTGTTGAGTTAGTGTGAAAAGTGCAGTATATGTTCATTTTGTGCTTTTCTCGCTCAAATAGCGTTATTCCGACCTGAAAATGACAGAATATGAGTATTTTAGATTCATTTGTATTTATTTGTCAAACTGTCATAGAATGACATTTCCACTTTAGAAACATCAATTCTTGCATGTTTTTGAAGGACAGCATGGTTTATTTTGAATTCGTGTTGAGTTAGTGTGAAAAGTGCAGTATATGTTCATTTTGTGCTTTTCTCGCTCAAATAGCGTTATTCCGACCTGAAAATGACAGAATATGAGTATTTTAGATTCATTTGTATTTATTTGTCAAACTGTCATAGAATGACATTTCCACTTTAGAAACATCAATTCTTGCATGTTTTTGAAGGACAGCATGGTTTATTTTGAATTCGTGTTGAGTTAGTGTGAAAAGTGCAGTACATGTTCATTTTGTGCTTTTCTCGCTCAAATAGCGTTATTCCGACCTGAAAATGACAGAATATGAGTATTTTAGATTCATTTGTATTTATTTGTCAAACTGTCATAGAATGACATTTCCACTTTAGAAACATCAATTCTTGCATGTTTTTGAAGGACAGCATGGTTTATTTTGAATTCGTGTTGAGTTAGTGTGAAAAGTGCAGTATATGTTCATTTTGTGCTTTTCTCGCTCAAATAGCGTTATTCCGACCTGAAAATGACAGAATATGAGTATTTTAGATTCATTTGTATTTATTTGTCAAACTGTCATAGAATGACATTTCCACTTTAGAAACATCAATTCTTGCATGTTTTTGAAGGACAGCATGGTTTATTTTGAATTCGTGTTGAGTTAGTGTGAAAAGTGCAGTACATGTTCATTTTGTGCTTTTCTCGCTCAAATAGCGTTATTCCGACCTGAAAATGACAGAATATGAGTATTTTAGATTCATTTGTATTTATTTGTCAAACTGTCATAGAATGACATTTCCACTTTAGAAACATCAATTCTTGCACGTTTTTGAAGGACAGCATGGTTTATTTTGAATTCGTGTTGAGTTAGTGTGAAAAGTGCAGTATATGTTCATTTTGTGCTTTTCTCGCTCAAATAGCGTTATTCCGACCTGAAAATGACAGAATATGAGTATTTTAGATTCATTTGTATTTATTTGTCAAACTGTCATAGAATGACATTTCCACTTTAGAAACATCAATTCTTGCATGTTTTTGAAGGACAGCATGGTTTATTTTGAATTCGTGTTGAGTTAGTGTGAAAAGTGCAGTACATGTTCATTTTGTGCTTTTCTCGCTCAAATAGCGTTATTCCGACCTGAAAATGACAGAATATGAGTATTTTAGATTCATTTGTATTTATTTGTCAAACTGTCATAGAATGACATTTCCACTTTAGAAACATCAATTCTTGCATGTTTTTGAAGGACAGCATGGTTTATTTTGAATTCGTGTTGAGTTAGTGTGAAAAGTGCAGTATATGTTCATTTTGTGCTTTTCTCGCTCAAATAGCGTTATTCCGACCTGAAAATGACAGAATATGAGTATTTTAGATTCATTTGTATTTATTTGTCAAACTGTCATAGAATGACATTTCCACTTTAGAAACATCAATTCTTGCATGTTTTTGAAGGACAGCATGGTTTATTTTGAATTCGTGTTGAGTTAGTGTGAAAAGTGCAGTACATGTTCATTTTGTGCTTTTCTCGCTCAAATAGCGTTATTCCGACCTGAAAATGACAGAATATGAGTATTTTAGATTCATTTGTATTTATTTGTCAAACTGTCATAGAATGACATTTCCACTTTAGAAACATCAATTCTTGCACGTTTTTGAAGGACAGCATGGTTTATTTTGAATTCGTGTTGAGTTAGTGTGAAAAGTGCAGTATATGTTCATTTTGTGCTTTTCTCGCTCAAATAGCGTTATTCCGACCTGAAAATGACAGAATATGAGTATTTTAGATTCATTTGTATTTATTTGTCAAACTGTCATAGAATGACATTTCCACTTTAGAAACATCAATTCTTGCATGTTTTTGAAGGACAGCATGGTTTATTTTGAATTCGTGTTGAGTTAGTGTGAAAAGTGCAGTATATGTTCATTTTGTGCTTTTCTCGCTCAAATAGCGTTATTCCGACCTGAAAATGACAGAATATGAGTATTTTAGATTCATTTGTATTTATTTGTCAAACTGTCATAGAATGACATTTCCACTTTAGAAACATCAATTCTTGCATGTTTTTGAAGGACAGCATGGTTTATTTTGAATTCGTGTTGAGTTAGTGTGAAAAGTGCAGTATATGTTCATTTTGTGCTTTTCTCGCTCAAATAGCGTTATTCCGACCTGAAAATGACAGAATATGAGTATTTTAGATTCATTTGTATTTATTTGTCAAACTGTCATAGAATGACATTTCCACTTTAGAAACATCAATTCTTGCATGTTTTTGAAGGACAGCATGGTTTATTTTGAATTCGTGTTGAGTTAGTGTGAAAAGTGCAGTACATGTTCATTTTGTGCTTTTCTCGCTCAAATAGCGTTATTCCGACCTGAAAATGACAGAATATGAGTATTTTAGATTCATTTGTATTTATTTGTCAAACTGTCATAGAATGACATTTCCACTTTAGAAACATCAATTCTTGCACGTTTTTGAAGGACAGCATGGTTTATTTTGAATTCGTGTTGAGTTAGTGTGAAAAGTGCAGTATATGTTCATTTTGTGCTTTTCTCGCACAAATAGCGTTATTCCGACCTGAAAATGACAGAATATGAGTATTTTAGATTCATTTGTATTTATTTGTCAAACTGTCATAGAATGACATTTCCACTTTAGAAACATCAATTCTTGCATGTTTTTGAAGGACAGCATGGTTTATTTTGAATTCGTGTTGAGTTAGTGTGAAAAGTGCAGTATATGTTCATTTTGTGCTTTTCTCGCTCAAATAGCGTTATTCCGACCTGAAAATGACAGAATATGAGTATTTTAGATTCATTTGTATTTATTTGTCAAACTGTCATAGAATGACATTTCCACTTTAGAAACATCAATTCTTGCATGTTTTTGAAGGACAGCATGGTTTATTTTGAATTCGTGTTGAGTTAGTGTGAAAAGTGCAGTACATGTTCATTTTGTGCTTTTCTCGCTCAAATAGCGTTATTCCGACCTGAAAATGACAGAATATGAGTATTTTAGATTCATTTGTATTTATTTGTCAAACTGTCATAGAATGACATTTCCACTTTAGAAACATCAATTCTTGCATGTTTTTGAAGGACAGCATGGTTTATTTTGAATTCGTGTTGAGTTAGTGTGAAAAGTGCAGTACATGTTCATTTTGTGCTTTTCTCGCTCAAATAGCGTTATTCCGACCTGAAAATGACAGAATATGAGTATTTTAGATTCATTTGTATTTATTTGTCAAACTGTCATAGAATGACATTTCCACTTTAGAAACATCAATTCTTGCATGTTTTTGAAGGACAGCATGGTTTATTTTGAATTCGTGTTGAGTTAGTGTGAAAAGTGCAGTATATGTTCATTTTGTGCTTTTCTCGCTCAAATAGCGTTATTCCGACCTGAAAATGACAGAATATGAGTATTTTAGATTCATTTGTATTTATTTGTCAAACTGTCATAGAATGACATTTCCACTTTAGAAACATCAATTCTTGCATGTTTTTGAAGGACAGCATGGTTTATTTTGAATTCGTGTTGAGTTAGTGTGAAAAGTGCAGTATATGTTCATTTTGTGCTTTTCTCGCTCAAATAGCGTTATTCCGACCTGAAAATGACAGAATATGAGTATTTTAGATTCATTTGTATTTATTTGTCAAACTGTCATAGAATGACATTTCCACTTTAGAAACATCAATTCTTGCATGTTTTTGAAGGACAGCATGGTTTATTTTGAATTCATGTTGAGTTAGTGTGAAAAGTGCAGTACATGTTCATTTTGTGCTTTTCTCGCTCAAATAGCGTTATTCCGACCTGAAAATGACAGAATATGAGTATTTTAGATTCATTTGTATTTATTTGTCAAACTGTCATAGAATGACATTTCCACTTTAGAAACATCAATTCTTGCATGTTTTTGAAGGACAGCATGGTTTATTTTGAATTCGTGTTGAGTTAGTGTGAAAAGTGCAGTACATGTTCATTTTGTGCTTTTCTCGCTCAAATAGCGTTATTCCGACCTGAAAATGACAGAATATGAGTATTTTAGATTCATTTGTATTTATTTGTCAAACTGTCATAGAATGACATTTCCACTTTAGAAACATCAATTCTTGCACGTTTTTGAAGGACAGCATGGTTTATTTTGAATTCGTGTTGAGTTAGTGTGAAAAGTGCAGTATATGTTCATTTTGTGCTTTTCTCGCTCAAATAGCGTTATTCCGACCTGAAAATGACAGAATATGAGTATTTTAGATTCATTTGTATTTATTTGTCAAACTGTCATAGAATGACATTTCCACTTTAGAAACATCAATTCTTGCATGTTTTTGAAGGACAGCATGGTTTATTTTGAATTCGTGTTGAGTTAGTGTGAAAAGTGCAGTATATGTTCATTTTGTGCTTTTCTCGCTCAAATAGCGTTATTCCGACCTGAAAATGACAGAATATGAGTATTTTAGATTCATTTGTATTTATTTGTCAAACTGTCATAGAATGACATTTCCACTTTAGAAACATCAATTCTTGCATGTTTTTGAAGGACAGCATGGTTTATTTTGAATTCGTGTTGAGTTAGTGTGAAAAGTGCAGTACATGTTCATTTTGTGCTTTTCTCGCTCAAATAGCGTTATTCCGACCTGAAAATGACAGAATATGAGTATTTTAGATTCATTTGTATTTATTTGTCAAACTGTCATAGAATGACATTTCCACTTTAGAAACATCAATTCTTGCATGTTTTTGAAGGACAGCATGGTTTATTTTGAATTCGTGTTGAGTTAGTGTGAAAAGTGCAGTATATGTTCATTTTGTGCTTTTCTCGCTCAAATAGCGTTATTCCGACCTGAAAATGACAGAATATGAGTATTTTAGATTCATTTGTATTTATTTGTCAAACTGTCATAGAATGACATTTCCACTTTAGAAACATCAATTCTTGCATGTTTTTGAAGGACAGCATGGTTTATTTTGAATTCGTGTTGAGTTAGTGTGAAAAGTGCAGTACATGTTCATTTTGTGCTTTTCTCGCTCAAATAGCGTTATTCCGACCTGAAAATGACAGAATATGAGTATTTTAGATTCATTTGTATTTATTTGTCAAACTGTCATAGAATGACATTTCCACTTTAGAAACATCAATTCTTGCATGTTTTTGAAGGACAGCATGGTTTATTTTGAATTCGTGTTGAGTTAGTGTGAAAAGTGCAGTATATGTTCATTTTGTGCTTTTCTCGCTCAAATAGCGTTATTCCGACCTGAAAATGACAGAATATGAGTATTTTAGATTCATTTGTATTTATTTGTCAAACTGTCATAGAATGACATTTCCACTTTAGAAACATCAATTCTTGCATGTTTTTGAAGGACAGCATGGTTTATTTTGAATTCGTGTTGAGTTAGTGTGAAAAGTGCAGTACATGTTCATTTTGTGCTTTTCTCGCTCAAATAGCGTTATTCCGACCTGAAAATGACAGAATATGAGTATTTTAGATTCATTTGTATTTATTTGTCAAACTGTCATAGAATGACATTTCCACTTTAGAAACATCAATTCTTGCACGTTTTTGAAGGACAGCATGGTTTATTTTGAATTCGTGTTGAGTTAGTGTGAAAAGTGCAGTATATGTTCATTTTGTGCTTTTCTCGCTCAAATAGCGTTATTCCGACCTGAAAATGACAGAATATGAGTATTTTAGATTCATTTGTATTTATTTGTCAAACTGTCATAGAATGACATTTCCACTTTAGAAACATCAATTCTTGCATGTTTTTGAAGGACAGCATGGTTTATTTTGAATTCATGTTGAGTTAGTGTGAAAAGTGCAGTACATGTTCATTTTGTGCTTTTCTCGCTCAAATAGCGTTATTCCGACCTGAAAATGACAGAATATGAGTATTTTAGATTCATTTGTATTTATTTGTCAAACTGTCATAGAATGACATTTCCACTTTAGAAACATCAATTCTTGCATGTTTTTGAAGGACAGCATGGTTTATTTTGAATTCGTGTTGAGTTAGTGTGAAAAGTGCAGTACATGTTCATTTTGTGCTTTTCTCGCTCAAATAGCGTTATTCCGACCTGAAAATGACAGAATATGAGTATTTTAGATTCATTTGTATTTATTTGTCAAACTGTCATAGAATGACATTTCCACTTTAGAAACATCAATTCTTGCACGTTTTTGAAGGACAGCATGGTTTATTTTGAATTCGTGTTGAGTTAGTGTGAAAAGTGCAGTATATGTTCATTTTGTGCTTTTCTCGCTCAAATAGCGTTATTCCGACCTGAAAATGACAGAATATGAGTATTTTAGATTCATTTGTATTTATTTGTCAAACTGTCATAGAATGACATTTCCACTTTAGAAACATCAATTCTTGCATGTTTTTGAAGGACAGCATGGTTTATTTTGAATTCGTGTTGAGTTAGTGTGAAAAGTGCAGTATATGTTCATTTTGTGCTTTTCTCGCTCAAATAGCGTTATTCCGACCTGAAAATGACAGAATATGAGTATTTTAGATTCATTTGTATTTATTTGTCAAACTGTCATAGAATGACATTTCCACTTTAGAAACATCAATTCTTGCATGTTTTTGAAGGACAGCATGGTTTATTTTGAATTCGTGTTGAGTTAGTGTGAAAAGTGCAGTACATGTTCATTTTGTGCTTTTCTCGCTCAAATAGCGTTATTCCGACCTGAAAATGACAGAATATGAGTATTTTAGATTCATTTGTATTTATTTGTCAAACTGTCATAGAATGACATTTCCACTTTAGAAACATCAATTCTTGCATGTTTTTGAAGGACAGCATGGTTTATTTTGAATTCGTGTTGAGTTAGTGTGAAAAGTGCAGTATATGTTCATTTTGTGCTTTTCTCGCTCAAATAGCGTTATTCCGACCTGAAAATGACAGAATATGAGTATTTTAGATTCATTTGTATTTATTTGTCAAACTGTCATAGAATGACATTTCCACTTTAGAAACATCAATTCTTGCATGTTTTTGAAGGACAGCATGGTTTATTTTGAATTCGTGTTGAGTTAGTGTGAAAAGTGCAGTACATGTTCATTTTGTGCTTTTCTCGCTCAAATAGCGTTATTCCGACCTGAAAATGACAGAATATGAGTATTTTAGATTCATTTGTATTTATTTGTCAAACTGTCATAGAATGACATTTCCACTTTAGAAACATCAATTCTTGCATGTTTTTGAAGGACAGCATGGTTTATTTTGAATTCGTGTTGAGTTAGTGTGAAAAGTGCAGTATATGTTCATTTTGTGCTTTTCTCGCTCAAATAGCGTTATTCCGACCTGAAAATGACAGAATATGAGTATTTTAGATTCATTTGTATTTATTTGTCAAACTGTCATAGAATGACATTTCCACTTTAGAAACATCAATTCTTGCATGTTTTTGAAGGACAGCATGGTTTATTTTGAATTCGTGTTGAGTTAGTGTGAAAAGTGCAGTACATGTTCATTTTGTGCTTTTCTCGCTCAAATAGCGTTATTCCGACCTGAAAATGACAGAATATGAGTATTTTAGATTCATTTGTATTTATTTGTCAAACTGTCATAGAATGACATTTCCACTTTAGAAACATCAATTCTTGCACGTTTTTGAAGGACAGCATGGTTTATTTTGAATTCGTGTTGAGTTAGTGTGAAAAGTGCAGTATATGTTCATTTTGTGCTTTTCTCGCTCAAATAGCGTTATTCCGACCTGAAAATGACAGAATATGAGTATTTTAGATTCATTTGTATTTATTTGTCAAACTGTCATAGAATGACATTTCCACTTTAGAAACATCAATTCTTGCATGTTTTTGAAGGACAGCATGGTTTATTTTGAATTCATGTTGAGTTAGTGTGAAAAGTGCAGTACATGTTCATTTTGTGCTTTTCTCGCTCAAATAGCGTTATTCCGACCTGAAAATGACAGAATATGAGTATTTTAGATTCATTTGTATTTATTTGTCAAACTGTCATAGAATGACATTTCCACTTTAGAAACATCAATTCTTGCATGTTTTTGAAGGACAGCATGGTTTATTTTGAATTCGTGTTGAGTTAGTGTGAAAAGTGCAGTACATGTTCATTTTGTGCTTTTCTCGCTCAAATAGCGTTATTCCGACCTGAAAATGACAGAATATGAGTATTTTAGATTCATTTGTATTTATTTGTCAAACTGTCATAGAATGACATTTCCACTTTAGAAACATCAATTCTTGCACGTTTTTGAAGGACAGCATGGTTTATTTTGAATTCGTGTTGAGTTAGTGTGAAAAGTGCAGTATATGTTCATTTTGTGCTTTTCTCGCTCAAATAGCGTTATTCCGACCTGAAAATGACAGAATATGAGTATTTTAGATTCATTTGTATTTATTTGTCAAACTGTCATAGAATGACATTTCCACTTTAGAAACATCAATTCTTGCATGTTTTTGAAGGACAGCATGGTTTATTTTGAATTCGTGTTGAGTTAGTGTGAAAAGTGCAGTATATGTTCATTTTGTGCTTTTCTCGCTCAAATAGCGTTATTCCGACCTGAAAATGACAGAATATGAGTATTTTAGATTCATTTGTATTTATTTGTCAAACTGTCATAGAATGACATTTCCACTTTAGAAACATCAATTCTTGCATGTTTTTGAAGGACAGCATGGTTTATTTTGAATTCGTGTTGAGTTAGTGTGAAAAGTGCAGTACATGTTCATTTTGTGCTTTTCTCGCTCAAATAGCGTTATTCCGACCTGAAAATGACAGAATATGAGTATTTTAGATTCATTTGTATTTATTTGTCAAACTGTCATAGAATGACATTTCCACTTTAGAAACATCAATTCTTGCATGTTTTTGAAGGACAGCATGGTTTATTTTGAATTCGTGTTGAGTTAGTGTGAAAAGTGCAGTATATGTTCATTTTGTGCTTTTCTCGCTCAAATAGCGTTATTCCGACCTGAAAATGACAGAATATGAGTATTTTAGATTCATTTGTATTTATTTGTCAAACTGTCATAGAATGACATTTCCACTTTAGAAACATCAATTCTTGCATGTTTTTGAAGGACAGCATGGTTTATTTTGAATTCGTGTTGAGTTAGTGTGAAAAGTGCAGTACATGTTCATTTTGTGCTTTTCTCGCTCAAATAGCGTTATTCCGACCTGAAAATGACAGAATATGAGTATTTTAGATTCATTTGTATTTATTTGTCAAACTGTCATAGAATGACATTTCCACTTTAGAAACATCAATTCTTGCATGTTTTTGAAGGACAGCATGGTTTATTTTGAATTCGTGTTGAGTTAGTGTGAAAAGTGCAGTATATGTTCATTTTGTGCTTTTCTCGCTCAAATAGCGTTATTCCGACCTGAAAATGACAGAATATGAGTATTTTAGATTCATTTGTATTTATTTGTCAAACTGTCATAGAATGACATTTCCACTTTAGAAACATCAATTCTTGCATGTTTTTGAAGGACAGCATGGTTTATTTTGAATTCGTGTTGAGTTAGTGTGAAAAGTGCAGTATATGTTCATTTTGTGCTTTTCTCGCTCAAATAGCGTTATTCCGACCTGAAAATGACAGAATATGAGTATTTTAGATTCATTTGTATTTATTTGTCAAACTGTCATAGAATGACATTTCCACTTTAGAAACATCAATTCTTGCATGTTTTTGAAGGACAGCATGGTTTATTTTGAATTCGTGTTGAGTTAGTGTGAAAAGTGCAGTACATGTTCATTTTGTGCTTTTCTCGCTCAAATAGCGTTATTCCGACCTGAAAATGACAGAATATGAGTATTTTAGATTCATTTGTATTTATTTGTCAAACTGTCATAGAATGACATTTCCACTTTAGAAACATCAATTCTTGCATGTTTTTGAAGGACAGCATGGTTTATTTTGAATTCGTGTTGAGTTAGTGTGAAAAGTGCAGTATATGTTCATTTTGTGCTTTTCTCGCTCAAATAGCGTTATTCCGACCTGAAAATGACAGAATATGAGTATTTTAGATTCATTTGTATTTATTTGTCAAACTGTCATAGAATGACATTTCCACTTTAGAAACATCAATTCTTGCATGTTTTTGAAGGACAGCATGGTTTATTTTGAATTCGTGTTGAGTTAGTGTGAAAAGTGCAGTACATGTTCATTTTGTGCTTTTCTCGCTCAAATAGCGTTATTCCGACCTGAAAATGACAGAATATGAGTATTTTAGATTCATTTGTATTTATTTGTCAAACTGTCATAGAATGACATTTCCACTTTAGAAACATCAATTCTTGCATGTTTTTGAAGGACAGCATGGTTTATTTTGAATTCGTGTTGAGTTAGTGTGAAAAGTGCAGTATATGTTCATTTTGTGCTTTTCTCGCTCAAATAGCGTTATTCCGACCTGAAAATGACAGAATATGAGTATTTTAGATTCATTTGTATTTATTTGTCAAACTGTCATAGAATGACATTTCCACTTTAGAAACATCAATTCTTGCATGTTTTTGAAGGACAGCATGGTTTATTTTGAATTCGTGTTGAGTTAGTGTGAAAAGTGCAGTATATGTTCATTTTGTGCTTTTCTCGCTCAAATAGCGTTATTCCGACCTGAAAATGACAGAATATGAGTATTTTAGATTCATTTGTATTTATTTGTCAAACTGTCATAGAATGACATTTCCACTTTAGAAACATCAATTCTTGCATGTTTTTGAAGGACAGCATGGTTTATTTTGAATTCGTGTTGAGTTAGTGTGAAAAGTGCAGTACATGTTCATTTTGTGCTTTTCTCGCTCAAATAGCGTTATTCCGACCTGAAAATGACAGAATATGAGTATTTTAGATTCATTTGTATTTATTTGTCAAACTGTCATAGAATGACATTTCCACTTTAGAAACATCAATTCTTGCACTGTTTTTGAAGGACAGCATGGTTTATTTTGAATTCGTGTTGAGTTAGTGTGAAAAGTGCAGTATATGTTCATTTTGTGCTTTTCTCGCTCAAATAGCGTTATTCCGACCTGAAAATGACAGAATATGAGTATTTTAGATTCATTTGTATTTATTTGTCAAACTGTCATAGAATGACATTTCCACTTTAGAAACATCAATTCTTGCATGTTTTTGAAGGACAGCATGGTTTATTTTGAATTCGTGTTGAGTTAGTGTGAAAAGTGCAGTATATGTTCATTTTGTGCTTTTCTCGCTCAAATAGCGTTATTCCGACCTGAAAATGACAGAATATGAGTATTTTAGATTCATTTGTATTTATTTGTCAAACTGTCATAGAATGACATTTCCACTTTAGAAACATCAATTCTTGCATGTTTTTGAAGGACAGCATGGTTTATTTTGAATTCGTGTTGAGTTAGTGTGAAAAGTGCAGTACATGTTCATTTTGTGCTTTTCTCGCTCAAATAGCGTTATTCCGACCTGAAAATGACAGAATATGAGTATTTTAGATTCATTTGTATTTATTTGTCAAACTGTCATAGAATGACATTTCCACTTTAGAAACATCAATTCTTGCATGTTTTTGAAGGACAGCATGGTTTATTTTGAATTCGTGTTGAGTTAGTGTGAAAAGTGCAGTATATGTTCATTTTGTGCTTTTCTCGCTCAAATAGCGTTATTCCGACCTGAAAATGACAGAATATGAGTATTTTAGATTCATTTGTATTTATTTGTCAAACTGTCATAGAATGACATTTCCACTTTAGAAACATCAATTCTTGCATGTTTTTGAAGGACAGCATGGTTTATTTTGAATTCGTGTTGAGTTAGTGTGAAAAGTGCAGTACATGTTCATTTTGTGCTTTTCTCGCTCAAATAGCGTTATTCCGACCTGAAAATGACAGAATATGAGTATTTTAGATTCATTTGTATTTATTTGTCAAACTGTCATAGAATGACATTTCCACTTTAGAAACATCAATTCTTGCATGTTTTTGAAGGACAGCATGGTTTATTTTGAATTCGTGTTGAGTTAGTGTGAAAAGTGCAGTACATGTTCATTTTGTGCTTTTCTCGCTCAAATAGCGTTATTCCGACCTGAAAATGACAGAATATGAGTATTTTAGATTCATTTGTATTTATTTGTCAAACTGTCATAGAATGACATTTCCACTTTAGAAACATCAATTCTTGCATGTTTTTGAAGGACAGCATGGTTTATTTTGAATTCGTGTTGAGTTAGTGTGAAAAGTGCAGTATATGTTCATTTTGTGCTTTTCTCGCTCAAATAGCGTTATTCCGACCTGAAAATGACAGAATATGAGTATTTTAGATTCATTTGTATTTATTTGTCAAACTGTCATAGAATGACATTTCCACTTTAGAAACATCAATTCTTGCATGTTTTTGAAGGACAGCATGGTTTATTTTGAATTCGTGTTGAGTTAGTGTGAAAAGTGCAGTACATGTTCATTTTGTGCTTTTCTCGCTCAAATAGCGTTATTCCGACCTGAAAATGACAGAATATGAGTATTTTAGATTCATTTGTATTTATTTGTCAAACTGTCATAGAATGACATTTCCACTTTAGAAACATCAATTCTTGCATGTTTTTGAAGGACAGCATGGTTTATTTTGAATTCGTGTTGAGTTAGTGTGAAAAGTGCAGTATATGTTCATTTTGTGCTTTTCTCGCTCAAATAGCGTTATTCCGACCTGAAAATGACAGAATATGAGTATTTTAGATTCATTTGTATTTATTTGTCAAACTGTCATAGAATGACATTTCCACTTTAGAAACATCAATTCTTGCATGTTTTTGAAGGACAGCATGGTTTATTTTGAATTCGTGTTGAGTTAGTGTGAAAAGTGCAGTACATGTTCATTTTGTGCTTTTCTCGCTCAAATAGCGTTATTCCGACCTGAAAATGACAGAATATGAGTATTTTAGATTCATTTGTATTTATTTGTCAAACTGTCATAGAATGACATTTCCACTTTAGAAACATCAATTCTTGCATGTTTTTGAAGGACAGCATGGTTTATTTTGAATTCGTGTTGAGTTAGTGTGAAAAGTGCAGTATATGTTCATTTTGTGCTTTTCTCGCTCAAATAGCGTTATTCCGACCTGAAAATGACAGAATATGAGTATTTTAGATTCATTTGTATTTATTTGTCAAACTGTCATAGAATGACATTTCCACTTTAGAAACATCAATTCTTGCATGTTTTTGAAGGACAGCATGGTTTATTTTGAATTCGTGTTGAGTTAGTGTGAAAAGTGCAGTATATGTTCATTTTGTGCTTTTCTCGCTCAAATAGCGTTATTCCGACCTGAAAATGACAGAATATGAGTATTTTAGATTCATTTGTATTTATTTGTCAAACTGTCATAGAATGACATTTCCACTTTAGAAACATCAATTCTTGCATGTTTTTGAAGGACAGCATGGTTTATTTTGAATTCGTGTTGAGTTAGTGTGAAAAGTGCAGTATATGTTCATTTTGTGCTTTTCTCGCTCAAATAGCGTTATTCCGACCTGAAAATGACAGAATATGAGTATTTTAGATTCATTTGTATTTATTTGTCAAACTGTCATAGAATGACATTTCCACTTTAGAAACATCAATTCTTGCATGTTTTTGAAGGACAGCATGGTTTATTTTGAATTCGTGTTGAGTTAGTGTGAAAAGTGCAGTATATGTTCATTTTGTGCTTTTCTCGCTCAAATAGCGTTATTCCGACCTGAAAATGACAGAATATGAGTATTTTAGATTCATTTGTATTTATTTGTCAAACTGTCATAGAATGACATTTCCACTTTAGAAACATCAATTCTTGCATGTTTTTGAAGGACAGCATGGTTTATTTTGAATTCGTGTTGAGTTAGTGTGAAAAGTGCAGTACATGTTCATTTTGTGCTTTTCTCGCTCAAATAGCGTTATTCCGACCTGAAAATGACAGAATATGAGTATTTTAGATTCATTTGTATTTATTTGTCAAACTGTCATAGAATGACATTTCCACTTTAGAAACATCAATTCTTGCATGTTTTTGAAGGACAGCATGGTTTATTTTGAATTCGTGTTGAGTTAGTGTGAAAAGTGCAGTATATGTTCATTTTGTGCTTTTCTCGCTCAAATAGCGTTATTCCGACCTGAAAATGACAGAATATGAGTATTTTAGATTCATTTGTATTTATTTGTCAAACTGTCATAGAATGACATTTCCACTTTAGAAACATCAATTCTTGCATGTTTTTGAAGGACAGCATGGTTTATTTTGAATTCGTGTTGAGTTAGTGTGAAAAGTGCAGTACATGTTCATTTTGTGCTTTTCTCGCTCAAATAGCGTTATTCCGACCTGAAAATGACAGAATATGAGTATTTTAGATTCATTTGTATTTATTTGTCAAACTGTCATAGAATGACATTTCCACTTTAGAAACATCAATTCTTGCATGTTTTTGAAGGACAGCATGGTTTATTTTGAATTCGTGTTGAGTTAGTGTGAAAAGTGCAGTACATGTTCATTTTGTGCTTTTCTCGCTCAAATAGCGTTATTCCGACCTGAAAATGACAGAATATGAGTATTTTAGATTCATTTGTATTTATTTGTCAAACTGTCATAGAATGACATTTCCACTTTAGAAACATCAATTCTTGCATGTTTTTGAAGGACAGCATGGTTTATTTTGAATTCGTGTTGAGTTAGTGTGAAAAGTGCAGTACATGTTCATTTTGTGCTTTTCTCGCTCAAATAGCGTTATTCCGACCTGAAAATGACAGAATATGAGTATTTTAGATTCATTTGTATTTATTTGTCAAACTGTCATAGAATGACATTTCCACTTTAGAAACATCAATTCTTGCACGTTTTTGAAGGACAGCATGGTTTATTTTGAATTCGTGTTGAGTTAGTGTGAAAAGTGCAGTATATGTTCATTTTGTGCTTTTCTCGCTCAAATAGCGTTATTCCGACCTGAAAATGACAGAATATGAGTATTTTAGATTCATTTGTATTTATTTGTCAAACTGTCATAGAATGACATTTCCACTTTAGAAACATCAATTCTTGCATGTTTTTGAAGGACAGCATGGTTTATTTTGAATTCGTGTTGAGTTAGTGTGAAAAGTGCAGTATATGTTCATTTTGTGCTTTTCTCGCTCAAATAGCGTTATTCCGACCTGAAAATGACAGAATATGAGTATTTTAGATTCATTTGTATTTATTTGTCAAACTGTCATAGAATGACATTTCCACTTTAGAAACATCAATTCTTGCATGTTTTTGAAGGACAGCATGGTTTATTTTGAATTCGTGTTGAGTTAGTGTGAAAAGTGCAGTATATGTTCATTTTGTGCTTTTCTCGCTCAAATAGCGTTATTCCGACCTGAAAATGACAGAATATGAGTATTTTAGATTCATTTGTATTTATTTGTCAAACTGTCATAGAATGACATTTCCACTTTAGAAACATCAATTCTTGCATGTTTTTGAAGGACAGCATGGTTTATTTTGAATTCGTGTTGAGTTAGTGTGAAAAGTGCAGTACATGTTCATTTTGTGCTTTTCTCGCTCAAATAGCGTTATTCCGACCTGAAAATGACAGAATATGAGTATTTTAGATTCATTTGTATTTATTTGTCAAACTGTCATAGAATGACATTTCCACTTTAGAAACATCAATTCTTGCATGTTTTTGAAGGACAGCATGGTTTATTTTGAATTCGTGTTGAGTTAGTGTGAAAAGTGCAGTACATGTTCATTTTGTGCTTTTCTCGCTCAAATAGCGTTATTCCGACCTGAAAATGACAGAATATGAGTATTTTAGATTCATTTGTATTTATTTGTCAAACTGTCATAGAATGACATTTCCACTTTAGAAACATCAATTCTTGCATGTTTTTGAAGGACAGCATGGTTTATTTTGAATTCGTGTTGAGTTAGTGTGAAAAGTGCAGTACATGTTCATTTTGTGCTTTTCTCGCTCAAATAGCGTTATTCCGACCTGAAAATGACAGAATATGAGTATTTTAGATTCATTTGTATTTATTTGTCAAACTGTCATAGAATGACATTTCCACTTTAGAAACATCAATTCTTGCACGTTTTTGAAGGACAGCATGGTTTATTTTGAATTCGTGTTGAGTTAGTGTGAAAAGTGCAGTATATGTTCATTTTGTGCTTTTCTCGCTCAAATAGCGTTATTCCGACCTGAAAATGACAGAATATGAGTATTTTAGATTCATTTGTATTTATTTGTCAAACTGTCATAGAATGACATTTCCACTTTAGAAACATCAATTCTTGCATGTTTTTGAAGGACAGCATGGTTTATTTTGAATTCGTGTTGAGTTAGTGTGAAAAGTGCAGTATATGTTCATTTTGTGCTTTTCTCGCTCAAATAGCGTTATTCCGACCTGAAAATGACAGAATATGAGTATTTTAGATTCATTTGTATTTATTTGTCAAACTGTCATAGAATGACATTTCCACTTTAGAAACATCAATTCTTGCATGTTTTTGAAGGACAGCATGGTTTATTTTGAATTCGTGTTGAGTTAGTGTGAAAAGTGCAGTATATGTTCATTTTGTGCTTTTCTCGCTCAAATAGCGTTATTCCGACCTGAAAATGACAGAATATGAGTATTTTAGATTCATTTGTATTTATTTGTCAAACTGTCATAGAATGACATTTCCACTTTAGAAACATCAATTCTTGCATGTTTTTGAAGGACAGCATGGTTTATTTTGAATTCGTGTTGAGTTAGTGTGAAAAGTGCAGTACATGTTCATTTTGTGCTTTTCTCGCTCAAATAGCGTTATTCCGACCTGAAAATGACAGAATATGAGTATTTTAGATTCATTTGTATTTATTTGTCAAACTGTCATAGAATGACATTTCCACTTTAGAAACATCAATTCTTGCATGTTTTTGAAGGACAGCATGGTTTATTTTGAATTCGTGTTGAGTTAGTGTGAAAAGTGCAGTACATGTTCATTTTGTGCTTTTCTCGCTCAAATAGCGTTATTCCGACCTGAAAATGACAGAATATGAGTATTTTAGATTCATTTGTATTTATTTGTCAAACTGTCATAGAATGACATTTCCACTTTAGAAACATCAATTCTTGCACGTTTTTGAAGGACAGCATGGTTTATTTTGAATTCGTGTTGAGTTAGTGTGAAAAGTGCAGTATATGTTCATTTTGTGCTTTTCTCGCTCAAATAGCGTTATTCCGACCTGAAAATGACAGAATATGAGTATTTTAGATTCATTTGTATTTATTTGTCAAACTGTCATAGAATGACATTTCCACTTTAGAAACATCAATTCTTGCATGTTTTTGAAGGACAGCATGGTTTATTTTGAATTCGTGTTGAGTTAGTGTGAAAAGTGCAGTATATGTTCATTTTGTGCTTTTCTCGCTCAAATAGCGTTATTCCGACCTGAAAATGACAGAATATGAGTATTTTAGATTCATTTGTATTTATTTGTCAAACTGTCATAGAATGACATTTCCACTTTAGAAACATCAATTCTTGCATGTTTTTGAAGGACAGCATGGTTTATTTTGAATTCGTGTTGAGTTAGTGTGAAAAGTGCAGTATATGTTCATTTTGTGCTTTTCTCGCTCAAATAGCGTTATTCCGACCTGAAAATGACAGAATATGAGTATTTTAGATTCATTTGTATTTATTTGTCAAACTGTCATAGAATGACATTTCCACTTTAGAAACATCAATTCTTGCATGTTTTTGAAGGACAGCATGGTTTATTTTGAATTCGTGTTGAGTTAGTGTGAAAAGTGCAGTATATGTTCATTTTGTGCTTTTCTCGCTCAAATAGCGTTATTCCGACCTGAAAATGACAGAATATGAGTATTTTAGATTCATTTGTATTTATTTGTCAAACTGTCATAGAATGACATTTCCACTTTAGAAACATCAATTCTTGCATGTTTTTGAAGGACAGCATGGTTTATTTTGAATTCGTGTTGAGTTAGTGTGAAAAGTGCAGTATATGTTCATTTTGTGCTTTTCTCGCTCAAATAGCGTTATTCCGACCTGAAAATGACAGAATATGAGTATTTTAGATTCATTTGTATTTATTTGTCAAACTGTCATAGAATGACATTTCCACTTTAGAAACATCAATTCTTGCATGTTTTTGAAGGACAGCATGGTTTATTTTGAATTCGTGTTGAGTTAGTGTGAAAAGTGCAGTATATGTTCATTTTGTGCTTTTCTCGCTCAAATAGCGTTATTCCGACCTGAAAATGACAGAATATGAGTATTTTAGATTCATTTGTATTTATTTGTCAAACTGTCATAGAATGACATTTCCACTTTAGAAACATCAATTCTTGCATGTTTTTGAAGGACAGCATGGTTTATTTTGAATTCGTGTTGAGTTAGTGTGAAAAGTGCAGTACATGTTCATTTTGTGCTTTTCTCGCTCAAATAGCGTTATTCCGACCTGAAAATGACAGAATATGAGTATTTTAGATTCATTTGTATTTATTTGTCAAACTGTCATAGAATGACATTTCCACTTTAGAAACATCAATTCTTGCATGTTTTTGAAGGACAGCATGGTTTTTTTTGAATTCGTGTTGAGTTAGTGTGAAAAGTGCAGTACATGTTCATTTTGTGCTTTTCTCGCTCAAATAGCGTTATTCCGACCTGAAAATGACAGAATATGAGTATTTTAGATTCATTTGTATTTATTTGTCAAACTGTCATAGAATGACATTTCCACTTTAGAAACATCAATTCTTGCATGTTTTTGAAGGACAGCATGGTTTATTTTGAATTCGTGTTGAGTTAGTGTGAAAAGTGCAGTACATGTTCATTTTGTGCTTTTCTCGCTCAAATAGCGTTATTCCGACCTGAAAATGACAGAATATGAGTATTTTAGATTCATTTGTATTTATTTGTCAAACTGTCATAGAATGACATTTCCACTTTAGAAACATCAATTCTTGCATATTTTTGAAGGACAGCATGGTTTATTTTGAATTCGTGTTGAGTTAGTGTGAAAAGTGCAGTATATGTTCATTTTGTGCTTTTCTCGCTCAAATAGCGTTATTCCGACCTGAAAATGACAGAATATGAGTATTTTAGATTCATTTGTATTTATTTGTCAAACTGTCATAGAATGACATTTCCACTTTAGAAACATCAATTCTTGCATGTTTTTGAAGGACAGCATGGTTTATTTTGAATTCGTGTTGAGTTAGTGTGAAAAGTGCAGTATATGTTCATTTTGTGCTTTTCTCGCTCAAATAGCGTTATTCCGACCTGAAAATGACAGAATATGAGTATTTTAGATTCATTTGTATTTATTTGTCAAACTGTCATAGAATGACATTTCCACTTTAGAAACATCAATTCTTGCATGTTTTTGAAGGACAGCATGGTTTATTTTGAATTCGTGTTGAGTTAGTGTGAAAAGTGCAGTATATGTTCATTTTGTGCTTTTCTCGCTCAAATAGCGTTATTCCGACCTGAAAATGACAGAATATGAGTATTTTAGATTCATTTGTATTTATTTGTCAAACTGTCATAGAATGACATTTCCACTTTAGAAACATCAATTCTTGCATGTTTTTGAAGGACAGCATGGTTTATTTTGAATTCGTGTTGAGTTAGTGTGAAAAGTGCAGTACATGTTCATTTTGTGCTTTTCTCGCTCAAATAGCGTTATTCCGACCTGAAAATGACAGAATATGAGTATTTTAGATTCATTTGTATTTATTTGTCAAACTGTCATAGAATGACATTTCCACTTTAGAAACATCAATTCTTGCATGTTTTTGAAGGACAGCATGGTTTATTTTGAATTCGTTTTGAGTTAGTGTGAAAAGTGCAGTACATGTTCATTTTGTGCTTTTCTCGCTCAAATAGCGTTATTCCGACCTGAAAATGACAGAATATGAGTATTTTAGATTCATTTGTATTTATTTGTCAAACTGTCATAGAATGACATTTCCACTTTAGAAACATCAATTCTTGCATGTTTTTGAAGGACAGCATGGTTTATTTTGAATTCGTGTTGAGTTAGTGTGAAAAGTGCAGTATATGTTCATTTTGTGCTTTTCTCGCTCAAATAGCGTTATTCCGACCTGAAAATGACAGAATATGAGTATTTTAGATTCATTTGTATTTATTTGTCAAACTGTCATAGAATGACATTTCCACTTTAGAAACATCAATTCTTGCATGTTTTTGAAGGACAGCATGGTTTATTTTGAATTCGTGTTGAGTTAGTGTGAAAAGTGCAGTATATGTTCATTTTGTGCTTTTCTCGCTCAAATATCGTTATTCCGACCTGAAAATGACAGAATATGAGTATTTTAGATTCATTTGTATTTATTTGTCAAACTGTCATAGAATGACATTTCCACTTTAGAAACATCAATTCTTGCATGTTTTTGAAGGACAGCATGGTTTATTTTGAATTCGTGTTGAGTTAGTGTGAAAAGTGCAGTACATGTTCATTTTGTGCTTTTCTCGCTCAAATAGCGTTATTCCGACCTGAAAATGACAGAATATGAGTATTTTAGATTCATTTGTATTTATTTGTCAAACTGTCATAGAATGACATTTCCACTTTAGAAACATCAATTCTTGCATGTTTTTGAAGGACAGCATGGTTTATTTTGAATTCGTGTTGAGTTAGTGTGAAAAGTGCAGTACATGTTCATTTTGTGCTTTTCTCGCTCAAATAGCGTTATTCCGACCTGAAAATGACAGAATATGAGTATTTTAGATTCATTTGTATTTATTTGTCAAACTGTCATAGAATGACATTTCCACTTTAGAAACATCAATTCTTGCATGTTTTTGAAGGACAGCATGGTTTATTTTGAATTCGTGTTGAGTTAGTGTGAAAAGTGCAGTACATGTTCATTTTGTGCTTTTCTCGCTCAAATAGCGTTATTCCGACCTGAAAATGACAGAATATGAGTATTTTAGATTCATTTGTATTTATTTGTCAAACTGTCATAGAATGACATTTCCACTTTAGAAACATCAATTCTTGCACGTTTTTGAAGGACAGCATGGTTTATTTTGAATTCGTGTTGAGTTAGTGTGAAAAGTGCAGTATATGTTCATTTTGTGCTTTTCTCGCTCAAATAGCGTTATTCCGACCTGAAAATGACAGAATATGAGTATTTTAGATTCATTTGTATTTATTTGTCAAACTGTCATA
Organism: Chaetodon auriga; assembly: GCF_051107435.1. Classification (NCBI taxonomy): domain Eukaryota; kingdom Metazoa; phylum Chordata; class Actinopteri; order Chaetodontiformes; family Chaetodontidae; genus Chaetodon; species Chaetodon auriga. The sequence continues at coordinate 76,838 of NC_135078.1, forward strand.
GAATGACATTTCCACTTTAGAAACATCAATTCTTGCATGTTTTTGAAGGACAGCATGGTTTATTTTGAATTCGTGTTGAGTTAGTGTGAAAAGTGCAGTATATGTTCATTTTGTGCTTTTCTCGCTCAAATAGCGTTATTCCGACCTGAAAATGACAGAATATGAGTATTTTAGATTCATTTGTATTTATTTGTCAAACTGTCATAGAATGACATTTCCACTTTAGAAACATCAATTCTTGCATGTTTTTGAAGGACAGCATGGTTTATTTTGAATTCGTGTTGAGTTAGTGTGAAAAGTGCAGTATATGTTCATTTTGTGCTTTTCTCGCTCAAATAGCGTTATTCCGACCTGAAAATGACAGAATATGAGTATTTTAGATTCATTTGTATTTATTTGTCAAACTGTCATAGAATGACATTTCCACTTTAGAAACATCAATTCTTGCATGTTTTTGAAGGACAGCATGGTTTATTTTGAATTCGTGTTGAGTTAGTGTGAAAAGTGCAGTACATGTTCATTTTGTGCTTTTCTCGCTCAAATAGCGTTATTCCGACCTGAAAATGACAGAATATGAGTATTTTAGATTCATTTGTATTTATTTGTCAAACTGTCATAGAATGACATTTCCACTTTAGAAACATCAATTCTTGCATGTTTTTGAAGGACAGCATGGTTTATTTTGAATTCGTGTTGAGTTAGTGTGAAAAGTGCAGTACATGTTCATTTTGTGCTTTTCTCGCTCAAATAGCGTTATTCCGACCTGAAAATGACAGAATATGAGTATTTTAGATTCATTTGTATTTATTTGTCAAACTGTCATAGAATGACATTTCCACTTTAGAAACATCAATTCTTGCATGTTTTTGAAGGACAGCATGGTTTATTTTGAATTCGTGTTGAGTTAGTGTGAAAAGTGCAGTACATGTTCATTTTGTGCTTTTCTCGCTCAAATAGCGTTATTCCGACCTGAAAATGACAGAATATGAGTATTTTAGATTCATTTGTATTTATTTGTCAAACTGTCATAGAATGACATTTCCACTTTAGAAACATCAATTCTTGCACGTTTTTGAAGGACAGCATGGTTTATTTTGAATTCGTGTTGAGTTAGTGTGAAAAGTGCAGTATATGTTCATTTTGTGCTTTTCTCGCTCAAATAGCGTTATTCCGACCTGAAAATGACAGAATATGAGTATTTTAGATTCATTTGTATTTATTTGTCAAACTGTCATAGAATGACATTTCCACTTTAGAAACATCAATTCTTGCATGTTTTTGAAGGACAGCATGGTTTATTTTGAATTCGTGTTGAGTTAGTGTGAAAAGTGCAGTATATGTTCATTTTGTGCTTTTCTCGCTCAAATAGCGTTATTCCGACCTGAAAATGACAGAATATGAGTATTTTAGATTCATTTGTATTTATTTGTCAAACTGTCATAGAATGACATTTCCACTTTAGAAACATCAATTCTTGCATGTTTTTGAAGGACAGCATGGTTTATTTTGAATTCGTGTTGAGTTAGTGTGAAAAGTGCAGTATATGTTCATTTTGTGCTTTTCTCGCTCAAATAGCGTTATTCCGACCTGAAAATGACAGAATATGAGTATTTTAGATTCATTTGTATTTATTTGTCAAACTGTCATAGAATGACATTTCCACTTTAGAAACATCAATTCTTGCATGTTTTTGAAGGACAGCATGGTTTATTTTGAATTCGTGTTGAGTTAGTGTGAAAAGTGCAGTACATGTTCATTTTGTGCTTTTCTCGCTCAAATAGCGTTATTCCGACCTGAAAATGACAGAATATGAGTATTTTAGATTCATTTGTATTTATTTGTCAAACTGTCATAGAATGACATTTCCACTTTAGAAACATCAATTCTTGCATGTTTTTGAAGGACAGCATGGTTTATTTTGAATTCGTGTTGAGTTAGTGTGAAAAGTGCAGTACATGTTCATTTTGTGCTTTTCTCGCTCAAATAGCGTTATTCCGACCTGAAAATGACAGAATATGAGTATTTTAGATTCATTTGTATTTATTTGTCAAACTGTCATAGAATGACATTTCCACTTTAGAAACATCAATTCTTGCATGTTTTTGAAGGACAGCATGGTTTATTTTGAATTCGTGTTGAGTTAGTGTGAAAAGTGCAGTACATGTTCATTTTGTGCTTTTCTCGCTCAAATAGCGTTATTCCGACCTGAAAATGACAGAATATGAGTATTTTAGATTCATTTGTATTTATTTGTCAAACTGTCATAGAATGACATTTCCACTTTAGAAACATCAATTCTTGCATGTTTTTGAAGGACAGCATGGTTTATTTTGAATTCGTGTTGAGTTAGTGTGAAAAGTGCAGTATATGTTCATTTTGTGCTTTTCTCGCTCAAATAGCGTTATTCCGACCTGAAAATGACAGAATATGAGTATTTTAGATTCATTTGTATTTATTTGTCAAACTGTCATAGAATGACATTTCCACTTTAGAAACATCAATTCTTGCATGTTTTTGAAGGACAGCATGGTTTATTTTGAATTCGTGTTGAGTTAGTGTGAAAAGTGCAGTATATGTTCATTTTGTGCTTTTCTCGCTCAAATAGCGTTATTCCGACCTGAAAATGACAGAATATGAGTATTTTAGATTCATTTGTATTTATTTGTCAAACTGTCATAGAATGACATTTCCACTTTAGAAACATCAATTCTTGCATGTTTTTGAAGGACAGCATGGTTTATTTTGAATTCGTGTTGAGTTAGTGTGAAAAGTGCAGTATATGTTCATTTTGTGCTTTTCTCGCTCAAATAGCGTTATTCCGACCTGAAAATGACAGAATATGAGTATTTTAGATTCATTTGTATTTATTTGTCAAACTGTCATAGAATGACATTTCCACTTTAGAAACATCAATTCTTGCATGTTTTTGAAGGACAGCATGGTTTATTTTGAATTCGTGTTGAGTTAGTGTGAAAAGTGCAGTACATGTTCATTTTGTGCTTTTCTCGCTCAAATAGCGTTATTCCGACCTGAAAATGACAGAATATGAGTATTTTAGATTCATTTGTATTTATTTGTCAAACTGTCATAGAATGACATTTCCACTTTAGAAACATCAATTCTTGCATGTTTTTGAAGGACAGCATGGTTTATTTTGAATTCGTGTTGAGTTAGTGTGAAAAGTGCAGTACATGTTCATTTTGTGCTTTTCTCGCTCAAATAGCGTTATTCCGACCTGAAAATGACAGAATATGAGTATTTTAGATTCATTTGTATTTATTTGTCAAACTGTCATAGAATGACATTTCCACTTTAGAAACATCAATTCTTGCATGTTTTTGAAGGACAGCATGGTTTATTTTGAATTCGTGTTGAGTTAGTGTGAAAAGTGCAGTATATGTTCATTTTGTGCTTTTCTCGCTCAAATAGCGTTATTCCGACCTGAAAATGACAGAATATGAGTATTTTAGATTCATTTGTATTTATTTGTCAAACTGTCATAGAATGACATTTCCACTTTAGAAACATCAATTCTTGCATGTTTTTGAAGGACAGCATGGTTTATTTTGAATTCGTGTTGAGTTAGTGTGAAAAGTGCAGTATATGTTCATTTTGTGCTTTTCTCGCTCAAATAGCGTTATTCCGACCTGAAAATGACAGAATATGAGTATTTTAGATTCATTTGTATTTATTTGTCAAACTGTCATAGAATGACATTTCCACTTTAGAAACATCAATTCTTGCATGTTTTTGAAGGACAGCATGGTTTATTTTGAATTCGTGTTGAGTTAGTGTGAAAAGTGCAGTATATGTTCATTTTGTGCTTTTCTCGCTCAAATAGCGTTATTCCGACCTGAAAATGACAGAATATGAGTATTTTAGATTCATTTGTATTTATTTGTCAAACTGTCATAGAATGACATTTCCACTTTAGAAACATCAATTCTTGCATGTTTTTGAAGGACAGCATGGTTTATTTTGAATTCGTGTTGAGTTAGTGTGAAAAGTGCAGTATATGTTCATTTTGTGCTTTTCTCGCTCAAATAGCGTTATTCCGACCTGAAAATGACAGAATATGAGTATTTTAGATTCATTTGTATTTATTTGTCAAACTGTCATAGAATGACATTTCCACTTTAGAAACATCAATTCTTGCATGTTTTTGAAGGACAGCATGGTTTATTTTGAATTCGTGTTGAGTTAGTGTGAAAAGTGCAGTATATGTTCATTTTGTGCTTTTCTCGCTCAAATAGCGTTATTCCGACCTGAAAATGACAGAATATGAGTATTTTAGATTCATTTGTATTTATTTGTCAAACTGTCATAGAATGACATTTCCACTTTAGAAACATCAATTCTTGCATGTTTTTGAAGGACAGCATGGTTTATTTTGAATTCGTGTTGAGTTAGTGTGAAAAGTGCAGTATATGTTCATTTTGTGCTTTTCTCGCTCAAATAGCGTTATTCCGACCTGAAAATGACAGAATATGAGTATTTTAGATTCATTTGTATTTATTTGTCAAACTGTCATAGAATGACATTTCCACTTTAGAAACATCAATTCTTGCATGTTTTTGAAGGACAGCATGGTTTATTTTGAATTCGTGTTGAGTTAGTGTGAAAAGTGCAGTACATGTTCATTTTGTGCTTTTCTCGCTCAAATAGCGTTATTCCGACCTGAAAATGACAGAATATGAGTATTTTAGATTCATTTGTATTTATTTGTCAAACTGTCATAGAATGACATTTCCACTTTAGAAACATCAATTCTTGCATGTTTTTGAAGGACAGCATGGTTTATTTTGAATTCGTGTTGAGTTAGTGTGAAAAGTGCAGTACATGTTCATTTTGTGCTTTTCTCGCTCAAATAGCGTTATTCCGACCTGAAAATGACAGAATATGAGTATTTTAGATTCATTTGTATTTATTTGTCAAACTGTCATAGAATGACATTTCCACTTTAGAAACATCAATTCTTGCATGTTTTTGAAGGACAGCATGGTTTATTTTGAATTCGTGTTGAGTTAGTGTGAAAAGTGCAGTATATGTTCATTTTGTGCTTTTCTCGCTCAAATAGCGTTATTCCGACCTGAAAATGACAGAATATGAGTATTTTAGATTCATTTGTATTTATTTGTCAAACTGTCATAGAATGACATTTCCACTTTAGAAACATCAATTCTTGCATGTTTTTGAAGGACAGCATGGTTTATTTTGAATTCGTGTTGAGTTAGTGTGAAAAGTGCAGTATATGTTCATTTTGTGCTTTTCTCGCTCAAATAGCGTTATTCCGACCTGAAAATGACAGAATATGAGTATTTTAGATTCATTTGTATTTATTTGTCAAACTGTCATAGAATGACATTTCCACTTTAGAAACATCAATTCTTGCATGTTTTTGAAGGACAGCATGGTTTATTTTGAATTCGTGTTGAGTTAGTGTGAAAAGTGCAGTATATGTTCATTTTGTGCTTTTCTCGCTCAAATAGCGTTATTCCGACCTGAAAATGACAGAATATGAGTATTTTAGATTCATTTGTATTTATTTGTCAAACTGTCATAGAATGACATTTCCACTTTAGAAACATCAATTCTTGCATGTTTTTGAGAAGGACAGCATGGTTTATTTTGAATTCGTGTTGAGTTAGTGTGAAAAGTGCCAGTACATGTTCATTTTGTGCTTTCTCGCTCAAATAGCGTTATTCCGACCTGAAAATGACAGAATATGAGTATTTTAGATTCATTTGTATTTATTTGTCAAACTGTCATAGAATGACATTTCCACTTTAGAAACATCAATTCTTGCATGTTTTTGAAGGACAGCATGGTTTATTTTGAATTCGTGTTGAGTTAGTGTGAAAAGTGCAGTATATGTTCATTTTGTGCTTTTCTCGCTCAAATAGCGTTATTCCGACCTGAAAATGACAGAATATGAGTATTTTAGATTCATTTGTATTTATTTGTCAAACTGTCATAGAATGACATTTCCACTTTAGAAACATCAATTCTTGCATGTTTTTGAAGGACAGCATGGTTTATTTGAATTCGTGTTGAGTTAGTGTGAAAAGTGCAGTATATGTTCATTTTGTGCTTTTCTCGCTCAAATAGCGTTATTCCGACCTGAAAATGACAGAATATGAGTATTTTAGATTCATTTGTATTTATTTGTCAAACTGTCATAGAATGACATTTCCACTTTAGAAACATCAATTCTTGCATGTTTTTGAAGGACAGCATGGTTTATTTTGAATTCGTGTTGAGTTAGTGTGAAAAGTGCAGTATATGTTCATTTTGTGCTTTTCTCGCTCAAATAGCGTTATTCCGACCTGAAAATGACAGAATATGAGTATTTTAGATTCATTTGTATTTATTTGTCAAACTGTCATAGAATGACATTTCCACTTTAGAAACATCAATTCTTGCATGTTTTTGAAGGACAGCATGGTTTATTTTGAATTCGTGTTGAGTTAGTGTGAAAAGTGCAGTACATGTTCATTTTGTGCTTTTCTCGCTCAAATAGCGTTATTCCGACCTGAAAATGACAGAATATGAGTATTTTAGATTCATTTGTATTTATTTGTCAAACTGTCATAGAATGACATTTCCACTTTAGAAACATCAATTCTTGCATGTTTTTGAAGGACAGCATGGTTTATTTTGAATTCGTGTTGAGTTAGTGTGAAAAGTGCAGTACATGTTCATTTTGTGCTTTTCTCGCTCAAATAGCGTTATTCCGACCTGAAAATGACAGAATATGAGTATTTTAGATTCATTTGTATTTATTTGTCAAACTGTCATAGAATGACATTTCCACTTTAGAAACATCAATTCTTGCATGTTTTTGAAGGACAGCATGGTTTATTTTGAATTCGTGTTGAGTTAGTGTGAAAAGTGCAGTATATGTTCATTTTGTGCTTTTCTCGCTCAAATAGCGTTATTCCGACCTGAAAATGACAGAATATGAGTATTTTAGATTCATTTGTATTTATTTGTCAAACTGTCATAGAATGACATTTCCACTTTAGAAACATCAATTCTTGCATGTTTTTGAAGGACAGCATGGTTTATTTTGAATTCGTGTTGAGTTAGTGTGAAAAGTGCAGTATATGTTCATTTTGTGCTTTTCTCGCTCAAATAGCGTTATTCCGACCTGAAAATGACAGAATATGAGTATTTTAGATTCATTTGTATTTATTTGTCAAACTGTCATAGAATGACATTTCCACTTTAGAAACATCAATTCTTGCATGTTTTTGAAGGACAGCATGGTTTATTTTGAATTCGTGTTGAGTTAGTGTGAAAAGTGCAGTACATGTTCATTTTGTGCTTTTCTCGCTCAAATAGCGTTATTCCGACCTGAAAATGACAGAATATGAGTATTTTAGATTCATTTGTATTTATTTGTCAAACTGTCATAGAATGACATTTCCACTTTAGAAACATCAATTCTTGCATGTTTTTGAAGGACAGCATGGTTTATTTTGAATTCGTGTTGAGTTAGTGTGAAAAGTGCAGTACATGTTCATTTTGTGCTTTTCTCGCTCAAATAGCGTTATTCCGACCTGAAAATGACAGAATATGAGTATTTTAGATTCATTTGTATTTATTTGTCAAACTGTCATAGAATGACATTTCCACTTTAGAAACATCAATTCTTGCATGTTTTTGAAGGACAGCATGGTTTATTTTGAATTCGTGTTGAGTTAGTGTGAAAAGTGCAGTACATGTTCATTTTGTGCTTTTCTCGCTCAAATAGCGTTATTCCGACCTGAAAATGACAGAATATGAGTATTTTAGATTCATTTGTATTTATTTGTCAAACTGTCATAGAATGACATTTCCACTTTAGAAACATCAATTCTTGCATGTTTTTGAAGGACAGCATGGTTTATTTTGAATTCGTGTTGAGTTAGTGTGAAAAGTGCAGTATATGTTCATTTTGTGCTTTTCTCGCTCAAATAGCGTTATTCCGACCTGAAAATGACAGAATATGAGTATTTTAGATTCATTTGTATTTATTTGTCAAACTGTCATAGAATGACATTTCCACTTTAGAAACATCAATTCTTGCATGTTTTTGAAGGACAGCATGGTTTATTTTGAATTCGTGTTGAGTTAGTGTGAAAAGTGCAGTATATGTTCATTTTGTGCTTTTCTCGCTCAAATAGCGTTATTCCGACCTGAAAATGACAGAATATGAGTATTTTAGATTCATTTGTATTTATTTGTCAAACTGTCATAGAATGACATTTCCACTTTAGAAACATCAATTCTTGCATGTTTTTGAAGGACAGCATGGTTTATTTTGAATTCGTGTTGAGTTAGTGTGAAAAGTGCAGTACATGTTCATTTTGTGCTTTTCTCGCTCAAATAGCGTTATTCCGACCTGAAAATGACAGAATATGAGTATTTTAGATTCATTTGTATTTATTTGTCAAACTGTCATAGAATGACATTTCCACTTTAGAAACATCAATTCTTGCATGTTTTTGAAGGACAGCATGGTTTATTTTGAATTCGTGTTGAGTTAGTGTGAAAAGTGCAGTATATGTTCATTTTGTGCTTTTCTCGCTCAAATAGCGTTATTCCGACCTGAAAATGACAGAATATGAGTATTTTAGATTCATTTGTATTTATTTGTCAAACTGTCATAGAATGACATTTCCACTTTAGAAACATCAATTCTTGCATGTTTTTGAAGGACAGCATGGTTTATTTTGAATTCGTGTTGAGTTAGTGTGAAAAGTGCAGTATATGTTCATTTTGTGCTTTTCTCGCTCAAATAGCGTTATTCCGACCTGAAAATGACAGAATATGAGTATTTTAGATTCATTTGTATTTATTTGTCAAACTGTCATAGAATGACATTTCCACTTTAGAAACATCAATTCTTGCATGTTTTTGAAGGACAGCATGGTTTATTTTGAATTCGTGTTGAGTTAGTGTGAAAAGTGCAGTACATGTTCATTTTGTGCTTTTCTCGCTCAAATAGCGTTATTCCGACCTGAAAATGACAGAATATGAGTATTTTAGATTCATTTGTATTTATTTGTCAAACTGTCATAGAATGACATTTCCACTTTAGAAACATCAATTCTTGCATGTTTTTGAAGGACAGCATGGTTTATTTTGAATTCGTGTTGAGTTAGTGTGAAAAGTGCAGTACATGTTCATTTTGTGCTTTTCTCGCTCAAATAGCGTTATTCCGACCTGAAAATGACAGAATATGAGTATTTTAGATTCATTTGTATTTATTTGTCAAACTGTCATAGAATGACATTTCCACTTTAGAAACATCAATTCTTGCATGTTTTTGAAGGACAGCATGGTTTATTTTGAATTCGTGTTGAGTTAGTGTGAAAAGTGCAGTATATGTTCATTTTGTGCTTTTCTCGCTCAAATAGCGTTATTCCGACCTGAAAATGACAGAATATGAGTATTTTAGATTCATTTGTATTTATTTGTCAAACTGTCATAGAATGACATTTCCACTTTAGAAACATCAATTCTTGCATGTTTTTGAAGGACAGCATGGTTTATTTTGAATTCGTGTTGAGTTAGTGTGAAAAGTGCAGTATATGTTCATTTTGTGCTTTTCTCGCTCAAATAGCGTTATTCCGACCTGAAAATGACAGAATATGAGTATTTTAGATTCATTTGTATTTATTTGTCAAACTGTCATAGAATGACATTTCCACTTTAGAAACATCAATTCTTGCATGTTTTTGAAGGACAGCATGGTTTATTTTGAATTCGTGTTGAGTTAGTGTGAAAAGTGCAGTATATGTTCATTTTGTGCTTTTCTCGCTCAAATAGCGTTATTCCGACCTGAAAATGACAGAATATGAGTATTTTAGATTCATTTGTATTTATTTGTCAAACTGTCATAGAATGACATTTCCACTTTAGAAACATCAATTCTTGCATGTTTTTGAAGGACAGCATGGTTTATTTTGAATTCGTGTTGAGTTAGTGTGAAAAGTGCAGTACATGTTCATTTTGTGCTTTTCTCGCTCAAATAGCGTTATTCCGACCTGAAAATGACAGAATATGAGTATTTTAGATTCATTTGTATTTATTTGTCAAACTGTCATAGAATGACATTTCCACTTTAGAAACATCAATTCTTGCATGTTTTTGAAGGACAGCATGGTTTATTTTGAATTCGTGTTGAGTTAGTGTGAAAAGTGCAGTATATGTTCATTTTGTGCTTTTCTCGCTCAAATAGCGTTATTCCGACCTGAAAATGACAGAATATGAGTATTTTAGATTCATTTGTATTTATTTGTCAAACTGTCATAGAATGACATTTCCACTTTAGAAACATCAATTCTTGCATGTTTTTGAAGGACAGCATGGTTTATTTTGAATTCGTGTTGAGTTAGTGTGAAAAGTGCAGTATATGTTCATTTTGTGCTTTTCTCGCTCAAATAGCGTTATTCCGACCTGAAAATGACAGAATATGAGTATTTTAGATTCATTTGTATTTATTTGTCAAACTGTCATAGAATGACATTTCCACTTTAGAAACATCAATTCTTGCATGTTTTTGAAGGACAGCATGGTTTATTTTGAATTCGTGTTGAGTTAGTGTGAAAAGTGCAGTACATGTTCATTTTGTGCTTTTCTCGCTCAAATAGCGTTATTCCGACCTGAAAATGACAGAATATGAGTATTTTAGATTCATTTGTATTTATTTGTCAAACTGTCATAGAATGACATTTCCACTTTATAAACATCAATTCTTGCATGTTTTTGAAGGACAGCATGGTTTATTTTGAATTCGTGTTGAGTTAGTGTGAAAAGTGCAGTATATGTTCATTTTGTGCTTTTCTCGCTCAAATAGCGTTATTCCGACCTGAAAATGACAGAATATGAGTATTTTAGATTCATTTGTATTTATTTGTCAAACTGTCATAGAATGACATTTCCACTTTAGAAACATCAATTCTTGCATGTTTTTGAAGGACAGCATGGTTTATTTTGAATTCGTGTTGAGTTAGTGTGAAAAGTGCAGTATATGTTCATTTTGTGCTTTTCTCGCTCAAATAGCGTTATTCCGACCTGAAAATGACAGAATATGAGTATTTTAGATTCATTTGTATTTATTTGTCAAACTGTCATAGAATGACATTTCCACTTTAGAAACATCAATTCTTGCATGTTTTTGAAGGACAGCATGGTTTATTTTGAATTCGTGTTGAGTTAGTGTGAAAAGTGCAGTATATGTTCATTTTGTGCTTTTCTCGCTCAAATAGCGTTATTCCGACCTGAAAATGACAGAATATGAGTATTTTAGATTCATTTGTATTTATTTGTCAAACTGTCATAGAATGACATTTCCACTTTAGAAACATCAATTCTTGCATGTTTTTGAAGGACAGCATGGTTTATTTTGAATTCGTGTTGAGTTAGTGTGAAAAGTGCAGTATATGTTCATTTTGTGCTTTTCTCGCTCAAATAGCGTTATTCCGACCTGAAAATGACAGAATATGAGTATTTTAGATTCATTTGTATTTATTTGTCAAACTGTCATAGAATGACATTTCCACTTTAGAAACATCAATTCTTGCATGTTTTTGAAGGACAGCATGGTTTATTTTGAATTCGTGTTGAGTTAGTGTGAAAAGTGCAGTATATGTTCATTTTGTGCTTTTCTCGCTCAAATAGCGTTATTCCGACCTGAAAATGACAGAATATGAGTATTTTAGATTCATTTGTATTTATTTGTCAAACTGTCATAGAATGACATTTCCACTTTAGAAACATCAATTCTTGCATGTTTTTGAAGGACAGCATGGTTTATTTTGAATTCGTGTTGAGTTAGTGTGAAAAGTGCAGTACATGTTCATTTTGTGCTTTTCTCGCTCAAATAGCGTTATTCCGACCTGAAAATGACAGAATATGAGTATTTTAGATTCATTTGTATTTATTTGTCAAACTGTCATAGAATGACATTTCCACTTTAGAAACATCAATTCTTGCATGTTTTTGAAGGACAGCATGGTTTATTTTGAATTCGTGTTGAGTTAGTGTGAAAAGTGCAGTACATGTTCATTTTGTGCTTTTCTCGCTCAAATAGCGTTATTCCGACCTGAAAATGACAGAATATGAGTATTTTAGATTCATTTGTATTTATTTGTCAAACTGTCATAGAATGACATTTCCACTTTAGAAACATCAATTCTTGCATGTTTTTGAAGGACAGCATGGTTTATTTTGAATTCGTGTTGAGTTAGTGTGAAAAGTGCAGTATATGTTCATTTTGTGCTTTTCTCGCTCAAATAGCGTTATTCCGACCTGAAAATGACAGAATATGAGTATTTTAGATTCATTTGTATTTATTTGTCAAACTGTCATAGAATGACATTTCCACTTTAGAAACATCAATTCTTGCATGTTTTTGAAGGACAGCATGGTTTATTTTGAATTCGTGTTGAGTTAGTGTGAAAAGTGCAGTACATGTTCATTTTGTGCTTTTCTCGCTCAAATAGCGTTATTCCGACCTGAAAATGACAGAATATGAGTATTTTAGATTCATTTGTATTTATTTGTCAAACTGTCATAGAATGACATTTCCACTTTATAAACATCAATTCTTGCATGTTTTTGAAGGACAGCATGGTTTATTTTGAATTCGTGTTGAGTTAGTGTGAAAAGTGCAGTACATGTTCATTTTGTGCTTTTCTCGCTCAAATAGCGTTATTCCGACCTGAAAATGACAGAATATGAGTATTTTAGATTCATTTGTATTTATTTGTCAAACTGTCATAGAATGACATTTCCACTTTAGAAACATCAATTCTTGCATGTTTTTGAAGGACAGCATGGTTTATTTTGAATTCGTGTTGAGTTAGTGTGAAAAGTGCAGTATATGTTCATTTTGTGCTTTTCTCGCTCAAATAGCGTTATTCCGACCTGAAAATGACAGAATATGAGTATTTTAGATTCATTTGTATTTATTTGTCAAACTGTCATAGAATGACATTTCCACTTTAGAAACATCAATTCTTGCATGTTTTTGAAGGACAGCATGGTTTATTTTGAATTCGTGTTGAGTTAGTGTGAAAAGTGCAGTACATGTTCATTTTGTGCTTTTCTCGCTCAAATAGCGTTATTCCGACCTGAAAATGACAGAATATGAGTATTTTAGATTCATTTGTATTTATTTGTCAAACTGTCATAGAATGACATTTCCACTTTAGAAACATCAATTCTTGCATGTTTTTGAAGGACAGCATGGTTTATTTTGAATTCGTGTTGAGTTAGTGTGAAAAGTGCAGTACATGTTCATTTTGTGCTTTTCTCGCTCAAATAGCGTTATTCCGACCTGAAAATGACAGAATATGAGTATTTTAGATTCATTTGTATTTATTTGTCAAACTGTCATAGAATGACATTTCCACTTTAGAAACATCAATTCTTGCATGTTTTTGAAGGACAGCATGGTTTATTTTGAATTCGTGTTGAGTTAGTGTGAAAAGTGCAGTATATGTTCATTTTGTGCTTTTCTCGCTCAAATAGCGTTATTCCGACCTGAAAATGACAGAATATGAGTATTTTAGATTCATTTGTATTTATTTGTCAAACTGTCATAGAATGACATTTCCACTTTAGAAACATCAATTCTTGCATGTTTTTGAAGGACAGCATGGTTTATTTTGAATTCGTGTTGAGTTAGTGTGAAAAGTGCAGTATATGTTCATTTTGTGCTTTTCTCGCTCAAATAGCGTTATTCCGACCTGAAAATGACAGAATATGAGTATTTTAGATTCATTTGTATTTATTTGTCAAACTGTCTGAGAATGACATTTCCACTTTAGAAACATCAATTCTTGCATGTTTTTGAAGGACAGCATGGTTTATTTTGAGCTTTTCTCGCTCAAATAGCGTTATTCCGACCTGAAAATGACAGAATATGAGTATTTTAGATTCATTTGTATTTATTTGTCAAACTGTCATAGAATGACATTTCCACTTTAGAAACATCAATTCTTGCATGTTTTTGAAGGACAGCATGGTTTATTTTGAATTCGTGTTGAGTTAGTGTGAAAAGTGCAGTATATGTTCATTTTGTGCTTTTCTCGCTCAAATAGCGTTATTCCGACCTGAAAATGACAGAATATGAGTATTTTAGATTCATTTGTATTTATTTGTCAAACTGTCTGAGAATGACATTTCCACTTTAGAAACATCAATTCTTGCATGTTTTTGAAGGACAGCATGGTTTATTTTGAATTCGTGTTGAGTTAGTGTGAAAAGTGCAGTATATGTTCATTTTGTGCTTTTCTCGCTCAAATAGCGTTATTCCGACCTGAAAATGACAGAATATGAGTATTTTAGATTCATTTGTATTTATTTGTCAAACTGTCATAGAATGACATTTCCACTTTAGAAACATCAATTCTTGCATGTTTTTGAAGGACAGCATGGTTTATTTTGAATTCGTGTTGAGTTAGTGTGAAAAGTGCAGTATATGTTCATTTTGTGCTTTTCTCGCTCAAATAGCGTTATTCCGACCTGAAAATGACAGAATATGAGTATTTTAGATTCATTTGTATTTATTTGTCAAACTGTCATAGAATGACATTTCCACTTTAGAAACATCAATTCTTGCATGTTTTTGAAGGACAGCATGGTTTATTTTGAATTCGTGTTGAGTTAGTGTGAAAAGTGCAGTATATGTTCATTTTGTGCTTTTCTCGCTCAAATAGCGTTATTCCGACCTGAAAATGACAGAATATGAGTATTTTAGATTCATTTGTATTTATTTGTCAAACTGTCATAGAATGACATTTCCACTTTAGAAACATCAATTCTTGCATGTTTTTGAAGGACAGCATGGTTTATTTTGAATTCGTGTTGAGTTAGTGTGAAAAGTGCAGTATATGTTCATTTTGTGCTTTTCTCGCTCAAATAGCGTTATTCCGACCTGAAAATGACAGAATATGAGTATTTTAGATTCATTTGTATTTATTTGTCAAACTGTCATAGAATGACATTTCCACTTTAGAAACATCAATTCTTGCATGTTTTTGAAGGACAGCATGGTTTATTTTGAATTCGTGTTGAGTTAGTGTGAAAAGTGCAGTATATGTTCATTTTGTGCTTTTCTCGCTCAAATAGCGTTATTCCGACTTGAAAATGACAGAATATGAGTATTTTAGATTCATTTGTATTTATTTGTCAAACTGTCATAGAATGACATTTCCACTTTAGAAACATCAATTCTTGCATGTTTTTGAAGGACAGCATGGTTTATTTTGAATTCGTGTTGAGTTAGTGTGAAAAGTGCAGTACATGTTCATTTTGTGCTTTTCTCGCTCAAATAGCGTTATTCCGACCTGAAAATGACAGAATATGAGTATTTTAGATTCATTTGTATTTATTTGTCAAACTGTCTGAGAATGACATTTCCACTTTAGAAACATCAATTCTTGCATGTTTTTGAAGGACAGCATGGTTTATTTTGAATTCGTGTTGAGTTAGTGTGAAAAGTGCAGTATATGTTCATTTTGTGCTTTTCTCGCTCAAATAGCGTTATTCCGACCTGAAAATGACAGAATATGAGTATTTTAGATTCATTTGTATTTATTTGTCAAACTGTCATAGAATGACATTTCCACTTTAGAAACATCAATTCTTGCATGTTTTTGAAGGACAGCATGGTTTATTTTGAATTCGTGTTGAGTTAGTGTGAAAAGTGCAGTATATGTTCATTTTGTGCTTTTCTCGCTCAAATAGCGTTATTCCGACCTGAAAATGACAGAATATGAGTATTTTAGATTCATTTGTATTTATTTGTCAAACTGTCATAGAATGACATTTCCACTTTAGAAACATCAATTCTTGCATGTTTTTGAAGGACAGCATGGTTTATTTTGAATTCGTGTTGAGTTAGTGTGAAAAGTGCAGTGTATGTTCATTTTGTGCTTTTCTCGCTCAAATAGCGTTATTTTGACTTGAAAATGACAGAATGTGATTGTTTTAGATTCATGTGTTTTTATGCATCAAACTGTCTGAGAATGACTATTCCACTGTAGAAACATGAAGTCTTGCATGTTTTTGAAGGACAGCATGGTTTGTTTTGAATTCGTGTTGAGTTAGTGTGAAAAGTGCAGTATATGTTCATTTTGTGCTTTTCTCGCTCAAATAGCGTTATTTTGACCTGAAAATGACAGAATATGAGTATTTTAGATTCATTTGTATTTATTTGTCAAACTGTCATAGAATGACATTTCCACTTTGGAAACATCAATTCTTGCATGTTTTTGAAGGCCAGCATGGTTTCTTTTGAATTCGTGTTGAGTTAGTGTGAAAAGTGCAGTATATGTTCATTTTGTGCTTTTCTCGCTCATTTTGACAGGAAAATCATATGAATGTTACTTTTTAAGATTCATCCTGTCAAGACCACATGAATTCAACAGTCATTTAAACGAAGTCAAATTCAACAATTAAGTTGCTGAATGTTGCAACATTCACATTGTTTCTCAAGTGGAATTCTCATTCTAAGACACGTTGAAGCATAAAAAACACATGACTATCAAATGGTAACACTCATCTAATTTCAATGTCAACATCATTATACATGGGCAACAAGAGAACAAAATGAACATGTATTTTTAACAGCAATTGAAAAAAAGTCAAATTAAACGATGTTCTTCAAAAACACTCACATTTGAGTGTTTCTCAGGTGGAATTGACATTCTGACAGTGTGACATATAAAAACAAATGAATCTGAAATGGTGACGCTCATTTGATTTTACAGTCAAAATCACACTACATAAGCGAGCCACGCACAAATTGAACATTTGTCGTACTTTTCACAGTATCTGAAAAAGACGTCAAATTAAGTAATGCTGTCCTTCATACACATTCACATTTGAGTGTTTCTAAAGTGGAATTGTCATTCTGACACAGTGTGAAACATAAAAACAAATGAATCTTAAATGGTGACGCTCATTTGATTTTACAGTCAACATCGTACTACATGAGTGATAGGAGCACAACATCAACACTTGTATTTTTCACATTAACTCTGAAGGAAGTCAAATAAAACATGTTGTCCTTCATAAACATTCACAGTTGAATGTTTCCAAAGTGGAATTGTCATTCTAAGACAGTGTGACACATAAAAACAAATGAATCTTAAATGGTGACGCTCATTTGATTTTACAGTCAAAATCACCCTACATGAGCGAGCCACGCACAAACTGAACAATTGTCGTACTTTTCAGAGTATCTGAAAAAGAAGTCAAATTAATTAATGATTTCCTTCATAAACATTCACATTTGAGTGTAAGGTGGAATTGTAATTCTGAGACTGTGACACATAAAAACAAATGAATCTTAAATGGTGACGCTCATTTGATTTTACAGTTAAAGTCACACTACATGAGCGAGTCACACAAAAACTGAACATTTGTCTTACTTTTCACAGCACCTGAAAAAGAAGTCAAATTAAAACATATTGTCCTTCATAAACGTTCACATTTGAGTGTTGTTCAGGTGGAATTGTCATTCCGAGACAGTGTGACACATAAAAACAAATGAATCTTAAATGGTGACGCTCATTTGATTTTACAGTCAAAATCACACTACATGAGCGAGAAAAGCACAAATTGAACATTTGTCGTACTTTTCACAGTATCTGAAAAAGAAGTCAAATTAAAACATGTTGTCCTTCATAAACATTCACAGTTGAACGTTTCCAGAGTGGAATTGTCATTCTGAGACAGTGTGACACATAAAAACAAACGAATCTTAAATGGTGACGCTCATCTGATTTCACAGTCAAAATCACACTACATGAGCGAGACAAGCACAAATTGAACATTTGTCGTACTTTTCACAGTATCTGAAAAAGAAGTCAAATGAAATAATGCTGTCCTTCATATACATTCACATTTGAGTGTTTCTAAAGTGGAATTGTCATTGTGACACAGTGTGACACATAAAAACAAATGAATCTTAAATGGTGACGCTCATTTGATTCTACAGTTAAAATCACACTACAAGAGTGAGAAAAGCACAAATTGAACATTTGTCTTACTTTTCACAGTATCTGAAAAAGAAGTCAAATTAAAACATGTCCTTCATACACATTCACATTTGAGTGTTTCTAAAGTGGAATTGTCATTCTGAGACAGTGTGACACATAAAACCAAATGAATCTTAAATGGTGACGCTCATTTGATTTTACAGTCAAAATCACTCTACATGAGCGAGCCACGCACAAACTGAACACTTGTCGTAATTTTCACAGTATCTGAAAAAGAAGTCAAATTAAAACATATTGTCCATCATAAACATTCACATTTGAATGTTGCTCAGGTGGAATTGTCATTCTGAGACTGACACATAAAAACAAATGAATCTTAAACGGTGACGATCATTTGATTTTACAGTCAAAATCACACTACATGAGCGAGCCACACAAAAACTGAACATTTGTCGTACTTTTCACAGTACCTGAAGCAGAAGTCAAATTAAAACATGTTGTCATTCATAAACATTCACGGTTGAATATTTCCAAAGTGGAATTGTCATTCTGAGACAGTGTGACATATAAAAACAAATGAATCTTAAAAGGTGATGCTCATTTGATTTTACAGTTAAAATCACACTACAAGAGTGAGAAAAGCACAAATTGAACATTTGTCTTACTTTTCACAGTATCTGAAAAAGAAGTCAAATGAAATAATGCTGTCCTTCATACACATTCACATTTGAAGTTTTTCTAAAGTGGAATTGTGATTCTGACACAGTGTGACACATAAAAACAAATGAATCTTAAATGGTGACGCTCATCTGATTTCACAGTCAAAATCACACTACATGAGCGAGACAAGCAAAAAATTAGACATTTGTCGTACTTTTCACAGTATCTGAAAAAGAAGTCAAATTAAAACATATTGTCCTTCATAAACATTCACATTTGAGTGTTTCTTAGGTGGAATTGTCATTCTGAGACAGTGTGACACATAAAAACAAATGAATCTTAAATGGTGACGCTCATTTGATTTTACAGTCAAAATCACACTACATGAGCGACAAAAGCACAAATTGAACATTCGTCGTACTTTTCACAGTATCTGAAAAAGAAGTCAAATTAAAACATATTGTCCTTCATAAACATTCACATTTGAGTGTTTCTTAGGTGGAATTGTCATTCTGAGACAGTGTGACACATAAAAACAAATGAATCTTAAATGGTGACGCTCATTTGATTTTACAGTCAAAATCACACTACATGGGCGAGACAAGCACAAATTGAACATTTGTCGTACTTTTCACAGTATCTGAAAAAGAAGTCAAATTAAAACATATTGTCCTTCATAAACATTCACATTTGAGTGTTTCTTAGGTGGAATTGTCATTCTGAGACAGTGTGACACATAAAAACAAATGAATCTTAAATGGTGACACTCATTTGATTTTACAGTCAAAATCACACTACATGAGCGAGACAAGCACAAATTGAACATTTGTCGTACTTTTCACAGTATCTGAAAAAGAAGTCAAATTAAAACATATTGTCCTTCATAAACATTCACATTTGAGTGTTTCTTAGGTGGAATTGTCATTCTGAGACAGTGTGACACATAAAAACAAATGAATCTTAAATGGTGACGCTCATTTGATTTTACAGTCAAAATCACACTACATGAGCGACAAAAGCACAAATTGAACATTTGTCGTACTTTTCACAGTATCTGAAAAAGAAGTCAAATTAAAACATGTTGTCCTTCATAAACATTCACAGTTGAACGTTTCCAGAGTGGAATTGTCATTCTGAGACAGTGTGACACATAAAAACAAATGAATCTTAAATGGTGACGCTCATTTGATTTTACAGTCAAAATCAAACTACATGAGCGAGCCACACAAAAACTGAACATTTGTCGTACTTTTCACAGCACCTGAAAAAGAAGTCAAATTAAAACATATTGTCCTTCATAAACATTCACATTTGAGTGTTGTTCAGGTGGAATTGTCATTCTGAGACAGTGTGACACATAAAAACAAATGAATCTTAAATGGTGACGATCATTTGATTTTACAGTCAAAATCACACTACATGAGCGAGCCACGCAAAAACTGAACATTTGTCGTACTTTTCACAGTACCTGAAAAAGAAGTCAAATTAAAACATATTGTCCTTCATAAACATTCACATTTGAGTGTTTCTTAGGTGGAATTGTCATTCTGAGACAGTGTGACACATAAAAACAAATGAATCTTAAATGGTGACGCTCATTTGATTTTACAGTCAAAATCACACTACATGAGCGACAAAAGCACAAATTGAACATTCGTCGTACTTTTCACAGTATCTGAAAAAGAAGTCAAATTAAAACATGTTGTCCTTCATAAACATTCACAGTTTAACGTTTCCAGAGTGGAATTGTCATTCTGAGACAGTGTGACACATAAAAACAAATGAATCTTAAATGGTGACGCTCATCTGATTTCACAGTCAAAATCACACTACATGAGCGAGACAAGCACAAATTGAACATTTGTCGTCCTTTTCACAGTATCTGAAAAAGAAGTCAAATTAAAACATGTTGTCCTTCATAAACATTCACAGTTGAACGTTTCCAGAGTGGAATTGTCATTCTGAGACAGTGTGACACATAAAAACAAATGAATCTTAAATGGTGACGCTCATTTGATTTTACAGTTAAAATCACACTACAAGAGTGAGAAAAGCATAAATTGAACATTTGTCTTACTTTTCACAGTATCTGAAAAAGATGTCAAATTAAGCAATGCTGTCCTTCATACACATTCACATTTGATTGTTTCTAATGTGGAATTGTCATTCTGAGACAGTGTGACACATAAAAACAAATGAATCTTAAATGGTGACGATCATTTGATTTTACAGTCAAAATCACTCTACATGAGCAAGCCAAATAAAAACTGAACATTTGTCGTACTTTTCACAGTACCTGAAAAAGAAGTCAAATTAAAACATATTGTCCTTCATAAACATTCACGGTTGAATGTTTCCAGAGTGGAATTGTCATTCTGAGATAGTGTGACACATAAAAACAAATGAATCTTAAATGGTGACGCTCATTTGATTTTACAGTCAAAATCATACTGCATGAGCGAGCCACGCACAAACTGAACACTTGTCGTACTTTTCACAGTATCTGAAAAAGAAGTCAAATTAAAACACATTGTCCTTCATGAACATTCACATTTGAGTGTTTCCTAGGTGGAATTGTCATTCTGAGACAGTGTGACACATAAAAACAAATGAATCTTAAATGGTGACGATCATTTGATTTTACAGTCAAAATCACACTACATGAGCGAGCCACACAAAAACTGAACATTTGTCGTACTTTTCACAGTACCTGAAAAAGAAGTCAAATTAAAACATATTGTCCTTCATAAACATTCACATTTGAGTGTTTCTTAGGTGGAATTGTCATTCTGAGACAGTGTGACACATAAAAACAAATGAATCTTAAATGGTGACGCTCATTTGATTTTACAGTCAAAATCACACTACATGAGCGACAAAAGCACAAATTGAACATTCGTTGTACTTTTCACAGTATCTGAAAAAGAAGTCAAATTAAAACATGTTGTCCTTCATAAACATTCACAGTTGAACGTTTCCAGAGTGGAATTGTCATTCTGAGACAGTGTGACACATAAAAACAAATGAATCTTAAATGGTGACGCTCATCTGATTTCACAGTCAAAATCACACTACATGAGCGAGACAAGCACAAATTGAACATTTGTCGTACTTTTCACAGTATCTGAAAAAGAAGTCAAATTAAAACATGTTGTCCTTCATAAACATTCACAGTTGAACGTTTCCAGAGTGGAATTGTCATTCTGAGACAGTGTGACACATAAAAACAAATGAATCTTAAATGGTGACGCTCATTTGATTTTACAGTTAAAATCACACTACAAGAGTGAGAAAAGCATAAATTGAACATTTGTCTTACTTTTCACAGTATCTGAAAAAGATGTCAAATTAAGCAATGCTGTCCTTCATACACATTCACATTTGATTGTTTCTAATGTGGAATTGTCATTCTGAGACAGTGTGACACATAAAAACAAATGAATCTTAAATGGTGACGATCATTTGATTTTACAGTCAAAATCACTCTACATGAGCAAGCCAAATAAAAACTGAACATTTGTCGTACTTTTCACAGTACCTGAAAAAGAAGTCAAATTAAAACATATTGTCCTTCATAAACATTCACGGTTGAATGTTTCCAGAGTGGAATTGTCATTCTGAGACAGTGTGACACATAAAAACAAATGAATCTTAAATGGTGACGCTCATTTGATTTTACAGTCAAAATCAAACTACATGAGCGAGCCACACAAAAACTGAACATTTGTCGTACTTTTCACAGCACCTGAAAAAGAAGTCAAATTAAAACATATTGTCCTTCATAAACATTCACGGTTGAATGTTTCCAGAGTGGAATTGTCATTCTGAGATAGTGTGACACATAAAAACAAATGAATCTTAAATGGTGACGCTCATTTGATTTTACAGTCAAAATCATACTGCATGAGCGAGCCACGCACAAACTGAACACTTGTCGTACTTTTCACAGTATCTGAAAAAGAAGTCAAATTAAAACACATTGTCCTTCATGAACATTCACATTTGAGTGTTTCCTAGGTGGAATTGTCATTCTGAGACAGTGTGACACATAAAAACAAATGAATCTTAAATGGTGACGATCATTTGATTTTACAGTCAAAATCACACTACATGAGCGAGCCACACAAAAACTGAACATTTGTCGTACTTTTCACAGTACCTGAAAAAGAAGTCAAATTAAAACATATTGTCCTTCATAAACATTCACATTTGAGTGTTTCTTAGGTGGAATTGTCATTCTGAGACAGTGTGACACATAAAAACAAATGAATCTTAAATGGTGACGCTCATTTGATTTTACAGTCAAAATCACACTACATGAGCGACAAAAGCACAAATTGAACATTCGTTGTACTTTTCACAGTATCTGAAAAAGAAGTCAAATTAAAACATGTTGTCCTTCATAAACATTCACAGTTGAACGTTTCCAGAGTGGAATTGTCATTCTGAGACAGTGTGACACATAAAAACAAATGAATCTTAAATGGTGACGCTCATCTGATTTCACAGTCAAAATCACACTACATGAGCGAGACAAGCACAAATTGAACATTTGTCGTACTTTTCACAGTATCTGAAAAAGAAGTCAAATTAAAACATATTGTCCTTCATAAACATTCACATTTGAGTGTTTCTTAGGTGGAATTGTCATTCTGAGACAGTGTGACACATAAAAACAAATGAATCTTAAATGGTGACACTCATTTGATTTTACAGTCAAAATCACACTACATGAGCGAGACAAGCACAAATTGAACATTTGTCGTACTTTTCACAGTATCTGAAAAAGAAGTCAAATTAAAACATGTTGTCCTTCATAAACATTCACAGTTGAATGTTTCCAGAGTGGAATTGTCATTCTGAGACAGTGTGACACATAAAAACAAATGAATCTTAAATGGTGACGCTCATTTGATTTTACAGTCAAAATCAAACTACATGAGCGAGCCACACAAAAACTGAACATTTGTCGTACTTTTCACAGCACCTGAAAAAGAAGTCAAATTAAAACATATTGTCCTTCATAAACATTCACGGTTGAATGTTTCCAGAGTGGAATTGTCATTCTGAGATAGTGTGACACATAAAAACAAATGAATCTTAAATGGTGACGCTCATTTGATTTTACAGTCAAAATCATACTGCATGAGCGAGCCACGCACAAACTGAACACTTGTCGTACTTTTCACAGTATCTGAAAAAGAAGTCAAATTAAAACACATTGTCCTTCATGAACATTCACATTTGAGTGTTTCCTAGGTGGAATTGTCATTCTGAGACAGTGTGACACATAAAAACAAATGAATCTTAAATGGTGACGATCATTTGATTTTACAGTCAAAATCACACTACATGAGCGAGCCACACAAAAACTGAACATTTGTCGTACTTTTCACAGTACCTGAAAAAGAAGTCAAATTAAAACATATTGTCCTTCATAAACATTCACATTTGAGTGTTTCTTAGGTGGAATTGTCATTCTGAGACAGTGTGACACATAAAAACAAATGAATCTTAAATGGTGACGCTCATTTGATTTTACAGTCAAAATCACACTACATGAGCGACAAAAGCACAAATTGAACATTCGTTGTACTTTTCACAGTATCTGAAAAAGAAGTCAAATTAAAACATGTTGTCCTTCATAAACATTCACAGTTGAACGTTTCCAGAGTGGAATTGTCATTCTGAGACAGTGTGACACATAAAAACAAATGAATCTTAAATGGTGACGCTCATCTGATTTCACAGTCAAAATCACACTACATGAGCGAGACAAGCACAAATTGAACATTTGTCGTACTTTTCACAGTATCTGAAAAAGAAGTCAAATTAAAACATATTGTCCTTCATAAACATTCACATTTGAGTGTTTCTTAGGTGGAATTGTCATTCTGAGACAGTGTGACACATAAAAACAAATGAATCTTAAATGGTGACACTCATTTGATTTCACAGTCAAAATCACACTACATGAGCGAGACAAGCACAAATTGAACATTTGTCGTACTTTTCACAGTATCTGAAAAAGAAGTCAAATTAAAACATGTTGTCCTTCATAAACATTCACAGTTGAATGTTTCCAGAGTGGAATTGTCATTCTGAGACAGTGTGACACATAAAAACAAATGAATCTTAAATGGTGACGCTCATTTGATTTTACAGTCAAAATCAAACTACATGAGCGAGCCACACAAAAACTGAACATTTGTCGTACTTTTCACAGCACCTGAAAAAGAAGTCAAATTAAAACATATTGTCCTTCATAAACATTCACATTTGAGTGTTGTTCAGGTGGAATTGTCATTCTGAGACAGTGTGACACATAAAAACAAATGAATCTTAAATGGTGACGATCATTTGATTTTACAGTCAAAATCACACTACATGAGCGAGCCACACAAAAACTGAACATTTGTCGTACTTTTCACAGTACCTGAAAAAGAAGTCAAATTAAAACATATTGTCCTTCATAAACATTCACATTTGAGTGTTTCTTAGGTGGAATTGTCATTCTGAGACAGTGTGACACATAAAAACAAATGAATCTTAAATGGTGACGCTCATTTGATTTTACAGTCAAAATCACACTACATGAGCGACAAAAACACAAATTGAACATTCGTCGTACTTTTCACAGTATCTGAAAAAGAAGTCAAATTAAAACATGTTGTCCTTCATAAACATTCACAGTTGAACGTTTCCAGAGTGGAATTGTCATTCTGAGACAGTGTGACACATAAAAACAAATGAATCTTAAATGGTGACGCTCATCTGATTTCACAGTCAAAATCACACTACATGAGCGAGACAAGCACAAATTGAACATTTGTCGTACTTTTCACAGTATCAGAAAAAGAAGTCAAATGAAATAATGCTGTCCTTCATACACATTCACATTTGAAGTGTTTCTAAAGTGGAATTGTCATTCTGAGACAGTGTGACACATAAAAACAAATGAATCTTAAATGGTGACGCTCATTTGATTTTACAGTTAAAATCACACTACAAGAGTGAGAAAAGCATAAATTGAACATTTGTCTTAATTTTCACAGTATCTGAAAAAGAAGTCAAATTAAAACACATTGTCCTTCATGAACATTCACATTTGAGTGTTTCCTAGGTGGAATTGTCATTCTGAGACAGTGTGACACATAAAAACAAATGAATCTTAAATGGTGACGCTCATTTGATTTTACAGTCAAAATCATACTACATGAGCGAGCCACGCACAAATTGAACACTTGTCGTACTTTTCACAGCACCTGAAAAAGAAGTCAAATTAAAACATATTGTCCTTCATAAACATTCACATTTGAGTGTTGTTCAGGTGGAATTGTCATTCTGAGACAGTGTGACACATAAAAACAAATGAATCTTAAATGGTGACGCTCATTTGATTTTACAGTCAAAATCACACTACATGAGCGAGCCACACAAAAACTGAACATTTGTCGTACTTTTCACAGTACCTGAAAAAGAAGTCAAATTAAAACATATTGTCCTTCATGAACATTCATATTTGAGTGTTTCTTAGGTGGAATTGTCATTCTGAGACAGTGTGACACATAAAAACAAATGAATCTTAAATGGTGACGCTCATTTGATTTTACAGTCAAAATCACACTACATGAGCGAGACAAGCACAAATTGAACATTTGTCGTACTTTTCACAGCACCTGAAAAAGAAGTCAAATGAAATAATGCTGTCCTTCATACACATTCACATTTGAAGTGTTTCTAAAGTGGAATTGTCATTCTGACACAGTGTGACACATAAAACCAAATGAATCTTAAATGGTGACGCTCATTTGATTTTACAGTTAAAATCACACTACAAGAGTGAGAAAAGCATAAATTGAACATTTGTCTTACTTTTCACAGTATCTGAAAAAGATGTCAAATTAAGCAATGCTATCCTTCATAAACATTCACAACTGAACGTTTCCAGAGTGGAATTGTCATTCTGAGACAGTGTGACACATAAAAACAAATGAATCTTAAATGGTGACACTCATCTGATTTCACAGTCAAAATCACACTACATGAGCGAGACAAGCACAAATTGAACATTTGTCGTACTTTTCACAGCACCTGAAAAAGAAGTCAAATGAAATAATGCTGTCCTTCATACACATTCACATTTGAAGTTTTTCTAAAGTGGAATTGTGATTCTGACACAGTGTGACACATAAAAACAAATGAATCTTAAATGGTGACGCTCATCTGATTTCACAGTCAAAATCACACTACATGAGCGAGACAAGCACAAATTGAACATTTGTCGTACTTTTCACAGTATCTGAAAAAGAAGTCAAATTAAAACATATTGTCCTTCATAAACATTCACATTTGAGTGTTTCTTAGGTGGAATTGTCATTCTGAGACAGTGTGACACATAAAAACAAATGAATCTTAAATGGTGACGCTCATTTGATTTTACAGTCAAAATCACACTACATGAGCGACAAAAGCACAAATTGAACATTCGTCGTACTTTTCACAGTATCTGAAAAAGAAGTCAAATTAAAACATATTGTCCTTCATAAACATTCACATTTGAGTGTTTCTTAGGTGGAATTGTCATTCTGAGACAGTGTGACACATAAAAACAAATGAATCTTAAATGGTGACGCTCATTTGATTTTACATTCAAAATCACACTACATGAGCGAGACAAGCACAAATTGAACATTTGTCGTACTTTTCACAGTATCTGAAAAAGAAGTCAAATTAAAACATATTGTCCTTCATAAACATTCACATTTGAGTGTTTCTTAGGTGGAATTGTCATTCTGAGACAGTGTGACACATAAAAACAAATGAATCTTAAATGGTGACACTTATTTGATTTTACAGTCAAAATCACACTACATGAGCGAGACAAGCACAAATTGAACATTTGTCGTACTTTTCACAGTATCTGAAAAAGAAGTCAAATTAAAACATATTGTCCTTCATAAACATTCACATTTGAGTGTTTCTTAGGTGGAATTGTCATTCTGAGACAGTGTGACACATAAAAACAAATGAATCTTAAATGGTGACGCTCATTTGATTTTACAGTCAAAATCACACTACATGAGCGACAAAAGCACAAATTGAACATTCGTCGTACTTTTCACAGTATCTGAAAAAGAAGTCAAATTAAAACATGTTGTCCTTCATAAACATTCACAGTTGAACGTTTCCAGAGTGGAATTGTCATTCTGAGACAGTGTGACACATAAAAACAAATGAATCTTAAATGGTGACGCTCATTTGATTTTACAGTCAAAATCAAACTACATGAGCGAGCCACACAAAAACTGAACATTTGTCGTACTTTTCACAGCACCTGAAAAAGAAGTCAAATTAAAACATATTGTCCTTCATAAACATTCACATTTGAGTGTTGTTCAGGTGGAATTGTCATTCTGAGACAGTGTGACACATAAAAACAAATGAATCTTAAATGGTGACGATCATTTGATTTTACAGTCAAAATCACACTACATGAGCGAGCCACGCAAAAACTGAACATTTGTCGTACTTTTCACAGTACCTGAAAAAGAAGTCAAATTAAAACATATTGTCCTTCATAAACATTCACATTTGAGTGTTTCTTAGGTGGAATTGTCATTCTGAGACAGTGTGACACATAAAAACAAATGAATCTTAAATGGTGACGCTCATTTGATTTTACAGTCAAAATCACACTACATGAGCGACAAAAGCACAAATTGAACATTCGTCGTACTTTTCACAGTATCTGAAAAAGAAGTCAAATTAAAACATGTTGTCCTTCATAAACATTCACAGTTGAACGTTTCCAGAGTGGAATTGTCATTCTGAGACAGTGTGACACATAAAAACAAATGAATCTTAAATGGTGACGCTCATCTGATTTCACAGTCAAAATCACACTACATGAGCGAGACAAGCACAAATTGAACATTTGTCGTACTTTTCACAGTATCTGAAAAAGAAGTCAAATTAAAACATGTTGTCCTTCATAAACATTCACAGTTGAACGTTTCCAGAGTGGAATTGTCATTCTGAGACAGTGTGACACATAAAAACAAATGAATCTTAAATGGTGACGCTCATTTGATTTTACAGTTAAAATCACACTACAAGAGTGAGAAAAGCATAAATTGAACATTTGTCTTACTTTTCACAGTATCTGAAAAAGATGTCAAATTAAGCAATGCTGTCCTTCATACACATTCACATTTGATTGTTTCTAATGTGGAATTGTCATTCTGAGACAGTGTGACACATAAAAACAAATGAATCTTAAATGGTGACGATCATTTGATTTTACAGTCAAAATCACTCTACATGAGCAAGCCAAATAAAAACTGAACATTTGTCGTACTTTTCACAGTACCTGAAAAAGAAGTCAAATTAAAACATATTGTCCTTCATAAACATTCACGGTTGAATGTTTCCAGAGTGGAATTGTCATTCTGAGATAGTGTGACACATAAAAACAAATGAATCTTAAATGGTGACGCTCATTTGATTTTACAGTCAAAATCATACTGCATGAGCGAGCCACGCACAAACTGAACACTTGTCGTACTTTTCACAGTATCTGAAAAAGAAGTCAAATTAAAACACATTGTCCTTCATGAACATTCACATTTGAGTGTTTCCTAGGTGGAATTGTCATTCTGAGACAGTGTGACACATAAAAACAAATGAATCTTAAATGGTGACGATCATTTGATTTTACAGTCAAAATCACACTACATGAGCGAGCCACACAAAAACTGAACATTTGTCGTACTTTTCACAGTACCTGAAAAAGAAGTCAAATTAAAACATATTGTCCTTCATAAACATTCACATTTGAGTGTTTCTTAGGTGGAATTGTCATTCTGAGACAGTGTGACACATAAAAACAAATGAATCTTAAATGGTGACGCTCATTTGATTTTACAGTCAAAATCACACTACATGAGCGACAAAAGCACAAATTGAACATTCGTTGTACTTTTCACAGTATCTGAAAAAGAAGTCAAATTAAAACATGTTGTCCTTCATAAACATTCACAGTTGAACGTTTCCAGAGTGGAATTGTCATTCTGAGACAGTGTGACACATAAAAACAAATGAATCTTAAATGGTGACGCTCATCTGATTTCACAGTCAAAATCACACTACATGAGCGAGACAAGCACAAATTGAACATTTGTCGTACTTTTCACAGTATCTGAAAAAGAAGTCAAATTAAAACATGTTGTCCTTCATAAACATTCACAGTTGAACGTTTCCAGAGTGGAATTGTCATTCTGAGACAGTGTGACACATAAAAACAAATGAATCTTAAATGGTGACGCTCATTTGATTTTACAGTTAAAATCACACTACAAGAGTGAGAAAAGCATAAATTGAACATTTGTCTTACTTTTCACAGTATCTGAAAAAGATGTCAAATTAAGCAATGCTGTCCTTCATACACATTCACATTTGATTGTTTCTAATGTGGAATTGTCATTCTGAGACAGTGTGACACATAAAAACAAATGAATCTTAAATGGTGACGATCATTTGATTTTACAGTCAAAATCACTCTACATGAGCAAGCCAAATAAAAACTGAACATTTGTCGTACTTTTCACAGTACCTGAAAAAGAAGTCAAATTAAAACATATTGTCCTTCATAAACATTCACGGTTGAATGTTTCCAGAGTGGAATTGTCATTCTGAGATAGTGTGACACATAAAAACAAATGAATCTTAAATGGTGACGCTCATTTGATTTTACAGTCAAAATCATACTGCATGAGCGAGCCACGCACAAACTGAACACTTGTCGTACTTTTCACAGTATCTGAAAAAGAAGTCAAATTAAAACACATTGTCCTTCATGAACATTCACATTTGAGTGTTTCCTAGGTGGAATTGTCATTCTGAGACAGTGTGACACATAAAAACAAATGAATCTTAAATGGTGACGATCATTTGATTTTACAGTCAAAATCACACTACATGAGCGAGCCACACAAAAACTGAACATTTGTCGTACTTTTCACAGTACCTGAAAAAGAAGTCAAATTAAAACATATTGTCCTTCATAAACATTCACATTTGAGTGTTTCTTAGGTGGAATTGTCATTCTGAGACAGTGTGACACATAAAAACAAATGAATCTTAAATGGTGACGCTCATTTGATTTTACAGTCAAAATCACACTACATGAGCGACAAAAGCACAAATTGAACATTCGTTGTACTTTTCACAGTATCTGAAAAAGAAGTCAAATTAAAACATGTTGTCCTTCATAAACATTCACAGTTGAACGTTTCCAGAGTGGAATTGTCATTCTGAGACAGTGTGACACATAAAAACAAATGAATCTTAAATGGTGACGCTCATCTGATTTCACAGTCAAAATCACACTACATGAGCGAGACAAGCACAAATTGAACATTTGTCGTACTTTTCACAGTATCTGAAAAAGAAGTCAAATTAAAACATGTTGTCCTTCATAAACATTCACAGTTGAACGTTTCCAGAGTGGAATTGTCATTCTGAGACAGTGTGACACATAAAAACAAATGAATCTTAAATGGTGACGCTCATTTGATTTTACAGTTAAAATCACACTACAAGAGTGAGAAAAGCATAAATTGAACATTTGTCTTACTTTTCACAGTATCTGAAAAAGATGTCAAATTAAGCAATGCTGTCCTTCATACACATTCACATTTGATTGTTTCTAATGTGGAATTGTCATTCTGAGACAGTGTGACACATAAAAACAAATGAATCTTAAATGGTGACGATCATTTGATTTTACAGTCAAAATCACTCTACATGAGCAAGCCAAATAAAAACTGAACATTTGTCGTACTTTTCACAGTACCTGAAAAAGAAGTCAAATTAAAACATATTGTCCTTCATAAACATTCACGGTTGAATGTTTCCAGAGTGGAATTGTCATTCTGAGATAGTGTGACACATAAAAACAAATGAATCTTAAATGGTGACGCTCATTTGATTTTACAGTCAAAATCATACTGCATGAGCGAGCCACGCACAAACTGAACACTTGTCGTACTTTTCACAGTATCTGAAAAAGAAGTCAAATTAAAACACATTGTCCTTCATGAACATTCACATTTGAGTGTTTCCTAGGTGGAATTGTCATTCTGAGACAGTGTGACACATAAAAACAAATGAATCTTAAATGGTGACGATCATTTGATTTTACAGTCAAAATCACACTACATGAGCGAGCCACACAAAAACTGAACATTTGTCGTACTTTTCACAGTACCTGAAAAAGAAGTCAAATTAAAACATATTGTCCTTCATAAACATTCACATTTGAGTGTTTCTTAGGTGGAATTGTCATTCTGAGACAGTGTGACACATAAAAACAAATGAATCTTAAATGGTGACGCTCATTTGATTTTACAGTCAAAATCACACTACATGAGCGACAAAAGCACAAATTGAACATTCGTTGTACTTTTCACAGTATCTGAAAAAGAAGTCAAATTAAAACATGTTGTCCTTCATAAACATTCACAGTTGAACGTTTCCAGAGTGGAATTGTCATTCTGAGACAGTGTGACACATAAAAACAAATGAATCTTAAATGGTGACGCTCATCTGATTTCACAGTCAAAATCACACTACATGAGCGAGACAAGCACAAATTGAACATTTGTCGTACTTTTCACAGTATCTGAAAAAGAAGTCAAATTAAAACATGTTGTCCTTCATAAACATTCACAGTTGAACGTTTCCAGAGTGGAATTGTCATTCTGAGACAGTGTGACACATAAAAACAAATGAATCTTAAATGGTGACGCTCATTTGATTTTACAGTTAAAATCACACTACAAGAGTGAGAAAAGCATAAATTGAACATTTGTCTTACTTTTCACAGTATCTGAAAAAGATGTCAAATTAAGCAATGCTGTCCTTCATACACATTCACATTTGATTGTTTCTAATGTGGAATTGTCATTCTGAGACAGTGTGACACATAAAAACAAATGAATCTTAAATGGTGACGATCATTTGATTTTACAGTCAAAATCACTCTACATGAGCAAGCCAAATAAAAACTGAACATTTGTCGTACTTTTCACAGTACCTGAAAAAGAAGTCAAATTAAAACATATTGTCCTTCATAAACATTCACGGTTGAATGTTTCCAGAGTGGAATTGTCATTCTGAGATAGTGTGACACATAAAAACAAATGAATCTTAAATGGTGACGCTCATTTGATTTTACAGTCAAAATCATACTGCATGAGCGAGCCACGCACAAACTGAACACTTGTCGTACTTTTCACAGTATCTGAAAAAGAAGTCAAATTAAAACACATTGTCCTTCATGAACATTCACATTTGAGTGTTTCCTAGGTGGAATTGTCATTCTGAGACAGTGTGACACATAAAAACAAATGAATCTTAAATGGTGACGATCATTTGATTTTACAGTCAAAATCACACTACATGAGCGAGCCACACAAAAACTGAACATTTGTCGTACTTTTCACAGTACCTGAAAAAGAAGTCAAATTAAAACATATTGTCCTTCATAAACATTCACATTTGAGTGTTTCTTAGGTGGAATTGTCATTCTGAGACAGTGTGACACATAAAAACAAATGAATCTTAAATGGTGACGCTCATTTGATTTTACAGTCAAAATCACACTACATGAGCGACAAAAGCACAAATTGAACATTCGTTGTACTTTTCACAGTATCTGAAAAAGAAGTCAAATTAAAACATGTTGTCCTTCATAAACATTCACAGTTGAACGTTTCCAGAGTGGAATTGTCATTCTGAGACAGTGTGACACATAAAAACAAATGAATCTTAAATGGTGACGCTCATCTGATTTCACAGTCAAAATCACACTACATGAGCGAGACAAGCACAAATTGAACATTTGTCGTACTTTTCACAGTATCTGAAAAAGAAGTCAAATTAAAACATGTTGTCCTTCATAAACATTCACAGTTGAACGTTTCCAGAGTGGAATTGTCATTCTGAGACAGTGTGACACATAAAAACAAATGAATCTTAAATGGTGACGCTCATTTGATTTTACAGTTAAAATCACACTACAAGAGTGAGAAAAGCATAAATTGAACATTTGTCTTACTTTTCACAGTATCTGAAAAAGATGTCAAATTAAGCAATGCTGTCCTTCATACACATTCACATTTGATTGTTTCTAATGTGGAATTGTCATTCTGAGACAGTGTGACACATAAAAACAAATGAATCTTAAATGGTGACGATCATTTGATTTTACAGTCAAAATCACTCTACATGAGCAAGCCAAATAAAAACTGAACATTTGTCGTACTTTTCACAGTACCTGAAAAAGAAGTCAAATTAAAACATATTGTCCTTCATAAACATTCACGGTTGAATGTTTCCAGAGTGGAATTGTCATTCTGAGATAGTGTGACACATAAAAACAAATGAATCTTAAATGGTGACGCTCATTTGATTTTACAGTCAAAATCATACTGCATGAGCGAGCCACGCACAAACTGAACACTTGTCGTACTTTTCACAGTATCTGAAAAAGAAGTCAAATTAAAACACATTGTCCTTCATGAACATTCACATTTGAGTGTTTCCTAGGTGGAATTGTCATTCTGAGACAGTGTGACACATAAAAACAAATGAATCTTAAATGGTGACGATCATTTGATTTTACAGTCAAAATCACACTACATGAGCGAGCCACACAAAAACTGAACATTTGTCGTACTTTTCACAGTACCTGAAAAAGAAGTCAAATTAAAACATATTGTCCTTCATAAACATTCACATTTGAGTGTTTCTTAGGTGGAATTGTCATTCTGAGACAGTGTGACACATAAAAACAAATGAATCTTAAATGGTGACGCTCATTTGATTTTACAGTCAAAATCACACTACATGAGCGACAAAAGCACAAATTGAACATTCGTTGTACTTTTCACAGTATCTGAAAAAGAAGTCAAATTAAAACATGTTGTCCTTCATAAACATTCACAGTTGAACGTTTCCAGAGTGGAATTGTCATTCTGAGACAGTGTGACACATAAAAACAAATGAATCTTAAATGGTGACGCTCATCTGATTTCACAGTCAAAATCACACTACATGAGCGAGACAAGCACAAATTGAACATTTGTCGTACTTTTCACAGTATCTGAAAAAGAAGTCAAATTAAAACATGTTGTCCTTCATAAACATTCACAGTTGAACGTTTCCAGAGTGGAATTGTCATTCTGAGACAGTGTGACACATAAAAACAAATGAATCTTAAATGGTGACGCTCATTTGATTTTACAGTTAAAATCACACTACAAGAGTGAGAAAAGCATAAATTGAACATTTGTCTTACTTTTCACAGTATCTGAAAAAGATGTCAAATTAAGCAATGCTGTCCTTCATACACATTCACATTTGATTGTTTCTAATGTGGAATTGTCATTCTGAGACAGTGTGACACATAAAAACAAATGAATCTTAAATGGTGACGATCATTTGATTTTACAGTCAAAATCACTCTACATGAGCAAGCCAAATAAAAACTGAACATTTGTCGTACTTTTCACAGTACCTGAAAAAGAAGTCAAATTAAAACATATTGTCCTTCATAAACATTCACGGTTGAATGTTTCCAGAGTGGAATTGTCATTCTGAGATAGTGTGACACATAAAAACAAATGAATCTTAAATGGTGACGCTCATTTGATTTTACAGTCAAAATCATACTGCATGAGCGAGCCACGCACAAACTGAACACTTGTCGTACTTTTCACAGTATCTGAAAAAGAAGTCAAATTAAAACACATTGTCCTTCATGAACATTCACATTTGAGTGTTTCCTAGGTGGAATTGTCATTCTGAGACAGTGTGACACATAAAAACAAATGAATCTTAAATGGTGACGATCATTTGATTTTACAGTCAAAATCACACTACATGAGCGAGCCACACAAAAACTGAACATTTGTCGTACTTTTCACAGTACCTGAAAAAGAAGTCAAATTAAAACATATTGTCCTTCATAAACATTCACATTTGAGTGTTTCTTAGGTGGAATTGTCATTCTGAGACAGTGTGACACATAAAAACAAATGAATCTTAAATGGTGACGCTCATTTGATTTTACAGTCAAAATCACACTACATGAGCGACAAAAGCACAAATTGAACATTCGTTGTACTTTTCACAGTATCTGAAAAAGAAGTCAAATTAAAACATGTTGTCCTTCATAAACATTCACAGTTGAACGTTTCCAGAGTGGAATTGTCATTCTGAGACAGTGTGACACATAAAAACAAATGAATCTTAAATGGTGACGCTCATCTGATTTCACAGTCAAAATCACACTACATGAGCGAGACAAGCACAAATTGAACATTTGTCGTACTTTTCACAGTATCTGAAAAAGAAGTCAAATTAAAACATATTGTCCTTCATAAACATTCACATTTGAGTGTTTCTTAGGTGGAATTGTCATTCTGAGACAGTGTGACACATAAAAACAAATGAATCTTAAATGGTGACACTCATTTGATTTCACAGTCAAAATCACACTACATGAGCGAGACAAGCACAAATTGAACATTTGTCGTACTTTTCACAGTATCTGAAAAAGAAGTCAAATTAAAACATGTTGTCCTTCATAAACATTCACAGTTGAATGTTTCCAGAGTGGAATTGTCATTCTGAGACAGTGTGACACATAAAAACAAATGAATCTTAAATGGTGACGCTCATTTGATTTTACAGTCAAAATCAAACTACATGAGCGAGCCACACAAAAACTGAACATTTGTCGTACTTTTCACAGCACCTGAAAAAGAAGTCAAATTAAAACATATTGTCCTTCATAAACATTCACATTTGAGTGTTGTTCAGGTGGAATTGTCATTCTGAGACAGTGTGACACATAAAAACAAATGAATCTTAAATGGTGACGCTCATTTGATTTTACACTTAAAATCACACTACAAGAGTGAGAAAAGCATAAATTGAACATTTGTCTTACTTTTCACAGTATCTGAAAAAGATGTCAAATTAAGCAATGCTGTCCTTCATACACATTCACATTTGATTGTTTCTAATGTGGAATTGTCATTCTGAGACAGTGTGACACATAAAAACAAATGAATCTTAAATGGTGACGATCATTTGATTTTACAGTCAAAATCACTCTACATGAGCAAGCCAAATAAAAACTGAACATTTGTCGTACTTTTCACAGTACCTGAAAAAGAAGTCAAATTAAAACATATTGTCCTTCATAAACATTCACGGTTGAATGTTTCCAGAGTGGAATTGTCATTCTGAGATAGTGTGACACATAAAAACAAATGAATCTTAAATGGTGACGCTCATTTGATTTTACAGTCAAAATCATACTGCATGAGCGAGCCACGCACAAACTGAACACTTGTCGTACTTTTCACAGTATCTGAAAAAGAAGTCAAATTAAAACACATTGTCCTTCATGAACATTCACATTTGAGTGTTTCCTAGGTGGAATTGTCATTCTGAGACAGTGTGACACATAAAAACAAATGAATCTTAAATGGTGACGATCATTTGATTTTACAGTCAAAATCACACTACATGAGCGAGCCACACAAAAACTGAACATTTGTCGTACTTTTCACAGTACCTGAAAAAGAAGTCAAATTAAAACATATTGTCCTTCATAAACATTCACATTTGAGTGTTTCTTAGGTGGAATTGTCATTCTGAGACAGTGTGACACATAAAAACAAATGAATCTTAAATGGTGACGCTCATTTGATTTTACAGTCAAAATCACACTACATGAGCGACAAAAGCACAAATTGAACATTCGTTGTACTTTTCACAGTATCTGAAAAAGAAGTCAAATTAAAACATGTTGTCCTTCATAAACATTCACAGTTGAACGTTTCCAGAGTGGAATTGTCATTCTGAGACAGTGTGACACATAAAAACAAATGAATCTTAAATGGTGACGCTCATCTGATTTCACAGTCAAAATCACACTACATGAGCGAGACAAGCACAAATTGAACATTTGTCGTACTTTTCACAGTATCTGAAAAAGAAGTCAAATTAAAACATATTGTCCTTCATAAACATTCACATTTGAGTGTTTCTTAGGTGGAATTGTCATTCTGAGACAGTGTGACACATAAAAACAAATGAATCTTAAATGGTGACACTCATTTGATTTCACAGTCAAAATCACACTACATGAGCGAGACAAGCACAAATTGAACATTTGTCGTACTTTTCACAGTATCTGAAAAAGAAGTCAAATTAAAACATGTTGTCCTTCATAAACATTCACAGTTGAATGTTTCCAGAGTGGAATTGTCATTCTGAGACAGTGTGACACATAAAAACAAATGAATCTTAAATGGTGACGCTCATTTGATTTTACAGTCAAAATCAAACTACATGAGCGAGCCACACAAAAACTGAACATTTGTCGTACTTTTCACAGCACCTGAAAAAGAAGTCAAATTAAAACATATTGTCCTTCATAAACATTCACATTTGAGTGTTGTTCAGGTGGAATTGTCATTCTGAGACAGTGTGACACATAAAAACAAATGAATCTTAAATGGTGACGATCATTTGATTTTACAGTCAAAATCACACTACATGAGCGAGCCACACAAAAACTGAACATTTGTCGTACTTTTCACAGTACCTGAAAAAGAAGTCAAATTAAAACATATTGTCCTTCATAAACATTCACATTTGAGTGTTTCTTAGGTGGAATTGTCATTCTGAGACAGTGTGACACATAAAAACAAATGAATCTTAAATGGTGACGCTCATTTGATTTTACAGTCAAAATCACACTACATGAGCGACAAAAGCACAAATTGAACATTCGTCGTACTTTTCACAGTATCTGAAAAAGAAGTCAAATTAAAACATGTTGTCCTTCATAAACATTCACAGTTGAACGTTTCCAGAGTGGAATTGTCATTCTGAGACAGTGTGACACATAAAAACAAATGAATCTTAAATGGTGACGCTCATCTGATTTCACAGTCAAAATCACACTACATGAGCGAGACAAGCACAAATTGAACATTTGTCGTACTTTTCACAGTATCAGAAAAAGAAGTCAAATGAAATAATGCTGTCCTTCATACACATTCACATTTGAAGTGTTTCTAAAGTGGAATTGTCATTCTGAGACAGTGTGACACATAAAAACAAATGAATCTTAAATGGTGACGCTCATTTGATTTTACAGTTAAAATCACACTACAAGAGTGAGAAAAGCATAAATTGAACATTTGTCTTACTTTTCACAGTATCTGAAAAAGAAGTCAAATTAAAACACATTGTCCTTCATGAACATTCACATTTGAGTGTTTCCTAGGTGGAATTGTCATTCTGAGACAGTGTGACACATAAAAACAAATGAATCTTAAATGGTGACGCTCATTTGATTTTACAGTCAAAATCATACTACATGAGCGAGCCACGCACAAATTGAACACTTGTCGTACTTTTCACAGTATCTGAAAAAGAAGTCAAATTAAAACATATTGTCCTTCATAAACATTCACATTTGAGTGTTTCTTAGGTGGAATTGTCGTTCTGAGACAGTGTGACACATAAAAACAAATGAATCTTAAATGGTGACGCTCATTTGATTTTACAGTCAAAATCACACTACATGAGCGAGCCACACAAAAACTGAACATTTGTCGTACTTTTCACAGCACCTGAAAAAGAAGTCAAATTAAAACATATTGTCCTTCATAAACATTCACATTTGAGTGTTGTTCAGGTGGAATTGTCATTCTGAGACAGTGTGACACATAAAAACAAATGAATCTTAAATGGTGACGCTCATTTGATTTTACAGTCAAAATCACACTACATGAGCGAGCCACACAAAAACTGAACATTTGTCGTACTTTTCACAGTACCTGAAAAAGAAGTCAAATTAAAACATATTGTCCTTCATGAACATTCATATTTGAGTGTTTCTTAGGTGGAATTGTCATTCTGAGACAGTGTGACACATAAAAACAAATGAATCTTAAATGGTGACGCTCATTTGATTTTACAGTCAAAATCACACTACATGAGCGAGACAAGCACAAATTGAACATTTGTCGTACTTTTCACAGCACCTGAAAAAGAAGTCAAATGAAATAATGCTGTCCTTCATACACATTCACATTTGAAGTGTTTCTAAAGTGGAATTGTCATTCTGACACAGTGTGACACATAAAACCCAATGAATCTTAAATGGTGACGCTCATTTGATCTTACAGTTAAAATCACACTACAAGAGTGAGAAAAGCATAAATTGAACATTTGTCTTACTTTTCACAGTATCTGAAAAAGATGTCAAATTAAGCAATGCTATCCTTCATAAACATTCACAACTGAACGTTTCCAGAGTGGAATTGTCATTCTGAGACAGTGTGACACATAAAAACAAATGAATCTTAAATGGTGACACTCATCTGATTTCACAGTCAAAATCACACTACATGAGCGAGACAAGCACAAATTGAACATTTGTCGTACTTTTCACAGCACCTGAAAAAGAAGTCAAATGAAATAATGCTGTCCTTCATACACATTCACATTTGAAGTTTTTCTAAAGTGGAATTGTGATTCTGACACAGTGTGACACATAAAAACAAATGAATCTTAAATGGTGACGCTCATCTGATTTCACAGTCAAAATCACACTACATGAGCGAGACAAGCACAAATTGAACATTTGTCGTACTTTTCACAGTATCTGAAAAAGAAGTCAAATTAAAACATATTGTCCTTCATAAACATTCACATTTGAGTGTTTCTTAGGTGGAATTGTCATTCTGAGACAGTGTGACACATAAAAACAAATGAATCTTAAATGGTGACACTCATTTGATTTCACAGTCAAAATCACACTACATGAGCGAGACAAGCACAAATTGAACATTTGTCGTACTTTTCACAGTATCTGAAAAAGAAGTCAAATTAAAACATGTTGTCCTTCATAAACATTCACAGTTGAACGTTTCCAGAGTGGAATTGTCATTCTGAGACAGTGTGACACATAAAAACAAATGAATCTTAAATGGTGACGCTCATTTGATTTTACAGTTAAAATCACACTACAAGAGTGAGAAAAGCATAAATTGAACATTTGTCTTACTTTTCACAGTATCTGAAAAAGATGTCAAATTAAGCAATGCTGTCCTTCATACACATTCACATTTGATTGTTTCTAATGTGGAATTGTCATTCTGAGACAGTGTGACACATAAAAACAAATGAATCTTAAATGGTGACGATCATTTGATTTTACAGTCAAAATCACTCTACATGAGCAAGCCAAATAAAAACTGAACATTTGTCGTACTTTTCACAGTACCTGAAAAAGAAGTCAAATTAAAACATATTGTCCTTCATAAACATTCACGGTTGAATGTTTCCAGAGTGGAATTGTCATTCTGAGATAGTGTGACACATAAAAACAAATGAATCTTAAATGGTGACGCTCATTTGATTTTACAGTCAAAATCATACTGCATGAGCGAGCCACGCACAAACTGAACACTTGTCGTACTTTTCACAGTATCTGAAAAAGAAGTCAAATTAAAACACATTGTCCTTCATGAACATTCACATTTGAGTGTTTCCTAGGTGGAATTGTCATTCTGAGACAGTGTGACACATAAAAACAAATGAATCTTAAATGGTGACGATCATTTGATTTTACAGTCAAAATCACACTACATGAGCGAGCCACACAAAAACTGAACATTTGTCGTACTTTTCACAGTACCTGAAAAAGAAGTCAAATTAAAACATATTGTCCTTCATAAACATTCACATTTGAGTGTTTCTTAGGTGGAATTGTCATTCTGAGACAGTGTGACACATAAAAACAAATGAATCTTAAATGGTGACGCTCATTTGATTTTACAGTCAAAATCACACTACATGAGCGAGCCACGCAAAAACTGAACATTTGTCGTACTTTTCACAGTACCTGAAAAAGAAGTCAAATTAAAACATATTGTCCTTCATAAACATTCACATTTGAGTGTTGTTCAGGTGGAATTGTCATTCTGAGACAGTGTGACACATAAAAACAAATGAATCTTAAATGGTGACGATCATTTGATTTTACAGTCAAAATCACACTACATGAGCGAGCCACGCAAAAACTGAACATTTGTCGTACTTTTCACAGTACCTGAAAAAGAAGTCAAATTAAAACATATTGTCCTTCATAAACATTCACATTTGAGTGTTTCTTAGGTGGAATTGTCATTCTGAGACAGTGTGACACATAAAAACAAATGAATCTTAAATGGTGACGCTCATTTGATTTTACAGTCAAAATCACACTACATGAGCGACAAAAGCACAAATTGAACATTCGTCGTACTTTTCACAGTATCTGAAAAAGAAGTCAAATTAAAACATGTTGTCCTTCATAAACATTCACAGTTGAACGTTTCCAGAGTGGAATTGTCATTCTGAGACAGTGTGACACATAAAAACAAATGAATCTTAAATGGTGACGCTCATCTGATTTCACAGTCAAAATCACACTACATGAGCGAGACAAGCACAAATTGAACATTTGTCGTACTTTTCACAGTATCTGAAAAAGAAGTCAAATTAAAACATGTTGTCCTTCATAAACATTCACAGTTGAACGTTTCCAGAGTGGAATTGTCATTCTGAGACAGTGTGACACATAAAAACAAATGAATCTTAAATGGTGACGCTCATTTGATTTTACAGTTAAAATCACACTACAAGAGTGAGAAAAGCATAAATTGAACATTTGTCTTACTTTTCACAGTATCTGAAAAAGATGTCAAATTAAGCAATGCTGTCCTTCATACACATTCACATTTGATTGTTTCTAATGTGGAATTGTCATTCTGAGACAGTGTGACACATAAAAACAAATGAATCTTAAATGGTGACGATCATTTGATTTTACAGTCAAAATCACTCTACATGAGCAAGCCAAATAAAAACTGAACATTTGTCGTACTTTTCACAGTACCTGAAAAAGAAGTCAAATTAAAACATATTGTCCTTCATAAACATTCACGGTTGAATGTTTCCAGAGTGGAATTGTCATTCTGAGATAGTGTGACACATAAAAACAAATGAATCTTAAATGGTGACGCTCATTTGATTTTACAGTCAAAATCATACTGCATGAGCGAGCCACGCACAAACTGAACACTTGTCGTACTTTTCACAGTATCTGAAAAAGAAGTCAAATTAAAACACATTGTCCTTCATGAACATTCACATTTGAGTGTTTCCTAGGTGGAATTGTCATTCTGAGACAGTGTGACACATAAAAACAAATGAATCTTAAATGGTGACGATCATTTGATTTTACAGTCAAAATCACACTACATGAGCGAGCCACACAAAAACTGAACATTTGTCGTACTTTTCACAGTACCTGAAAAAGAAGTCAAATTAAAACATATTGTCCTTCATAAACATTCACATTTGAGTGTTTCTTAGGTGGAATTGTCATTCTGAGACAGTGTGACACATAAAAACAAATGAATCTTAAATGGTGACGCTCATCTGATTTCACAGTCAAAATCACACTACATGAGCGAGACAAGCACAAATTGAACATTTGTCGTACTTTTCACAGTATCTGAAAAAGAAGTCAAATTAAAACATATTGTCCTTCATAAACATTCACATTTGAGTGTTTCTTAGGTGGAATTGTCATTCTGAGACAGTGTGACACATAAAAACAAATGAATCTTAAATGGTGACACTCATTTGATTTTACAGTCAAAATCACACTACATGAGCGAGACAAGCACAAATTGAACATTTGTCGTACTTTTCACAGTATCTGAAAAAGAAGTCAAATTAAAACATGTTGTCCTTCATAAACATTCACAGTTGAATGTTTCCAGAGTGGAATTGTCATTCTGAGACAGTGTGACACATAAAAACAAATGAATCTTAAATGGTGACGCTCATTTGATTTTACAGTCAAAATCAAACTACATGAGCGAGCCACACAAAAACTGAACATTTGTCGTACTTTTCACAGCACCTGAAAAAGAAGTCAAATTAAAACATATTGTCCTTCATAAACATTCACATTTGAGTGTTGTTCAGGTGGAATTGTCATTCTGAGACAGTGTGACACATAAAAACAAATGAATCTTAAATGGTGACGATCATTTGATTTTACAGTCAAAATCACACTACATGAGCGAGCCACACAAAAACTGAACATTTGTCGTACTTTTCACAGTACCTGAAAAAGAAGTCAAATTAAAACATATTGTCCTTCATAAACATTCACATTTGAGTGTTTCTTAGGTGGAATTGTCATTCTGAGACAGTGTGACACATAAAAACAAATGAATCTTAAATGGTGACGCTCATTTGATTTTACAGTCAAAATCACACTACATGAGCGACAAAAGCACAAATTGAACATTCGTCGTACTTTTCACAGTATCTGAAAAAGAAGTCAAATTAAAACATGTTGTCCTTCATAAACATTCACAGTTGAACGTTTCCAGAGTGGAATTGTCATTCTGAGACAGTGTGACACATAAAAACAAATGAATCTTAAATGGTGACACTCATCTGATTTCACAGTCAAAATCACACTACATGAGCGAGACAAGCACAAATTGAACATTTGTCGTACTTTTCACAGCACCTGAAAAAGAAGTCAAA
Source organism: Chaetodon auriga (assembly GCF_051107435.1). Classification (NCBI taxonomy): domain Eukaryota; kingdom Metazoa; phylum Chordata; class Actinopteri; order Chaetodontiformes; family Chaetodontidae; genus Chaetodon; species Chaetodon auriga. The sequence continues at coordinate 121,210 of NC_135078.1, forward strand.
TGAAATAATGCTGTCCTTCATACACATTCACATTTGAAGTTTTTCTAAAGTGGAATTGTGATTCTGACACAGTGTGACACATAAAAACAAATGAATCTTAAATGGTGACGCTCATCTGATTTCACAGTCAAAATCACACTACATGAGCGAGACAAGCACAAATTGAACATTTGTCGTACTTTTCACAGTATCTGAAAAAGAAGTCAAATTAAAACATATTGTCCTTCATAAACATTCACATTTGAGTGTTTCTTAGGTGGAATTGTCATTCTGAGACAGTGTGACACATAAAAACAAATGAATCTTAAATGGTGACACTCATTTGATTTCACAGTCAAAATCACACTACATGAGCGAGACAAGCACAAATTGAACATTTGTCGTACTTTTCACAGTATCTGAAAAAGAAGTCAAATTAAAACATGTTGTCCTTCATAAACATTCACAGTTGAACGTTTCCAGAGTGGAATTGTCATTCTGAGACAGTGTGACACATAAAAACAAATGAATCTTAAATGGTGACGCTCATTTGATTTTACAGTTAAAATCACACTACAAGAGTGAGAAAAGCATAAATTGAACATTTGTCTTACTTTTCACAGTATCTGAAAAAGATGTCAAATTAAGCAATGCTGTCCTTCATACACATTCACATTTGATTGTTTCTAATGTGGAATTGTCATTCTGAGACAGTGTGACACATAAAAACAAATGAATCTTAAATGGTGACGATCATTTGATTTTACAGTCAAAATCACTCTACATGAGCAAGCCAAATAAAAACTGAACATTTGTCGTACTTTTCACAGTACCTGAAAAAGAAGTCAAATTAAAACATATTGTCCTTCATAAACATTCACGGTTGAATGTTTCCAGAGTGGAATTGTCATTCTGAGATAGTGTGACACATAAAAACAAATGAATCTTAAATGGTGACGCTCATTTGATTTTACAGTCAAAATCATACTGCATGAGCGAGCCACGCACAAACTGAACACTTGTCGTACTTTTCACAGTATCTGAAAAAGAAGTCAAATTAAAACACATTGTCCTTCATGAACATTCACATTTGAGTGTTTCCTAGGTGGAATTGTCATTCTGAGACAGTGTGACACATAAAAACAAATGAATCTTAAATGGTGACGATCATTTGATTTTACAGTCAAAATCACACTACATGAGCGAGCCACACAAAAACTGAACATTTGTCGTACTTTTCACAGTACCTGAAAAAGAAGTCAAATTAAAACATATTGTCCTTCATAAACATTCACATTTGAGTGTTTCTTAGGTGGAATTGTCATTCTGAGACAGTGTGACACATAAAAACAAATGAATCTTAAATGGTGACGCTCATTTGATTTTACAGTCAAAATCACACTACATGAGCGAGCCACGCAAAAACTGAACATTTGTCGTACTTTTCACAGTACCTGAAAAAGAAGTCAAATTAAAACATATTGTCCTTCATAAACATTCACATTTGAGTGTTGTTCAGGTGGAATTGTCATTCTGAGACAGTGTGACACATAAAAACAAATGAATCTTAAATGGTGACGATCATTTGATTTTACAGTCAAAATCACACTACATGAGCGAGCCACGCAAAAACTGAACATTTGTCGTACTTTTCACAGTACCTGAAAAAGAAGTCAAATTAAAACATATTGTCCTTCATAAACATTCACATTTGAGTGTTTCTTAGGTGGAATTGTCATTCTGAGACAGTGTGACACATAAAAACAAATGAATCTTAAATGGTGACGCTCATTTGATTTTACAGTCAAAATCACACTACATGAGCGACAAAAGCACAAATTGAACATTCGTCGTACTTTTCACAGTATCTGAAAAAGAAGTCAAATTAAAACATGTTGTCCTTCATAAACATTCACAGTTGAACGTTTCCAGAGTGGAATTGTCATTCTGAGACAGTGTGACACATAAAAACAAATGAATCTTAAATGGTGACGCTCATCTGATTTCACAGTCAAAATCACACTACATGAGCGAGACAAGCACAAATTGAACATTTGTCGTACTTTTCACAGTATCTGAAAAAGAAGTCAAATTAAAACATGTTGTCCTTCATAAACATTCACAGTTGAACGTTTCCAGAGTGGAATTGTCATTCTGAGACAGTGTGACACATAAAAACAAATGAATCTTAAATGGTGACGCTCATTTGATTTTACAGTTAAAATCACACTACAAGAGTGAGAAAAGCATAAATTGAACATTTGTCTTACTTTTCACAGTATCTGAAAAAGATGTCAAATTAAGCAATGCTGTCCTTCATACACATTCACATTTGATTGTTTCTAATGTGGAATTGTCATTCTGAGACAGTGTGACACATAAAAACAAATGAATCTTAAATGGTGACGATCATTTGATTTTACAGTCAAAATCACTCTACATGAGCAAGCCAAATAAAAACTGAACATTTGTCGTACTTTTCACAGTACCTGAAAAAGAAGTCAAATTAAAACATATTGTCCTTCATAAACATTCACGGTTGAATGTTTCCAGAGTGGAATTGTCATTCTGAGATAGTGTGACACATAAAAACAAATGAATCTTAAATGGTGACGCTCATTTGATTTTACAGTCAAAATCATACTGCATGAGCGAGCCACGCACAAACTGAACACTTGTCGTACTTTTCACAGTATCTGAAAAAGAAGTCAAATTAAAACACATTGTCCTTCATGAACATTCACATTTGAGTGTTTCCTAGGTGGAATTGTCATTCTGAGACAGTGTGACACATAAAAACAAATGAATCTTAAATGGTGACGATCATTTGATTTTACAGTCAAAATCACACTACATGAGCGAGCCACACAAAAACTGAACATTTGTCGTACTTTTCACAGTACCTGAAAAAGAAGTCAAATTAAAACATATTGTCCTTCATAAACATTCACATTTGAGTGTTTCTTAGGTGGAATTGTCATTCTGAGACAGTGTGACACATAAAAACAAATGAATCTTAAATGGTGACGCTCATCTGATTTCACAGTCAAAATCACACTACATGAGCGAGACAAGCACAAATTGAACATTTGTCGTACTTTTCACAGTATCTGAAAAAGAAGTCAAATTAAAACATATTGTCCTTCATAAACATTCACATTTGAGTGTTTCTTAGGTGGAATTGTCATTCTGAGACAGTGTGACACATAAAAACAAATGAATCTTAAATGGTGACACTCATTTGATTTTACAGTCAAAATCACACTACATGAGCGAGACAAGCACAAATTGAACATTTGTCGTACTTTTCACAGTATCTGAAAAAGAAGTCAAATTAAAACATGTTGTCCTTCATAAACATTCACAGTTGAATGTTTCCAGAGTGGAATTGTCATTCTGAGACAGTGTGACACATAAAAACAAATGAATCTTAAATGGTGACGCTCATTTGATTTTACAGTCAAAATCAAACTACATGAGCGAGCCACACAAAAACTGAACATTTGTCGTACTTTTCACAGCACCTGAAAAAGAAGTCAAATTAAAACATATTGTCCTTCATAAACATTCACATTTGAGTGTTGTTCAGGTGGAATTGTCATTCTGAGACAGTGTGACACATAAAAACAAATGAATCTTAAATGGTGACGATCATTTGATTTTACAGTCAAAATCACACTACATGAGCGAGCCACACAAAAACTGAACATTTGTCGTACTTTTCACAGTACCTGAAAAAGAAGTCAAATTAAAACATATTGTCCTTCATAAACATTCACATTTGAGTGTTTCTTAGGTGGAATTGTCATTCTGAGACAGTGTGACACATAAAAACAAATGAATCTTAAATGGTGACGCTCATTTGATTTTACAGTCAAAATCACACTACATGAGCGACAAAAGCACAAATTGAACATTCGTCGTACTTTTCACAGTATCTGAAAAAGAAGTCAAATTAAAACATGTTGTCCTTCATAAACATTCACAGTTGAACGTTTCCAGAGTGGAATTGTCATTCTGAGACAGTGTGACACATAAAAACAAATGAATCTTAAATGGTGACGCTCATCTGATTTCACAGTCAAAATCACACTACATGAGCGAGACAAGCACAAATTGAACATTTGTCGTACTTTTCACAGTATCAGAAAAAGAAGTCAAATGAAATAATGCTGTCCTTCATACACATTCACATTTGAAGTGTTTCTAAAGTGGAATTGTCATTCTGAGACAGTGTGACACATAAAAACAAATGAATCTTAAATGGTGACGCTCATTTGATTTTACAGTTAAAATCACACTACAAGAGTGAGAAAAGCATAAATTGAACATTTGTCTTACTTTTCACAGTATCTGAAAAAGAAGTCAAATTAAAACACATTGTCCTTCATGAACATTCACATTTGAGTGTTTCCTAGGTGGAATTGTCATTCTGAGACAGTGTGACACATAAAAACAAATGAATCTTAAATGGTGACGCTCATTTGATTTTACAGTCAAAATCATACTACATGAGCGAGCCACGCACAAATTGAACACTTGTCGTACTTTTCACAGTATCTGAAAAAGAAGTCAAATTAAAACATATTGTCCTTCATAAACATTCACATTTGAATGTTTCCAGAGTGGAATTGTCATTCTGAGACAGTGTGATACATAAAAACAAATGAATCTTAAATGGTGACGCTCATTTGATTTTACAGTCAAAATCACACTACATGAGCGAGCCACACAAAAACTGAACATTTGTCGTACTTTTCACAGCACCTGAAAAAGAAGTCAAATTAAAACATATTGTCCTTCATAAACATTCACATTTGAGTGTTGTTCAGGTGGAATTGTCATTCTGAGACAGTGTGACACATAAAAACAAATGAATCTTAAATGGTGACGCTCATTTGATTTTACAGTCAAAATCACACTACATGAGCGAGACAAGCACAAATTGAACATTTGTCGTACTTTTCACAGCACCTGAAAAAGAAGTCAAATGAAATAATGCTGTCCTTCATACACATTCACATTTGAAGTGTTTCTAAAGTGGAATTGTCATTCTGACACAGTGTGACACATCAAACCAAATGAATCTTAAATGGTGACGCTCATTTGATTTTACAGTTAAAATCACACTACAAGAGTGAGAAAAGCATAAATTGAACATTTGTCTTACTTTTCACAGTATCTGAAAAAGATGTCAAATTAAGCAATGCTATCCTTCATAAACATTCACAACTGAACGTTTCCAGAGTGGAATTGTCATTCTGAGACAGTGTGACACATAAAAACAAATGAATCTTAAATGGTGACACTCATCTGATTTCACAGTCAAAATCACACTACATGAGCGAGACAAGCACAAATTGAACATTTGTCGTACTTTTCACAGCACCTGAAAAAGAAGTCAAATGAAATAATGCTGTCCTTCATACACATTCACATTCGAAGTGTTTCTAAAGTGGAATTGTCATTCTGACACAGTGTGACACATAAAAACAAATGAATCTTAAATGGTGACGCTCATCTGATTTCACAGTCAAAATCACACTACATGAGCGAGACAAGCACAAATTGAACATTTGTCGTACTTTTCACAGTATCTGAAAAAGAAGTCAAATTAAAACATATTGTCCTTCATAAACATTCACATTTGAGTGTTTCTTAGGTGGAATTGTCATTCTGAGACAGTGTGACACATAAAAACAAATGAATCTTAAATGGTGACACTCATTTGATTTTACAGTCAAAATCACACTACATGAGCGAGACAAGCACAAATTGAACATTTGTCGTACTTTTCACAGTATCTGAAAAAGAAGTCAAATTAAAACATGTTGTCCTTCATAAACATTCACAGTTGAATGTTTCCAGAGTGGAATTGTCATTCTGAGACAGTGTGACACATAAAAACAAATGAATCTTAAATGGCGACGATCATTTGAGTTTACAGTCAAAATCACACTACATGAGCGAGCCACACAAAAACTGAACATTTGTCGTACTTTTCACAGTACCTGAAAAAGAAGTCAAATTAAAACATATTGTCCTTCATAAACATTCACATTTGAGTGTTGTTCAGGTGGAATTGTCATTCTGAGACAGTGTGACACATAAAAACAAATGAATCTTAAATGGTGACGCTCATTTGATTTTACAGTCAAAATCACACTACATGAGCGAGCCACACAAAAACTGAACATTTGTCGTACTTTTCACAGTACCTGAAAAAGAAGTCAAATTAAAACATATTGTCCTTCATGAACATTCATATTTGAGTGTTTCTTAGGTGGAATTGTCATTCTGAGACAGTGTGACACATAAAAACAAATGAATCTTAAATGGTGACGCTCATTTGATTTTACAGTCAAAATCACACTACATGAGCGAGACAAGCACAAATTGAACATTTGTCGTACTTTTCACAGCACCTGAAAAAGAAGTCAAATGAAATAATGCTGTCCTTCATACACATTCACATTTGAAGTGTTTCTAAAGTGGAATTGTCATTCTGACACAGTGTGACACATAAAACCAAATGAATCTTAAATGGTGACGCTCATTTGATTTTACAGTTAAAATCACACTACAAGAGTGAGAAAAGCATAAATTGAACATTTGTCTTACTTTTCACAGTATCTGAAAAAGAAGTCAAATTAAAACACATTGTCCTTCATAAACATTCACATTTGAGTGTTTCTTAGGTGGAATTGTCATTCTGAGACAGTGTGACACATAAAAACAAATGAATCTTAAATGGTGACACTCATTTGATTTTACAGTCAAAATCACACTACATGAGCGAGACAAGCACAAATTGAACATTTGTCGTACTTTTCACAGTATCTGAAAAAGAAGTCAAATTAAAACATGTTGTCCTTCATAAACATTCACAGTTGAATGTTTCCAGAGTGGAATTGTCATTCTGAGACAGTGTGACACATAAAACCAAATGAATCTTAAATGGTGACGCTCATTTGATTTTACAGTCAAAATCAAACTACATGAGCGAGCCACACAAAAACTGAACATTTGTCGTACTTTTCACAGCACCTGAAAAAGAAGTCAAATTAAAACATATTGTCCTTCATAAACATTCACATTTGAGTGTTGTTCAGGTGGAATTGTCATTCTGAGACAGTGTGACACATAAAAACAAATGAATCTTAAATGGCGACGATCATTTGAGTTTACAGTCAAAATCACACTACATGAGCGAGCCACACAAAAACTGAACATTTGTCGTACTTTTCACAGTACCTGAAAAAGAAGTCAAATTAAAACATATTGTCCTTCATGAACATTCATATTTGAGTGTTTCTTAGGTGGAATTGTCATTCTGAGACAGTGTGACACATAAAAACAAATGAATCTTAAATGGTGACGCTCATTTGATTTTACAGTCAAAATCACACTACATGAGCAAGACAAGCACAAATTGAACATTTGTCGTACTTTTCACAGCACCTGAAAAAGAAGTCGAATGAAATAATGCTGTCCTTCATACACATTCACATTTGAAGTGTTTCTAAAGTGGAATTGTCATTCTGACACAGTGTGACACATAAAACCAAATGAATCTTAAATGGTGACGCTCATTTGATTTTACAGTTAAAATCACACTACAAGAGTGAGAAAAGCATAAATTGAACATTTGTCTTACTTTTCACAGTATCTGAAAAAGATGTCAAATTAAGCAATGCTGTCCTTCATACACATTCACATTTGAGTGTTTCTAAAGTGGAATTGTCATTCTGACACAGTGTGACACATAAAAACAAATGAATCTTAAATGGTGACGCTCATTTGATTTTACAGTCAACATCGTACTACATGAGTGATAAGAGCACAACATCAACACTTGTATTTTTCACATTAACTCTAAAGGAAGTCCAATTAAACCATGTTGTCCTTCATAAACATTCACATTTGAATGTTGCTCAGGTGGAATTGTCATTCTGAGACTGTGACACATAAAAACAAATGAATCTTAAATGGTGACGATCATTTGATTTTACAGTCAAAATCATACTACATGAGCGAGCCACGCAAAAACTGAACATTTGTCGTACTTTTCACAGTACCTGAAAAAGAAGTCAAATTAAAACATATTGTCCTTCATAAACATTCACATTTGAGTGTTTCTTGGGTGGAATTGTCATTCTGAGACAGTGTGACACATAAAAACAAATGAATCTTAAATGGTGACGCTCATCTGATTTCACAGTCAAAATCACACTACATGAGCGAGACAAGCACAAATTGAACATTTGTCGTACTTTTCACAGTATCTGAAAAAGAAGTCAAATTAAAACATATTGTCCTTCATAAACATTCACATTTGAGTGTTTCTTAGGTGGAATTGTCATTCTGAGACAGTGTGACACATAAAAACAAATGAATCTTAAATGGTGACACTCATTTGATTTTACAGTCAAAATCACACTACATGAGCGAGACAAGCACAAATTGAACATTTGTCGTACTTTTCACAGTATCTGAAAAAGAAGTCAAATTAAAACATGTTGTCCTTCATAAACATTCACAGTTGAATGTTTCCAGAGTGGAATTGTCATTCTGAGACAGTGTGACACATAAAAACAAATGAATCTTAAATGGTGACGCTCATTTGATTTTACAGTCAAAATCAAACTACATGAGCGAGCCACACAAAAACTGAACATTTGTCGTACTTTTCACAGCACCTGAAAAAGAAGTCAAATTAAAACATATTGTCCTTCATAAACATTCACATTTGAGTGTTGTTCAGGTGGAATTGTCATTCTGAGACAGTGTGACACATAAAAACAAATGAATCTTAAATGGCGACGATCATTTGAGTTTACAGTCAAAATCACACTACATGAGCGAGCCACACAAAAACTGAACATTTGTCGTACTTTTCACAGTACCTGAAAAAGAAGTCAAATTAAAACATATTGTCCTTCATAAACATTCACATTTGAGTGTTTCTTAGGTGGAATTGTCATTCTGAGATAGTGTGATACATAAAAACAAATGAATCTTAAATGGTGACGCTCATTTGATTTTACAGTCAAAATCACACTACATGAGCGACAAAAGCACAAATTGAACATTTGTCGTACTTTTCACAGTATCTGAAAAAGAAGTCAAATTAAAACATGTTGTCCTTCATAAACATTCACAGTTGAACGTTTCCAGAGTGGAATTGTCATTCTGAGACAGTGTGACACATAAAAACAAATGAATCTTAAATGGTGACGCTCATCTGATTTCACAGTCAAAATCACACTACATGAGCGAGACAAGCACAAATTGAACATTTGTCGTACTTTTCACAGTATCAGAAAAAGAAGTCAAATGAAATAATGCTGTCCTTCATACACATTCACATTTGAAGTGTTTCTAAAGTGGAATTGTCATTCTGAGACAGTGTGACACATAAAAACAAATGAATCTTAAATGGTGACGCTCATTTGATTTTACAGTTAAAATCACACTACAAGAGTGAGAAAAGCATAAATTGAACATTTGTCTTACTTTTCACAGTATCTGAAAAAGAAGTCAAATTAAAACACATTGTCCTTCATGAACATTCACATTTGAGTGTTTCCTAGGTGGAATTGTCATTCTGAGACAGTGTGACACATAAAAACAAATGAATCTTAAATGGTGACGCTCATTTGATTTTACAGTCAAAATCATACTACATGAGCGAGCCACGCACAAATTGAACACTTGTCGTACTTTTCACAGTATCTGAAAAAGAAGTCAAATTAAAACATATTGTCCTTCATAAACATTCACATTTGAGTGTTTCTTAGGTGGAATTGTCATTCTGAGATAGTGTGACACATAAAAACAAATGAATCTTAAATGGTGACGCTCATTTGATTTTACAGTCAAAATCACACTACATGAGCGACAAAAGCACAAATTGAACATTTGTCGTACTTTTCACAGTATCTGAAAAAGAAGTCAAATTAAAACATGTTGTCCTTCATAAACATTCACAGTTGAACGTTTCCAGAGTGGAATTGTCATTCTGAGACAGTGTGACACATAAAAACAAATGAATCTTAAATGGTGACGCTCATCTGATTTCACAGTCAAAATCACACTACATGAGCGAGACAAGCACAAATTGAACATTTGTCGTACTTTTCACAGTATCTGAAAAAGAAGTCAAATTAAAACATATTGTCCTTCATAAACATTCACATTTGAGTGTTTCTTAGGTGGAATTGTCATTCTGAGACAGTGTGACACATAAAAACAAATGAATCTTAAATGGTGACACTCATTTGATTTTACAGTCAAAATCACACTACATGAGCGAGACAAGCACAAATTGAACATTTGTCGTACTTTTCACAGTATCTGAAAAAGAAGTCAAATTAAAACATGTTGTCCTTCATAAACATTCACAGTTGAATGTTTCCAGAGTGGAATTGTCATTCTGAGACAGTGTGACACATAAAAACAAATGAATCTTAAATGGTGACGCTCATTTGATTTTACAGTCAAAATCAAACTACATGAGCGAGCCACACAAAAACTGAACATTTGTCGTACTTTTCACAGCACCTGAAAAAGAAGTCAAATTAAAACATATTGTCCTTCATAAACATTCACATTTGAGTGTTGTTCAGGTGGAATTGTCATTCTGAGACAGTGTGACACATAAAAACAAATGAATCTTAAATGGCGACGATCATTTGAGTTTACAGTCAAAATCACACTACATGAGCGAGCCACACAAAAACTGAACATTTGTCGTACTTTTCACAGTACCTGAAAAAGAAGTCAAATTAAAACATATTGTCCTTCATGAACATTCATATTTGAGTGTTTCTTAGGTGGAATTGTCATTCTGAGACAGTGTGACACATAAAAACAAATGAATCTTAAATGGTGACGCTCATTTGATTTTACAGTCAAAATCACACTACATGAGCAAGACAAGCACAAATTGAACATTTGTCGTACTTTTCACAGCACCTGAAAAAGAAGTCGAATGAAATAATGCTGTCCTTCATACACATTCACATTTGAAGTGTTTCTAAAGTGGAATTGTCATTCTGACACAGTGTGACACATAAAACCAAATGAATCTTAAATGGTGACGCTCATTTGATTTTACAGTTAAAATCACACTACAAGAGTGAGAAAAGCATAAATTGAACATTTGTCTTACTTTTCACAGTATCTGAAAAAGATGTCAAATTAAGCAATGCTGTCCTTCATACACATTCACATTTGAGTGTTTCTAAAGTGGAATTGTCATTCTGACACAGTGTGACACATAAAAACAAATGAATCTTAAATGGTGACGCTCATTTGATTTTACAGTCAACATCGTACTACATGAGTGATAAGAGCACAACATCAACACTTGTATTTTTCACATTAACTCTAAAGGAAGTCCAATTAAACCATGTTGTCCTTCATAAACATTCACATTTGAATGTTGCTCAGGTGGAATTGTCATTCTGAGACTGTGACACATAAAAACAAATGAATCTTAAATGGTGACGATCATTTGATTTTACAGTCAAAATCATACTACATGAGCGAGCCACGCAAAAACTGAACATTTGTCGTACTTTTCACAGTACCTGAAAAAGAAGTCAAATTAAAACATATTGTCCTTCATAAACATTCACATTTGAGTGTTTCTTGGGTGGAATTGTCATTCTGAGACAGTGTGACACATAAAAACAAATGAATCTTAAATGGTGACGCTCATCTGATTTCACAGTCAAAATCACACTACATGAGCGAGACAAGCACAAATTGAACATTTGTCGTACTTTTCACAGTATCTGAAAAAGAAGTCAAATTAAAACATATTGTCCTTCATAAACATTCACATTTGAGTGTTTCTTAGGTGGAATTGTCATTCTGAGACAGTGTGACACATAAAAACAAATGAATCTTAAATGGTGACACTCATTTGATTTTACAGTCAAAATCACACTACATGAGCGAGACAAGCACAAATTGAACATTTGTCGTACTTTTCACAGTATCTGAAAAAGAAGTCAAATTAAAACATGTTGTCCTTCATAAACATTCACAGTTGAATGTTTCCAGAGTGGAATTGTCATTCTGAGACAGTGTGACACATAAAAACAAATGAATCTTAAATGGTGACGCTCATTTGATTTTACAGTCAAAATCAAACTACATGAGCGAGCCACACAAAAACTGAACATTTGTCGTACTTTTCACAGCACCTGAAAAAGAAGTCAAATTAAAACATATTGTCCTTCATAAACATTCACATTTGAGTGTTGTTCAGGTGGAATTGTCATTCTGAGACAGTGTGACACATAAAAACAAATGAATCTTAAATGGCGACGATCATTTGAGTTTACAGTCAAAATCACACTACATGAGCGAGCCACACAAAAACTGAACATTTGTCGTACTTTTCACAGTACCTGAAAAAGAAGTCAAATTAAAACATATTGTCCTTCATAAACATTCACATTTGAGTGTTTCTTAGGTGGAATTGTCATTCTGAGATAGTGTGATACATAAAAACAAATGAATCTTAAATGGTGACGCTCATTTGATTTTACAGTCAAAATCACACTACATGAGCGACAAAAGCACAAATTGAACATTTGTCGTACTTTTCACAGTATCTGAAAAAGAAGTCAAATTAAAACATGTTGTCCTTCATAAACATTCACAGTTGAACGTTTCCAGAGTGGAATTGTCATTCTGAGACAGTGTGACACATAAAAACAAATGAATCTTAAATGGTGACGCTCATCTGATTTCACAGTCAAAATCACACTACATGAGCGAGACAAGCACAAATTGAACATTTGTCGTACTTTTCACAGTATCAGAAAAAGAAGTCAAATGAAATAATGCTGTCCTTCATACACATTCACATTTGAAGTGTTTCTAAAGTGGAATTGTCATTCTGAGACAGTGTGACACATAAAAACAAATGAATCTTAAATGGTGACGCTCATTTGATTTTACAGTTAAAATCACACTACAAGAGTGAGAAAAGCATAAATTGAACATTTGTCTTACTTTTCACAGTATCTGAAAAAGAAGTCAAATTAAAACACATTGTCCTTCATGAACATTCACATTTGAGTGTTTCCTAGGTGGAATTGTCATTCTGAGACAGTGTGACACATAAAAACAAATGAATCTTAAATGGTGACGCTCATTTGATTTTACAGTCAAAATCATACTACATGAGCGAGCCACGCACAAATTGAACACTTGTCGTACTTTTCACAGTATCTGAAAAAGAAGTCAAATTAAAACATATTGTCCTTCATAAACATTCACATTTGAGTGTTTCTTAGGTGGAATTGTCATTCTGAGATAGTGTGACACATAAAAACAAATGAATCTTAAATGGTGACGCTCATTTGATTTTACAGTCAAAATCACACTACATGAGCGACAAAAGCACAAATTGAACATTTGTCGTACTTTTCACAGTATCTGAAAAAGAAGTCAAATTAAAACATGTTGTCCTTCATAAACATTCACAGTTGAACGTTTCCAGAGTGGAATTGTCATTCTGAGACAGTGTGACACATAAAAACAAATGAATCTTAAATGGTGACGCTCATCTGATTTCACAGTCAAAATCACACTACATGAGCGAGACAAGCACAAATTGAACATTTGTCGTACTTTTCACAGTATCTGAAAAAGAAGTCAAATTAAAACATATTGTCCTTCATAAACATTCACATTTGAGTGTTTCTTAGGTGGAATTGTCATTCTGAGACAGTGTGACACATAAAAACAAATGAATCTTAAATGGTGACACTCATTTGATTTTACAGTCAAAATCACACTACATGAGCGAGACAAGCACAAATTGAACATTTGTCGTACTTTTCACAGTATCTGAAAAAGAAGTCAAATTAAAACATGTTGTCCTTCATAAACATTCACAGTTGAATGTTTCCAGAGTGGAATTGTCATTCTGAGACAGTGTGACACATAAAAACAAATGAATCTTAAATGGTGACGCTCATTTGATTTTACAGTCAAAATCAAACTACATGAGCGAGCCACACAAAAACTGAACATTTGTCGTACTTTTCACAGCACCTGAAAAAGAAGTCAAATTAAAACACATTGTCCTTCATAAACATTCACATTTGAGTGTTGTTCAGGTGGAATTGTCATTCTGAGACAGTGTGACACATAAAAACAAATGAATCTTAAATGGTGACGCTCATTTGATTTTACAGTCAACATCGTACTACATGAGTGATAAGAGCACAACATCAACACTTGTATTTTTCACATTAACTCTAAAGGAAGTCCAATTAAACCATGTTGTCCTTCATAAACATTCACATTTGAATGTTGCTCAGGTGGAATTGTCATTCTGAGACTGTGACACATAAAAACAAATGAATCTTAAATGGTGACGATCATTTGATTTTACAGTCAAAATCACACTACATGAGCGAGCCACGCAAAAACTGAACATTTGTCGTACTTTTCACAGTACCTGAAAAAGAAGTCAAATTAAAACATATTGTCCTTCATAAACATTCACATTTGAGTGTTTCTTGGGTGGAATTGTCATTCTGAGACAGTGTGACACATAAAAACAAATGAATCTTAAATGGTGACGCTCATCTGATTTCACAGTCAAAATCACACTACATGAGCGAGACAAGCACAAATTGAACATTTGTCGTACTTTTCACAGTATCTGAAAAAGAAGTCAAATTAAAACATATTGTCCTTCATAAACATTCACATTTGAGTGTTTCTTAGGTGGAATTGTCATTCTGAGACAGTGTGACACATAAAAACAAATGAATCTTAAATGGTGACACTCATTTGATTTTACAGTCAAAATCACACTACATGAGCGAGACAAGCACAAATTGAACATTTGTCGTACTTTTCACAGTATCTGAAAAAGAAGTCAAATTAAAACATGTTGTCCTTCATAAACATTCACAGTTGAATGTTTCCAGAGTGGAATTGTCATTCTGAGACAGTGTGACACATAAAAACAAATGAATCTTAAATGGTGACGCTCATTTGATTTTACAGTCAAAATCAAACTACATGAGCGAGCCACACAAAAACTGAACATTTGTCGTACTTTTCACAGCACCTGAAAAAGAAGTCAAATTAAAACATATTGTCCTTCATAAACATTCACATTTGAGTGTTGTTCAGGTGGAATTGTCATTTTGAGACAGTGTGACACATAAAAACAAATGAATCTTAAATGGCGACGATTATTTGAGTTTACAGTCAAAATCACACTACATGAGCGAGCCACACAAAAACTGAACATTTGTCGTACTTTTCACAGTACCTGAAAAAGAAGTCAAATTAAAACATATTGTCCTTCATAAACATTCACATTTGAGTGTTTCTTAGGTGGAATTGTCATTCTGAGATAGTGTGACACATAAAAACAAATGAATCTTAAATGGTGACACTCATTTGATTTTACAGTCAAAATCACACTACATGAGCGACAAAAGCACAAATTGAACATTTGTCGTACTTTTCACAGTATCTGAAAAAGAAGTCAAATTAAAACATGTTGTCCTTCATAAACATTCACAGTTGAACGTTTCCAGAGTGGAATTGTCATTCTGAGACAGTGTGACACATAAAAACAAATGAATCTTAAATGGTGACGCTCATCTGATTTCACAGTCAAAATCACACTACATGAGCGAGACAAGCACAAATTGAACATTTGTCGTACTTTTCACAGCACCTGAAAAAGAAGTCAAATGAAATAATGCTGTCCTTCATACACATTCACATTTGAAGTGTTTCTAAAGTGGAATTGTCATTCTGAGACAGTGTGACACATAAAAACAAATGAATCTTAAATGGTGACGATCATTTGATTTTACAGTCAAAATCACACTACATGAGCGAGCCACACAAAAACTGAACATTTGTCGTACTTTTCACAGTACCTGAAAAAGAAGTCAAATTAAAACATATTGTCCTTCATGAACATTCATATTTGAGTGTTTCTTAGGTGGAATTGTCAATCTGAGACAGTGTGACACATAAAAACAAATGAATCTTAAATGGTGACGCTCATTTGATTTTACAGTCAAAATCACACTACATGAGCAAGACAAGCACAAATTGAACATTTGTCGTACTTTTCACAGCACCTGAAAAAGAAGTCAAATGAAATAATGCTGTCCTTCATACACATTCACATTTGAAGTGTTTCTAAAGTGGAATTGTCATTCTGACACAGTGTGACACATAAAACCAAATGAATCTTAAATGGTGACGCTCATTTGATTTTACAGTTAAAATCACACTACAAGAGTGAGAAAAGCATAAATTGAACATTTGTCTTACTTTTGACAGTATCTGAAAAAGATGTCAAATTAAGCAATGCTGTCCTTCATACACATTCACATTTGAGTGTTTCTAAAGTGGAATTGTCATTCTGACACAGTGTGACACATAAAAACAAATGAATCTTAAATGGTGACGCTCATTTGTTTTTACAGTCAACATCGTACTACATGAGTGATAAGAGCACAACATCAACACTTGTATTTTTCACATTAACTCTAAAGGAAGTCCAATTAAACCATGTTGTCCTTCATAAACATTCACATTTGAATGTTGCTCAGGTGGAATTGTCATTCTGAGACTGTGACACATAAAAACAAATGAATCTTAAATGGTGACGATCATTTGATTTTACAGTCAAAATCACACTACATGAGCGAGACAAGCACAAATTGAACATTTGTCGTACTTTTCACAGTATCTGAAAAAGAAGTCAAATTAAAACATATTGTCCTTCATAAACATTCACATTTGAGTGTTTCTTAGGTGGAATTGTCATTCTGAGACAGTGTGACACATAAAAACAAATGAATCTTAAATGGTGACACTCATTTGATTTTACAGTCAAAATCACACTACATGAGCGAGACAAGCACAAATTGAACATTTGTCGTACTTTTCACAGTATCTGAAAAAGAAGTCAAATTAAAACATGTTGTCCTTCATAAACATTCACAGTTGAATGTTTCCAGAGTGGAATTGTCATTCTGAGACAGTGTGACACATAAAAACAAATGAATCTTAAATGGTGACGCTCATTTGATTTTACAGTCAAAATCAAACTACATGAGCGAGCCACACAAAAACTGAACATTTGTCGTACTTTTCACAGCACCTGAAAAAGAAGTCAAATTAAAACATATTGTCCTTCATAAACATTCACATTTGAGTGTTGTTCAGGTGGAATTGTCATTTTGAGACAGTGTGACACATAAAAACAAATGAATCTTAAATGGCGACGATTATTTGAGTTTACAGTCAAAATCACACTACATGAGCGAGCCACACAAAAACTGAACATTTGTCGTACTTTTCACAGTACCTGAAAAAGAAGTCAAATTAAAACATATTGTCCTTCATAAACATTCACATTTGAGTGATTCTTAGGTGGAATTGTCATTCTGAGATAGTGTGACACATAAAAACAAATGAATCTTAAATGGTGACGCTCATTTGATTTTACAGTCAAAATCACACTACATGAGCGACAAAAGCACAAATTGAACATTTGTCGTACTTTTCACAGTATCTGAAAAAGAAGTCAAATTAAAACATGTTGTCCTTCATAAACATTCACAGTTGAACGTTTCCAGAGTGGAATTGTCATTCTGAGACAGTGTGACACATAAAAACAAATGAATCTTAAATGGTGACGCTCATCTGATTTCACAGTCAAAATCACACTACATGAGCGAGACAAGCACAAATTGAACATTTGTCGTACTTTTCACAGCACCTGAAAAAGAAGTCAAATGAAATAATGCTGTCCTTCATACACATTCACATTTGAAGTGTTTCTAAAGTGGAATTGTCATTCTGAGACAGTGTGACACATAAAAACAAATGAATCTTAAATGGTGACGATCATTTGATTTTACAGTCAAAATCACACTACATGAGCGAGCCACACAAAAACTGAACATTTGTCGTACTTTTCACAGTACCTGAAAAAGAAGTCAAATTAAAACATATTGTCCTTCATGAACATTCATATTTGAGTGTTTCTTAGGTGGAATTGTCAATCTGAGACAGTGTGACACATAAAAACAAATGAATCTTAAATGGTGACGCTCATTTGATTTTACAGTCAAAATCACACTACATGAGCAAGACAAGCACAAATTGAACATTTGTCGTACTTTTCACAGCACCTGAAAAAGAAGTCAAATGAAATAATGCTGTCCTTCATACACATTCACATTTGAAGTGTTTCTAAAGTGGAATTGTCATTCTGACACAGTGTGACACATAAAACCAAATGAATCTTAAATGGTGACGCTCATTTGATTTTACAGTTAAAATCACACTACAAGAGTGAGAAAAGCATAAATTCAACATTTGTCTTATTTTTGACAGTATCTGAAAAAGATGTCAAATTAAGCAATGCTGTCCTTCATACACATTCACATTTGAGTGTTTCTAAAGTGGAATTGTCATTCTGACACAGTGTGACACATAAAAACAAATGAATCTTAAATGGTGACGCTCATTTGTTTTTACAGTCAACATCGTACTACATGAGTGATAAGAGCACAACATCAACACTTGTATTTTTCACATTAACTCTAAAGGAAGTCCAATTAAACCATGTTGTCCTTCATAAACATTCACATTTGAATGTTGCTCAGGTGGAATTGTCATTCTGAGACTGTGACACATAAAAACAAATGAATCTTAAATGGTGACGATCATTTGATTTTACAGTCAAAATCACACTACATGAGCGAGACAAGCACAAATTGAACATTTGTCGTACTTTTCACAGTATCTGAAAAAGAAGTCAAATTAAAACATATTGTCCTTCATAAACATTCACATTTGAGTGTTTCTTGGGTGGAATTGTCATTCTGAGACAGTGTGACACATAAAAACAAATGAATCTTAAATGGTGACGCTCATCTGATTTCACAGTCAAAATCACACTACATGAGCGAGACAAGCACAAATTGAACATTTGTCGTACTTTTCACAGTATCTGAAAAAGAAGTCAAATTAAAACATATTGTCCTTCATGAACATTCATATTTGAGTGTTTCTTAGGTGGAATTGTCATTCTGAGACAGTGTGACACATAAAAACAAATGAATCTTAAATGGTGACGCTCATTTGATTTTACAGTCAAAATCACACTACATGAGCGAGCCACACAAAAACTGAACATTTGTCGTACTTTTCACAGCACCTGAAAAAGAAGTCAAATTAAAACATATTGTCCTTCAAAAACATTCACATTTGAGTGTTGTTCAGGTGGAATTGTCATTCTGAGACAGTGTGACACATAAAAACAAATGAATCTTAAATGGTGACGCTCATTTGATTTTACAGTCAAAATCACACTACATGAGCGAGCCACACAAAAACTGAACATTTGTCGTACTTTTCACAGTACCTGAAAAAGAAGTCAAATTAAAACATATTGTCCTTCATGAACATTCATATTTGAGTGTTTCTTAGGTGGAATTGTCATTCTGAGACAGTGTGACACATAAAAACAAATGAATCTTAAATGGTGACGCTCATTTGATTTTACAGTCAAAATCACACTACATGAGCGACAAAAGCACAAATTGAACATTCGTCGTACTTTTCACAGTATCTGAAAAAGAAGTCAAATTAAAACATGTTGTCCTTCATAAACATTCACAGTTGAACGTTTCCAGAGTGGAATTGTCATTCTGAGACAGTGTGACACATAAAAACAAATGAATCTTAAATGGTGACGCTCATCTGATTTCACAGTCAAAATCACACTACATGAGCGAGACAAGCACAAATTGAACATTTGTCGTACTTTTCACAGTATCAGAAAAAGAAGTCAAATGAAATAATGCTGTCCTTCATACACATTCACATTTGAAGTGTTTCTAAAGTGGAATTGTCATTCTGAGACAGTGTGACACATAAAAACAAATGAATCTTAAATGGTGACGCTCATTTGATTTTACAGTTAAAATCACACTACAAGAGTGAGAAAAGCATAAATTGAACATTTGTCTTACTTTTCACAGTATCTGAAAAAGAAGTCAAATTAAAACACATTGTCCTTCATGAACATTCACATTTGAGTGTTTCCTAGGTGGAATTGTCATTCTGAGACAGTGTGACACATAAAAACAAATGAATCTTAAATGGTGACGCTCATTTGATTTTACAGTCAAAATCATACTACATGAGCGAGCCACGCACAAATTGAACACTTGTCGTACTTTTCACAGTATCTGAAAAAGAAGTCAAATTAAAACATATTGTCCTTCATAAACATTCACATTTGAGTGTTTCGTAGGTGGAATTGTCATTCTGAGATAGTGTGACACATAAAAACAAATGAATCTTAAATGGTGACGCTCATTTGATTTTACAGTCAAAATCACACTACATGAGCGACAAAAGCACAAATTGAACATTTGTCGTACTTTTCACAGTATCTGAAAAAGAAGTCAAATTAAAACATGTTGTCCTTCATAAACATTCACAGTTGAACGTTTCCAGAGTGGAATTGTCATTCTGAGACAGTGTGACACATAAAAACAAATGAATCTTAAATGGTGACGCTCATCTGATTTCACAGTCAAAATCACACTACATGAGCGAGACAAGCACAAATTGAACATTTGTCGTACTTTTCACAGTATCAGAAAAAGAAGTCAAATGAAATAATGCTGTCCTTCATACACATTCACATTTGAAGTGTTTCTAAAGTGGAATTGTCATTCTGAGACAGTGTGACACATAAAAACAAATGAATCTTAAATGGTGACGCTCATTTGATTTTACAGTTAAAATCACACTACAAGAGTGAGAAAAGCATAAATTGAACATTTGTCTTACTTTTCACAGTATCTGAAAAAGAAGTCAAATTAAAACATATTGTCCTTCATGAACATTCATATTTGAGTGTTTCTTAAGTGGAATTGTCATTCTGAGACAGTGTGACACATAAAAACAAATGAATCTTAAATGGTGACGCTCATTTGATTTTACAGTCAAAATCACACTACATGAGCGAGCCACACAAAAACTGAACATTTGTCGTACTTTTCACAGCACCTGAAAAAGAAGTCAAATTAAAACATATTGTCCTTCATAAACATTCACATTTGAGTGTTGTTCAGGTGGAATTGTCATTCTGAGACAGTGTGACACATAAAAACAAATGAATCTTAAATGGTGACGCTCATTTGATTTTACAGTCAAAATCACACTACATGAGCGAGCCACACAAAAACTGAACATTTGTCGTACTTTTCACAGTACCTGAAAAAGAAGTCAAATTAAAACATATTGTCCTTCATGAACATTCATTTTTGAGTGTTTCTTAGGTGGAATTGTCATTCTGAGACAGTGTGACACATAAAAACAAATGAATCTTAAATGGTGACGCTCATTTGATTTTACAGTCAAAATCACACTACATGAGCGAGACAAGCACAAATTGAACATTTGTCGTACTTTTCACAGCACCTGAAAAAGAAGTCAAATGAAATAATGCTGTCCTTCATACACATTCACATTTGAAGTGTTTCTAAAGTGGAATTGTCATTCTGACACAGTGTGACACATAAAACCAAATGAATCTTAAATGGTGACGCTCATTTGATTTTACAGTTAAAATCACACTACAAGAGTGAGAAAAGCATAAATTGAACATTTGTCTTACTTTTCACAGTATCTGAAAAAGATGTCAAATTAAGCAATGCTATCCTTCATAAACATTCACAACTGAACGTTTCCAGAGTGGAATTGTCATTCTGACACAGTGTGACACATAAAAACAAATGAATCTTAAATGGTGACACTCATCTGATTTCACAGTCAAAATCACACTACATGAGCGAGACAAGCACAAATTGAACATTTGTCGTACTTTTCACAGCACCTGAAAAAGAAGTCAAATGAAATAATGCTGTCCTTCATACACATTCACATTTGAAGTTTTTCTAAAGTGGAATTGTGATTCTGACACAGTGTGACACATAAAAACAAATGAATCTTAAATGGTGACGCTCATCTGATTTCACAGTCAAAATCACACTACATGAGCGAGACAAGCACAAATTGAACATTTGTCGTACTTTTCACAGTATCTGAAAAAGAAGTCAAATTAAAACATATTGTCCTTCATAAACATTCACATTTGAGTGTTTCTTAGGTGGAATTGTCATTCTGAGACAGTGTGACACATAAAAACAAATGAATCTTAAATGGTGACACTCATTTGATTTTACAGTCAAAATCACACTACATGAGCGAGACAAGCACAAATTGAACATTTGTCGTACTTTTCACAGTATCTGAAAAAGAAGTCAAATTAAAACATGTTGTCCTTCATAAACATTCACAGTTGAATGTTTCCAGAGTGGAATTGTCATTCTGAGACAGTGTGACACATAAAAACAAATGAATCTTAAATGGTGACGCTCATTTGATTTTACAGTCAAAATCACACTACATGAGCGAGCCACACAAAAACTGAACATTTGTCGTACTTTTCACAGCACCTGAAAAAGAAGTAAAAATTAAAACATATTGTCCTTCATAAACATTCACATTTGAGTGTTGTTCAGGTGGAATTGTCATTCTGAGACAGTGTGACACATAAAAACAAATGAATCTTAAATGGTGACGATCATTTGATTTTACAGTCAAAATCACACTACATGAGCGAGCCACACAAAAACTGAACATTTGTCGTACTTTTCACAGTACCTGAAAAAGAAGTCAAATTAAAACATATTGTCCTTCATGAACATTCATATTTGAGTGTTTCTTAGGTGGAATTGTCATTCTGAGACAGTGTGACACATAAAACCAAATGAATCTTAAATGGTGACGCTCATTTGATTTTACAGTTAAAATCACACTACAAGAGTGAGAAAAGCATAAATTGAACATTTGTCTTACTTTTCACAGTATCTGAAAAAGATGTCAAATTAAGCAATGCTGTCCTTCATACACATTCACATTTGAGTGTTTCTAAAGTGGAATTGTCATTCTGACACAGTGTGACACATAAAAACAAATGAATCTTAAATGGTGACGCTCATTTGATTTTACAGTCAACATCGTACTACATGAGTGATAAGAGCACAACATCAACACTTGTATTTTTCACATTAACTCTAAAGGAAGTCCAATTAAACCATGTTGTCCTTCATAAACATTCACATTTGAATGTTGCTCAGGTGGAATTTTCATTCTGAGATAGTGTGACACATAAAAACAAATGAATCTTAAATGGTGACGCTCATTTGATTTTACAGTCAAAATCACACTACATGAGCGAGCCACGCACAAATTGAACATTTGTCATACTTTTCACAGTATCTGAAAAAGAAGTCAAATTAAAACATGTTGTCCTTCATAAACATTCACATTTGAGTGTGTCTCAGGTGGAATTGTCATTCTGAGATAGTGTGACACATAAAAACAAATGAATCTTAAATGGTGACGCTCATTTGATTTTACAGTCAAAATCACACTACATGAGCGACAAAAGCACAAATTGAACATTCGTCGTACTTTTCACAGTATCTGAAAAAGAAGTCAAATTAAAACATGTTGTCCTTCATAAACATTCACAGTTGAACGTTTCCAGAGTGGAATTGTCATTCTGAGACAGTGTGACACATAAAAACAAATGAATCTTAAATGGTGACGCTCATCTGATTTCACAGTCAAAATCACACTACATGAGCGAGACAAGCACAAATTGAACATTTGTCGTACTTTTCACAGTATCTGAAAAAGAAGTCAAATGAAATAATGCTGTCCTTCATACACATTCACATTTGAAGTGTTTCTAAAGTGGAATTGTCATTCTGAGACAGTGTGACACATAAAAACAAATGAATCTTAAATGGTGACGCTCATTTGATTTTACACTTAAAATCACACTACAAGAGTGAGAAAAGCATAAATTGAACATTTGTCTTACTTTTCACAGTATCTGAAAAAGATGTCAAATTAAGCAATGCTGTCCTTCATACACATTCACATTTGATTGTTTCTAATGTGGAATTGTCATTCTGACACAGTGTGACACATAAAAACAAATAAATCTTAAATGGTGACGCTCATTTGATTTTACAGTCAAAATCATACTACATGAGCGAGCCACGCACAAATTGAACACTTGTCGTACTTTTCACAGTATCTGAAAAAGAAGTCAAATTAAAACATATTGTCCTTCATAAACATTCACATTTGAATGTTTCCAGAGTGGAATTGTCATTCTGAGACAGTGTGACACAAAAAAACAAATGAATCTTAAATGGTGACGCTCATTTGATTTTACAGTCAAAATCACACTACATGAGCGAGCCACACAAAAACTGAACATTTGTCGTACTTTTCACAGCACCTGAAAAAGAAGTCAAATTAAAACATATTGTCCTTCATAAACATTCACATTTGAGTGTTGTTCAGGTGGAATTGTCATTCTGAGACAGTGTGACACATAAAAACAAATGAATCTTAAATGTTGACGCTCATTTGATTTTACAGTCAAAATCATACTGCATGAGCGAGCCACGCACAAACTGAACACTTGTCGTACTTTTCACAGTATCTGAAAAAGAAGTCAAATTAAAACATATTGTCCTTCATAAACATTCACATTTGAGTGTTTCTTAGGTGGAATTGTCGTTCTGACACAGTGTGACACATAAAAACAAATGAATCTTAAATGGTGAGACTCATTTGATTTTACAGTCAAAATCACACTACATGAGCGAGACAAGCACAAATTGAACATTTGTCGTACTTTTCACAGTATCTGAAAAAGAAGACAAATTAAAACATATTGTCCTTCATAAACATTCACATTTGAATGTTTCCAGAGTGGAATTGTCATTCTGAGACAGTGTGACACAAAAAAACAAATGAATCTTAAATGGTGACGCTCATTTGATTTTACAGTCAAAATCACACTACATGAGCGAGCCACACAAAAACTGAACATTTGTCGTACTTTTCACAGTATCTGAAAAAGAAGTCAAATTAAAACATGTTGTCCTTCATAAACATTCACAGTTGAACGTTTCCAGAGTGGAATTGTCATTCTGAGACAGTGTGACACATAAAAACAAATGAATCTTAAATGGTGACGCTCATCTGATTTCACAGTCAAAATCACATTATATGAGCGAGACAAGCACAAATTGAACATTTGTCGTACTTTTCACAGTATCTGAAAAAGAAGTCAAATGAAATAATGCTGTCCTTCATACACATTCACATTTGAGTGTTTCTAAAGTGGAATTGTCATTCTGACACAGTGTGACACATAAAAACAAATGAATCTTAAATGGTGACGCTCATTTGATTTTACAGTCAAAATCACTCTACATGAGCGAGCCACGCACAAACTGAACACTTGTCGTAATTTTCACAGTATCTGAAAAAGAAGTCAAATTAAAACATATTGTCCTTCATAAACATTCACATTTGAGTGTTTCTTAGGTGGAATTGTCATTCTGAGACAGTGTGACACATAAAAACAAATGAATCTTAAATGGTGACACTCATTTGATTTTACAGTCAAAATCACACTACATGAGCGAGACAAGCACAAATTGAACATTTGTCGTACTTTTCACAGTATCTGAAAAAGAAGTCAAATTAAAACATGTTGTCCTTCATAAACATTCACAGTTGAATGTTTCCAGAGTGGAATTGTCATTCTGAGACAGTGTGACACATAAAAACAAATGAATCTTAAATGGTGACGCTCATTTGATTTTACAGTCAAAATCACACTACATGAGCGAGCCACACAAAAACTGAACATTTGTCGTACTTTTCACAGCACCTGAAAAAGAAGTAAAAATTAAAACATATTGTCCTTCATAAACATTCACATTTGAGTGTTGTTCAGGTGGAATTGTCATTCTGAGACAGTGTGACACATAAAAACAAATGAATCTTAAATGGTGACGATCATTTGATTTTACAGTCAAAATCACACTACATGAGCGAGCCACACAAAAACTGAACATTTGTCGTACTTTTCACAGTACCTGAAAAAGAAGTCAAATTAAAACATATTGTCCTTCATGAACATTCATATTTGAGTGTTTCTTAGGTGGAATTGTCATTCTGAGACAGTGTGACACATAAAAACAAATGAATCTTAAATGGTGACGCTCATTTGATTTTACAGTCAAAATCACACTACATGAGCGAGACAAGCACAAATTGAACATTTGTCGTACTTTTCACAGCACCTGAAAAAGAAGTCAAATGAAATAATGCTGTCCTTCATACACATTCACATTTGAAGTGTTTCTAAAGTGGAATTGTCATTCTGACACAGTGTGACACATAAAACCAAATGAATCTTAAATGGTGACGCTCATTTGATTTTACAGTTAAAATCACACTACAAGAGTGAGAAAAGCATAAATTGAACATTTGTCTTACTTTTCACAGTATCTGAAAAAGATGTCAAATTAAGCAATGCTGTCCTTCATACACATTCACATTTGAGTGTTTCTAAAGTGGAATTGTCATTCTGACACAGTGTGACACATAAAAACAAATGAATCTTAAATGGTGACGCTCATTTGATTTTACAGTCAACATCGTACTACATGAGTGATAAGAGCACAACATCAACACTTGTATTTTTCACATTAACTCTAAAGGAAGTCCAATTAAACCATGTTGTCCTTCATAAACATTCACATTTGAATGTTGCTCAGGTGGAATTGTCATTCTGAGACTGTGACACATAAAAACAAATGAATCTTAAACGGTGACGATCATTTGATTTTACAGTCAAAATCACACTACATGAGCGAGCCACGCACAAATTGAACATTTGTCATACTTTTCACAGTATCTGAAAAAGAAGTCAAATTAAAACATGTTGTCCTTCATAAACATTCACATTTGAGTGTGTCTCAGGTGGAATTGTCATTCTGAGATAGTGTGACACATAAAAACAAATGAATCTTAAATGGTGACGCTCATTTGATTTTACAGTCAAAATCACACTACATGAGCGACAAAAGCACAAATTGAACATTCGTCGTACTTTTCACAGTATCTGAAAAAGAAGTCAAATTAAAACATGTTGTCCTTCATAAACATTCACAGTTGAACGTTTCCAGAGTGGAATTGTCATTCTGAGACAGTGTGACACATAAAAACAAATGAATCTTAAATGGTGACGCTCATCTGATTTCACAGTCAAAATCACACTACATGAGCGAGACAAGCACAAATTGAACATTTGTCGTACTTTTCACAGTATCTGAAAAAGAAGTCAAATGAAATAATGCTGTCCTTCATACACATTCACATTTGAAGTGTTTCTAAAGTGGAATTGTCATTCTGAGACAGTGTGACACATAAAAACAAATGAATCTTAAATGGTGACGCTCATTTGATTTTACACTTAAAATCACACTACAAGAGTGAGAAAAGCATAAATTGAACATTTGTCTTACTTTTCACAGTATCTGAAAAAGATGTCAAATTAAGCAATGCTGTCCTTCATACACATTCACATTTGATTGTTTCTAATGTGGAATTGTCATTCTGACACAGTGTGACACATAAAAACAAATAAATCTTAAATGGTGACGATCATTTGATTTTACAGTCAAAATCACTCTACATGAGCAAGCCAAATAAAAACTGAACATTTGTCGTACTTTTCACAGTACCTGAAAAAGAAGTCAAATTAAAACATATTGTCCTTCATAAACATTCACGGTTGAATGTTTCCAGAGTGGAATTGTCATTCTGAGATAGTGTGACACATAAAAACAAATGAATCTTAAATGTTGACGCTCATTTGATTTTACAGTCAAAATCATACTGCATGAGCGAGCCACGCACAAACTGAACACTTGTCGTACTTTTCACAGTATCTGAAAAAGAAGTCAAATTAAAACATATTGTCCTTCATACACATTCACATTTGAAGTGTTTCTAAAGTGGAATTGTCATTCTGAGACAGTGTGACACATAAAAATAAATGAATCTTAAATGGTGACGCTCATTTGATTTTACACTTAAAATCACACTACAAGAGTGAGAAAAGCATAAATTGAACATTTGTCTTACTTTTCACAGTATCTGAAAAAGATGTCAAATTAAGCAATGCTGTCCTTCATACACATTCACATTTGATTGTTTCTAATGTGGAATTGTCATTCTGACACAGTGTGACACATAAAAACAAATAAATCTTAAATGGTGACGATCATTTGATTTTACAGTCAAAATCACTCTACATGAGCAAGCCAAATAAAAACTGAACATTTGTCGTACTTTTCACAGTATCTGAAAAAGAAGTCAAATTAAAACATATTGTCCTTCATAAACATTCACATTTGAATGTTTCCAGAGTGGAATTGTCATTCTGAGACAGTGTGACACAAAAAAACAAATGAATCTTAAATGGTGACGCTCATTTGATTTTACAGTCAAAATCACACTACATGAGCGAGCCACACAAAAACTGAACATTTGTCGTACTTTTCACAGCACCTGAAAAAGAAGTCAAATTAAAACATATTGTCCTTCATAAACATTCACATTTGAGTGTTGTTCAGGTGGAATTGTCATTCTGAGACAGTGTGACACATAAAAACAAATGAATCTTAAATGTTGACGCTCATTTGATTTTACAGTCAAAATCATACTGCATGAGCGAGCCACGCACAAACTGAACACTTGTCGTACTTTTCACAGTATCTGAAAAAGAAGTCAAATTAAAACATATTGTCCTTCATAAACATTCACATTTGAGTGTTTCCAGAGTGGAATTGTCATTCTGAGACAGTGTGACACAAAAAAACAAATGAATCTTAAATGGTGACGCTCATTTGATTTTACAGTCAAAATCACACTACATGAGCGAGCCACACAAAAACTGAACATTTGTCGTACTTTTCACAGTATCTGAAAAAGAAGTCAAATTAAAACATGTTGTCCTTCATAAACATTCACAGTTGAACGTTTCCAGAGTGGAATTGTCATTCTGAGACAGTGTGACACATAAAAACAAATGAATCTTAAATGGTGACGCTCATCTGATTTCACAGTCAAAATCACACTATATGAGCGAGACAAGCACAAATTGAACATTTGTCGTACTTTTCACAGTATCTGAAAAAGAAGTCAAATGAAATAATGCTGTCCTTCATACACATTCACATTTGAGTGTTTCTAAAGTGGAATTGTCATTCTGACACAGTGTGACACATAAAAACAAATGAATCTTAAATGGTGACGCTCATTTGATTTTACAGTCAAAATCACTCTACATGAGCGAGCCACGCACAAACTGAACACTTGTCGTAATTTTCACAGTATCTGAAAAAGAAGTCAAATTAAAACATATTGTCCTTCATAAACATTCACATTTGAGTGTTTCTTAGGTGGAATTGTCATTCTGAGACAGTGTGACACATAAAAACAAATGAATCTTAAATGGTGACACTCATTTGATTTTACAGTCAAAATCACACTACATGAGCGAGACAAGCACAAATTGAACATTTGTCGTACTTTTCACAGTATCTGAAAAAGAAGTCAAATTAAAACATGTTGTCCTTCATAAACATTCACAGTTGAATGTTTCCAGAGTGGAATTGTCATTCTGAGACAGTGTGACACATAAAAACAAATGAATCTTAAATGGTGACGCTCATTTGATTTTACAGTCAAAATCAGACTACATGAGCGAGCCACACAAAAACTGAACATTTGTCGTACTTTTCACAGCACCTGAAAAAGAAGTCAAATTAAAACATATTGTCCTTCATAAACATTCACATTTGAGTGTTGTTCAGGTGGAATTGTCATTCTGAGACAGTGTGACACATAAAAACAAATGAATCATAAATGGTGACGATCATTTGATTTTACAGTCAAAATCACACTACATGAGCGAGCCACGCACAAACTGAACACTTGTCGTACTTTTCACAGTATCTGAAAAAGAAGTCACATTAAAACATATTTTCCTTCATAAACATTCACATTTGAGTGTTTCTCGGGTGGAATTGTCATTCTGAGACTGTGACATAAAAACAAATTAATCTTAAACGGTGACGCTCATTTGATTTTACAGTCAAAATCACACTACATGAGCAAGACACACACAAACGGAACACTTGTCGTACTTTTCACAGTATCTGAAAAAGAAGTCAAATTAAAACATGTTGTCCTTCATAAACATTCACAGTTGAACGTTTCCAGAGTGGAATTGTCATTCTGAGACAGTGTGACACATAAAAACAAATGAATCTTAAATGGTGACGCTCATCTGATTTCACAGTCAAAATCACACTACATGAGCGAGACAAGCACAAATTGAACATTTGTCGTACTTTTCACAGTATCTGAAAAAGAAGTCAAATGAAATAATGCTGTCCTTCATACACATTCACATTTGAAGTGTTTCTAAAGTGGAATTGTCATTCTGACACAGTGTGACACATAAAAACAAATGAATCTTAAATGGTGACGCTCATCTGATTTCATAGTCAAAATCACACTACATGAGCGAGACAAGCACAAATTGAACATTTGTCGTACTTTTCACAGTATCTGAAAAAGAAGTCAAATGAAATAATGCTGTCCTTCATACACATTCACATTTGAGTGTTTCTAAAGTGGAATTGTCATTCTGACACAGTGTGACACATAAAAACAAATGAATCTTAAATGGTGACGCTCATTTGATTTTACAGTTAAAATCACACTACAAGAGTGAGAAAAGCACAAATTGAACATTTGTCTTACTTTTCACAGTATCTGAAAAAGAAGTCAAATTAAAACATGTTGTCCTTCATACACATTCACATTTGAGTGTTTCTAAAGTGGAATTGTCATTCTGAGACAGTGTGACACATAAAAACAAATGAATCTTAAATGGTGACGCTCATTTGATTTTACAGTCAAAATCACTCTACATGAGCGAGCCACGCACAAACTGAACACTTGTCGTAATTTTCACAGTATCTGAAAAAGAAGTCAAATTAAAACATGTTGTCCTTCATAAACATTCACATTTGAGTGTTTCTCAGGTGGAATTGTCATTCTGACACAGTGTGACACATAAAAACAAATCAATCTTAAATGGTGACACTCATTTGATTTTACAGTCAAAATCACACTACATGAGCGAGACAAGCACAAATTGAACATTTATCGTACTTTTCACAGTATCTGAAAAAGAAGTCAAATGAAATAATGCTGTCCTTCATACACATTCACATTTGAGTGTTTCTAAAGTGGAATTGTCATTCTGACACAGTGTGACACATAAAACCAAATGAATCTTAAATGGTGACGCTCATTTGATTTTAGAGTTAAAATCACACTACAAGAGTGAGAAAAGCATGAATTGAACATTTGTCTTACTTTTCACAGTATCTGAAAAAGATGTCAAATTAAGCAATGCTGTCCTTCATACACATTCACATTTGAGTTTTTCTAAAGTGGAATTGTCATTCTGACACAGTGTGACACATAAAAACAAATGAATCTTAAATGGTGATGCTCATTTGATTTTACAGTCAACATCGTACTACATGAGTGATAAGAGCACAACATCAACACTTGTATTTTTCACATTAACTCTAAAGGAAGTCCAATTAAACCATGTTGTCCTTCATAAACATTCACATTTGAATGTTGCTCAGGTGGAATTGTCATTTTGAGACTGTGACACATAAAAACAAATGAATCTTAAACGGTGACGATCATTTGATTTTACAGTCAAAATCACACTACATGAGCGAGCCACACAAAAACTGAACATTTGTCGTACTTTTCACAGTATCTGAAAAAGAAGTCAAATTAAAACATGTTGTCCTTCATAAACATTCACAGTTGAACGTTTCCAGAGTGGAATTGTCATTCTGAGACAGTGTGACACATAAAAACAAATGAATCTTAAATGGTGACGCTCATCTGATTTCACAGTCAAAATCACACTATATGAGCGACAAAAGCACAAATTGAACATTCGTCGTACTTTTCACAGTATCTGAAAAAGATGTCAAATTAAAACATGTTGTCCTTCATAAACATTCACAGTTGAACGTTTCCAGAGTGGAATTGTCATTCTGAGACAGTGTGACACATAAAAACAAATGAATCTTAAATGGTGACGCTCATCTGATTTCACAGTCAAAATCACACTACATGAGCGAGACAAGCACAAATTGAACATTTGTCGTACTTTTCACAGTATCTGAAAAAGAAGTCAAATGAAATAATGCTGTCCTTCATACACATTCACATTTGAAGTGTTTCTAAAGTGGAATTGTCATTCTGAGACAGTGTGACACATAAAAACAAATGAATCTTAAATGGTGACGCTCATTTGATTTTACACTTAAAATCACACTACAAGAGTGAGAAAAGCATAAATTGAACATTTGTCTTACTTTTCACAGTATCTGAAAAAGATGTCAAATTAAGCAATGCTGTCCTTCATACACATTCACATTTGATTGTTTCTAATGTGGAATTGTCATTCTGACACAGTGTGACACATAAAAACAAATGAATCTTAAATGGTGACGATCATTTGATTTTACAGTCAAAATCACTCTACATGAGCAAGCCAAATAAAAACTGAACATTTGTCGTACTTTTCACAGTACCTGAAAAAGAAGTCAAATTAAAAGATATTGTCCTTCATAAACATTCACGGTTGAATGTTTCCAGAGTGGAATTGTCATTCTGAGATAGTGTGACACATAAAAACAAATGAATCTTAAATGGTGACGCTCATTTGATTTTACAGTCAAAATCATACTGCATGAGCGAGCCACGCACAAACTGAACACTTGTCGTACTTTTCACAGTATCTGAAAAAGAAGTCAAATTAAAACACATTGTCCTTCATGAACATTCACATTTGAGTGTTTCCTAGGTGGAATTGTCATTCTGAGACAGTGTGACACATAAAAACAAATGAATCTTAAATGGTGACGCTCATTTGATTTTACAGTCAAAATCAGACTACATGAGCGAGCCACACAAAAACTGAACATTTGTCGTACTTTTCACAGTATCTGAAAAAGAAGTCAAATTAAAACATATTGTCCTTCATAAACATTCACATTTGAGTGTTGTTCAGGTGGAATTGTCATTCTGAGACAGTGTGACACATAAAAACAAATGAATCATAAATGGTGACGATCATTTGATTTTACAGTCAAAATCACACTACATGAGCGAGCCACGCACAAACTGAACACTTGTCGTACTTTTCACAGTATCTGAAAAAGAAGTCAAATTAAAACATGTTGTCCTTCATAAACATTCACAGTTGAACGTTTCCAGAGTGGAATTGTCATTCTGAGACAGTGTGACACATAAAAACAAATGAATCTTAAATGGTGACGCTCATCTGATTTCACAGTCAAAATCACACTACATGAGCGAGACAAGCACAAATTGAACATTTGTCGTACTTTTCACAGTATCTGAAAAAGAAGTCAAATGAAATAATGCTGTCCTTCATACACATTCACATTTGAGTGTTTCTAAAGTGGAATTGTCATTCTGACACAGTGTGACACATAAAAAAAAATGAATCTTAAATGGTGATGCTCATTTGATTTTACAGTTAAAATCACATTACAAGAGTGAGAAAAGCATAAATTGAACATTTGTCTTACTTTTCACAGTATCTGAAAAAGACGTCAAATTAAGCAATGCTGTCCTTCATACACATTCACATTTGAGTGATTCTAAAGTGGAATTGTCATTCTGACACAGTGTGACACATAAAAACAAATGAATCTTAAATGGTGACGCTCATCTGATTTCACAGTCAAAATCACACTACAAGAGCGAGACAAGCACAAATTGTACATTTCTCGTACTTTTCACAGTATCTGAAAAAGAAGTCAAATTAAAACATGTTGTCCTTCATAAACATTCACAGTTGAACGTTTCCAGAGTGGAATTGTCATTCTGAGACAGTGTGACACATAAAACCAAATGAATCTTAAATGGTGACGCTCATTTGATTTTACAGTCAAAATCACTCTACATGAGCGAGCCACGCACAAACTGAACACTTGTCGTAATTTTCACAGTATCTGAAAAAGAAGTCAAATTAAAACATGTTGTCCTTCATAAACATTCACATTTGAGTGTTTCTCAGGTGGAATTGTCATTCTGAGACAGTGTGACACATAAAAACAAATCAATCTTAAATGGTGACACTCATTTGATTTTACAGTCAAAATCACACTACATGAGCGAGACAAGCACAAATTGAACATTTATCGTACTTTTCACAGTATCTGAAAAAGAAGTCAAATTGAAACATATTGTCCTTCATAAACATTCACATTTGAGTGTTGTTCAGGTGGAATTGTCATTCTGAGACAGTGTGACACATAAAAACAAATTAATCTTAAACGGTGATGCTCATTTGATTTTACAGTCAAAATCACACTACATGAGCGAGACACGCACAAACTGAACACTTGTCGTAATTCTCAGAGTATCTGAAAAAGAAGTCAAATGAAATAATGCTGTCCTTCATACACATTCACAATTGAGTGTTTCTAAAGTGGAATTGTCATTCTGAGACAGTGTGACACATAAAAACAAATGAATCTTAAATGGTGACGCTCATTTGATTTTACAGTCAAAATCACTCTACATGAGCGAGCCACGCACAAACTGAACACTTGTCGTAATTTTCACAGTATCTGAAAAAGAAGTCAAATTAAAACATGTTGTCCTTCATAAACATTCACATTTGAGTGTTTCTCAGGTGGAATTGTCATTCTGAGACAGTGTGACACATAAAAACAAATGAATCTTAAATGGTGACACTCATTTGATTTTACAGTCAAAATCACACTACATGAGCGAGACAAGCACAAATTGAACATTTATCGTACTTTTCACAGTATCTGAAAAAGAAGTCAAATTAAAACATGTTGTCCTTCATAAACATTCACAGTTGAATGTTTCCAGAGTGGAATTGTCATTCTGAGACAGTGTGACACATAAAAACAAATGAATCTTAAATGGTGACGCTCATTTGATTTTACAGTCAAAATCACACTACATGAGCGAGACACACAAAAACTGAACATTTGTCGTACTTGTCACAGCACCTGAAAAAGAAGTCAAATTAAAACATATTGTCCTTCATAAACATTCACATTTGAGTGTTGTTCAGGTGGAATTGTCATTCTGAGACAGTGTGACACATAAAAACAAATGAATCTTAAATGGTGACGATCATTTGATTTTACAGTCAAAATCACACTACATGAGCGAGCCACGCACAAACTGAACACTTGTCGTACTTTTCACAGTATCTGAAAAAGAAGTCACATTAAAACATGTTGTCCTTCATAAACATTCACAGTTGAACGTTTCCAGAGTGGAATTGTCATTCTGAGACTGTGTGACACATAAAAACAAATGAATCTTAAATGGTGACGCTCATCTGATTTCACAGTCAAAATCACACTACAAGAGCGAGACAAGCACAAATTGAACATTTCTCGTACTTTTCACAGTATCTGAAAAAGAAGTCAAATTAAAACATGTTGTCCTTCATAAACATTCACAGTTGAACGTTTCCAGAGTGGAATTGTCATTCTGAGACAGTGTGACACATAAAAACAAATGAATCTTAAATGGTGACGCTCATCTGATTTCACAGTCAAAATCACACTACATGAGCGAGACAAGCACAAATTGAACATTTGTCGTACTTTTCACAGTATCTGAAAAAGACGTCAAATGAAATAATGCTGTCCTTCATACACATTCACATTTGAAGTGTTTCTAAAGTGGAATTGTCATTCTGACACAGTGTGACACATAAAAACAAATGAATCTTAAATGGTGACGCTCATCTGATTTCACAGTCAAAATCACACTACAAGAGCGAGACAAGCACAAATTGAACATTTGTCGTACTTTTCACAGTATCTGAAAAAAGAAGTCAAATGAAATAATGCTGTCCTTCATACACATTCACATTTGAGTGTTTCTAAAGTGGAATTGTCATTCTGACACAGTGTGACACATAAAAACAAATTAATCTTAAATGGTGACGCTCATTTGATTTTACAGTTAAAATCACACTACAAGAGTGAGAAAAGCACAAATTGAACATTTCTCGTACTTTTCACAGTATCTGAAAAAGAAGTCAAATTAAAACATGTTGTCCTTCATAAACATTCACAGTTGAACGTTTCCAGAGTGGAATTGTCATTCTGAGACAGTGTGACACATAAAAACAAATGAATCTTAAATGGTGACGCTCATCTGATTTCACAGTCAAAATCACACTACATGAGTGAGACAAGCACAAATTGAACATCTGTCGTACTTTTCACAGTATCTGAAAAAGACGTCAAATGAAATAATGCTGTCCTTCATACACATTCACATTTGAAGTGTTTCTAAAGTGGAATTGTCATTCTGACACAGTGTGACACATAAAAACAAATGAATCTTAAATGGTGACGCTCATCTGATTTCACAGTCAAAATCACACTACAAGAGCGAGACAAGCACAAATTGAACATTTGTCGTACTTTTCACAGTATCTGAAAAAGAAGTCAAATGAAATAATGCTGTCCTTCATACACATTCACATTTGAGTGTTTCTAAAGTGGAATTGTCATTCTGACACAGTGTGACACATAAAAACAAATGAATCTTAAATGGTGACGCTCATTTGATTTTACAGTTAAAATCACACTACAAGAGTGAGAAAAGCACAAATTGAACATTTGTCTTACTTTTCACAGTATCTGAAAAAGAAGTCAAATTAAAACATGTTGTCCTTCATAAACATTCACATTTGAATGTTTCCAGAGTGGAATTGTCATTCTGAGACAGTGTGACACATAAAAACAAATGAATCTTAAATGGTGACACTCATTTGATTTTACAGTCAAAATCACACTACATGAGCGAGACAAGCACAAATTGAACATTTATCGTACTTTTCACAGTATCTGAAAAAGAAGTCAAATTAAAACATGTTGTCCTTCATAAACATTCACAGTTGAATGTTTCCAGAGTGGAATTGTCATTCTGAGACAGTGTGACACATAAAAACAAATGAATCTTAAATGGTGACGCTCATTTGATTTTACAGTCAAAATCACACTACATGAGCGAGACACACAAAAACTGAACATTTGTCGTACTTGTCACAGCACCTGAAAAAGAAGTCAAATTAAAACATATTGTCCTTCATAAACATTCACATTTGAGTGTTGTTCAGGTGGAATTGTCATTCTGAGACAGTGTGACACATAAAAACAAATGAATCTTAAATGGTGACGATCATTTGATTTTACAGTCAAAATCACACTACATGAGCGAGCCACGCACAAACTGAACACTTGTCGTACTTTTCACAGTATCTGAAAAAGAAGTCACATTAAAACATGTTGTCCTTCATAAACATTCACAGTTGAACGTTTCCAGAGTGGAATTGTCATTCTGAGACTGTGTGACACATAAAAACAAATGAATCTTAAATGGTGACGCTCATCTGATTTCACAGTCAAAATCACACTACAAGAGCGAGACAAGCACAAATTGAACATTTCTCGTACTTTTCACAGTATCTGAAAAAGAAGTCAAATTAAAACATGTTGTCCTTCATAAACATTCACAGTTGAACGTTTCCAGAGTGGAATTGTCATTCTGAGACAGTGTGACACATAAAAACAAATGAATCTTAAATGGTGACGCTCATCTGATTTCACAGTCAAAATCACACTACATGAGCGAGACAAGCACAAATTGAACATTTGTCGTACTTTTCACAGTATCTGAAAAAGACGTCAAATGAAATAATGCTGTCCTTCATACACATTCACATTTGAAGTGTTTCTAAAGTGGAATTGTCATTCTGACACAGTGTGACACATAAAAACAAATGAATCTTAAATGGTGACGCTCATCTGATTTCACAGTCAAAATCACACTACAAGAGCGAGACAAGCACAAATTGAACATTTGTCGTACTTTTCACAGTATCTGAAAAAAGAAGTCAAATGAAATAATGCTGTCCTTCATACACATTCACATTTGAGTGTTTCTAAAGTGGAATTGTCATTCTGACACAGTGTGACACATAAAAACAAATTAATCTTAAATGGTGACGCTCATTTGATTTTACAGTTAAAATCACACTACAAGAGTGAGAAAAGCACAAATTGAACATTTCTCGTACTTTTC
Organism: Chaetodon auriga; assembly: GCF_051107435.1. Lineage (NCBI taxonomy): Eukaryota > Metazoa > Chordata > Actinopteri > Chaetodontiformes > Chaetodontidae > Chaetodon > Chaetodon auriga. The sequence goes on from NC_135078.1 coordinate 159,469, forward strand.
ACAGTATCTGAAAAAGAAGTCAAATTAAAACATGTTGTCCTTCATAAACATTCACAGTTGAACGTTTCCAGAGTGGAATTGTCATTCTGAGACAGTGTGACACATAAAAACAAATGAATCTTAAATGGTGACGCTCATCTGATTTCACAGTCAAAATCACACTACATGAGTGAGACAAGCACAAATTGAACATCTGTCGTACTTTTCACAGTATCTGAAAAAGACGTCAAATGAAATAATGCTGTCCTTCATACACATTCACATTTGAAGTGTTTCTAAAGTGGAATTGTCATTCTGACACAGTGTGACACATAAAAACAAATGAATCTTAAATGGTGACGCTCATCTGATTTCACAGTCAAAATCACACTACAAGAGCGAGACAAGCACAAATTGAACATTTGTCGTACTTTTCACAGTATCTGAAAAAGAAGTCAAATGAAATAATGCTGTCCTTCATACACATTCACATTTGAGTGTTTCTAAAGTGGAATTGTCATTCTGACACAGTGTGACACATAAAAACAAATGAATCTTAAATGGTGACGCTCATTTGATTTTACAGTTAAAATCACACTACAAGAGTGAGAAAAGCACAAATTGAACATTTGTCTTACTTTTCACAGTATCTGAAAAAGAAGTCAAATTAAAACATGTTGTCCTTCATAAACATTCACATTTGAATGTTTCCAGAGTGGAATTGTCATTCTGAGACAGTGTGACACATAAAAACAAATGAATCTTAAATGGTGACGCTCATTTGATTTTACAGTCAAAATCACACTACATGAGCGAGCCACACAAAAACTGAACATTTGTCGTACTTGTCACAGCACCTGAAAAAGAAGTCAAATTAAAACATATTGTCCTTCATAAACATTCACATTTGAGTGTTGTTCAGGTGGAATTGTCATTCTGAGACAGTGTGATACATAAAAACAAATGAATCTTAAATGGTGACGATCATTTGATTTTACAGTCAAAATCACACTACATGAGCGAGCCACGCACAAACTGAACACTTGTCGTACTTTTCACAGTATCTGAAAAAGAAGTCACATTAAAACATATTGTCCTTCATAAACATTCACATTTGAGTGTTTTTCGGGTGGAATTGTCATTCTGAGACTGTGACACATAAAAACAAATTAATCTTTAACGGTGACGCTCATTTGATTTTACAGTCAAAATCACACTACATGAGCAAGACACACACAAACTGAACACTTGTCGTACTTTTCACAGTATCTGAAAAAGAAGTCAAATTAAAACATGTTGTCCTTCATAAACATTCACAGTTGAATGTTTCCAGAGTGGAATTGTCATTCTGAGACAGTGTGACACATAAAAACAAATGAATCTTAAATGGTGACGCTCATTTGATTTTACAGTCAAAATCACACTACATGAGCGAGACACACAAAAACTGAACATTTGTCGTACTTGTCACAGCACCTGAAAAAGAAGTCAAATTAAAACATATTGTCCTTCATAAACATTCACATTTGAGTGTTGTTCAGGTGGAATTGTCATTCTGAGACAGTGTGACACATAAAAACAAATTAATCTTAAACGGTGATGCTCATTTGATTTTACAGTCAAAATCACACTACATGAGCGAGACACGCACAAACTGAACACTTGTCGTAATTCTCAGAGTATCTGAAAAAGAAGTCAAATGAAATAATGCTGTCCTTCATACACATTCACAATTGAGTGTTTCTAAAGTGGAATTGTCATTCTGAGACAGTGTGACACATAAAAACAAATGAATCTTAAATGGTGACGCTCATTTGATTTTACAGTCAAAATCACTCTACATGAGCGAGCCACGCACAAACTGAACACTTGTCGTAATTTTCACAGTATCTGAAAAAGAAGTCAAATTAAAACATGTTGTCCTTCATAAACATTCACATTTGAGTGTTTCTCAGGTGGAATTGTCATTCTGAGACAGTGTGACACATAAAAACAAATGAATCTTAAATGGTGACACTCATTTGATTTTACAGTCAAAATCACACTACATGAGCGAGACAAGCACAAATTGAACATTTATCGTACTTTTCACAGTATCTGAAAAAGAAGTCAAATTAAAACATGTTGTCCTTCATAAACATTCACAGTTGAATGTTTCCAGAGTGGAATTGTCATTCTGAGACAGTGTGACACATAAAAACAAATGAATCTTAAATGGTGACGCTCATTTGATTTTACAGTCAAAATCACACTACATGAGCGAGACACACAAAAACTGAACATTTGTCGTACTTGTCACAGCACCTGAAAAAGAAGTCAAATTAAAACATATTGTCCTTCATAAACATTCACATTTGAGTGTTGTTCAGGTGGAATTGTCATTCTGAGACAGTGTGACACATAAAAACAAATGAATCTTAAATGGTGACGATCATTTGATTTTACAGTCAAAATCACACTACATGAGCGAGCCACGCACAAACTGAACACTTGTCGTACTTTTCACAGTATCTGAAAAAGAAGTCACATTAAAACATGTTGTCCTTCATAAACATTCACAGTTGAACGTTTCCAGAGTGGAATTGTCATTCTGAGACTGTGTGACACATAAAAACAAATGAATCTTAAATGGTGACGCTCATCTGATTTCACAGTCAAAATCACACTACAAGAGCGAGACAAGCACAAATTGAACATTTCTCGTACTTTTCACAGTATCTGAAAAAGAAGTCAAATTAAAACATGTTGTCCTTCATAAACATTCACAGTTGAACGTTTCCAGAGTGGAATTGTCATTCTGAGACAGTGTGACACATAAAAACAAATGAATCTTAAATGGTGACGCTCATCTGATTTCACAGTCAAAATCACACTACATGAGCGAGACAAGCACAAATTGAACATTTGTCGTACTTTTCACAGTATCTGAAAAAGACGTCAAATGAAATAATGCTGTCCTTCATACACATTCACATTTGAAGTGTTTCTAAAGTGGAATTGTCATTCTGACACAGTGTGACACATAAAAACAAATGAATCTTAAATGGTGACGCTCATCTGATTTCACAGTCAAAATCACACTACAAGAGCGAGACAAGCACAAATTGAACATTTGTCGTACTTTTCACAGTATCTGAAAAAAGAAGTCAAATGAAATAATGCTGTCCTTCATACACATTCACATTTGAGTGTTTCTAAAGTGGAATTGTCATTCTGACACAGTGTGACACATAAAAACAAATTAATCTTAAATGGTGACGCTCATTTGATTTTACAGTTAAAATCACACTACAAGAGTGAGAAAAGCACAAATTGAACATTTCTCGTACTTTTCACAGTATCTGAAAAAGAAGTCAAATTAAAACATGTTGTCCTTCATAAACATTCACAGTTGAACGTTTCCAGAGTGGAATTGTCATTCTGAGACAGTGTGACACATAAAAACAAATGAATCTTAAATGGTGACGCTCATCTGATTTCACAGTCAAAATCACACTACATGAGTGAGACAAGCACAAATTGAACATTTGTCGTACTTTTCACAGTATCTGAAAAAGACGTCAAATGAAATAATGCTGTCCTTCATACACATTCACATTTGAAGTGTTTCTAAAGTGGAATTGTCATTCTGACACAGTGTGACACATAAAAACAAATGAATCTTAAATGGTGACGCTCATCTGATTTCACAGTCAAAATCACACTACAAGAGCGAGACAAGCACAAATTGAACATTTGTCGTACTTTTCACAGTATCTGAAAAAGAAGTCAAATGAAATAATGCTGTCCTTCATACACATTCACATTTGAGTGTTTCTAAAGTGGAATTGTCATTCTGACACAGTGTGACACATAAAAACAAATGAATCTTAAATGGTGACGCTCATTTGATTTTACAGTTAAAATCACACTACAAGAGTGAGAAAAGCACAAATTGAACATTTGTCTTACTTTTCACAGTATCTGAAAAAGAAGTCAAATTAAAACATGTTGTCCTTCATAAACATTCACATTTGAATGTTTCCAGAGTGGAATTGTCATTCTGAGACAGTGTGACACATAAAAACAAATGAATCTTAAATGGTGACGCTCATTTGATTTTACAGTCAAAATCACACTACATGAGCGAGCCACACAAAAACTGAACATTTGTCGTACTTGTCACAGCACCTGAAAAAGAAGTCAAATTAAAACATATTGTCCTTCATAAACATTCACATTTGAGTGTTGTTCAGGTGGAATTGTCATTCTGAGACAGTGTGATACATAAAAACAAATGAATCTTAAATGGTGACGATCATTTGATTTTACAGTCAAAATCACACTACATGAGCGAGCCACGCACAAACTGAACACTTGTCGTACTTTTCACAGTATCTGAAAAAGAAGTCACATTAAAACATATTGTCCTTCATAAACATTCACATTTGAGTGTTTTTCGGGTGGAATTGTCATTCTGAGACTGTGACACATAAAAACAAATTAATCTTTAACGGTGACGCTCATTTGATTTTACAGTCAAAATCACACTACATGAGCAAGACACACACAAACTGAACACTTGTCGTACTTTTCACAGTATCTGAAAAAGAAGTCAAATTAAAACATGTTGTCCTTCATAAACATTCACAGTTGAATGTTTCCAGAGTGGAATTGTCATTCTGAGACAGTGTGACACATAAAAACAAATGAATCTTAAATGGTGACGCTCATTTGATTTTACAGTCAAAATCACACTACATGAGCGAGACACACAAAAACTGAACATTTGTCGTACTTGTCACAGCACCTGAAAAAGAAGTCAAATTAAAACATATTGTCCTTCATAAACATTCACATTTGAGTGTTGTTCAGGTGGAATTGTCATTCTGAGACAGTGTGACACATAAAAACAAATGAATCTTAAATGGTGACGATCATTTGATTTTACAGTCAAAATCACACTACATGAGCGAGACAAGCACAAATTGAACATTTGTCGTACTATTCACAGTATCTGAAAAAGAAGTCAAATGAAATAATGCTGTCCTTCATACACATTCACATTTGAAGTGTTTCTAAAGTGGAATTGTCATTCTGACACAGTGTGACACATAAAAACAAATGAATCTTAAATGGTGACGCTCATCTGATTTTACAGTCAAAATCACACTACATGAGCGAGACAAGCACAAATTGAACATTTGTCGTACTTTTCACAGTATCTGAAAAAGAAGTCAAATGAAATAATGCTGTCCTTCATACACATTCACATTTGAGTGTTTCTAAAGTGGAATTGTCATTCTGAGACAGTGTGACACATAAAAACAAATGAATCTTAAATGGTGACGCTCATTTGATTTTACAGTCAAATTCACTCTACATGAGCGAGCCACGCACAAACTGAACACTTGTCGTACTTGTCACAGCACCTGAAAAAGAAGTCAAATTAAAACATATTGTCCTTCATAAACATTCACATTTGAGTGTTGTTCAGGTGGAATTGTCATTCTGAGACAGTGTGATACATAAAAACAAATGAATCTTAAATGGTGACGATCATTTGATTTTACAGTCAAAATCACACTACATGAGCGAGCCACGCACAAACTGAACACTTGTCGTACTTTTCACAGTATCTGAAAAAGAAGTCACATTAAAACATATTGTCCTTCATAAACATTCACATTTGAGTGTTTTTCGGGTGGAATTGTCATTCTGAGACTGTGACACATAAAAACAAATTAATCTTTAACGGTGACGCTCATTTGATTTTACAGTCAAAATCACACTACATGAGCAAGACACACACAAACTGAACACTTGTCGTACTTTTCACAGTATCTGAAAAAGAAGTCAAATTAAAACATGTTGTCCTTCATAAACATTCACAGTTGAATGTTTCCAGAGTGGAATTGTCATTCTGAGACAGTGTGACACATAAAAACAAATGAATCTTAAATGGTGACGCTCATTTGATTTTACAGTCAAAATCACACTACATGAGCGAGACACACAAAAACTGAACATTTGTCGTACTTGTCACAGCACCTGAAAAAGAAGTCAAATTAAAACATATTGTCCTTCATAAACATTCACATTTGAGTGTTGTTCAGGTGGAATTGTCATTCTGAGACAGTGTGACACATAAAAACAAATGAATCTTAAATGGTGACGATCATTTGATTTTACAGTCAAAATCACACTACATGAGCGAGACAAGCACAAATTGAACATTTGTCGTACTATTCACAGTATCTGAAAAAGAAGTCAAATGAAATAATGCTGTCCTTCATACACATTCACATTTGAAGTGTTTCTAAAGTGGAATTGTCATTCTGACACAGTGTGACACATAAAAACAAATGAATCTTAAATGGTGACGCTCATCTGATTTTACAGTCAAAATCACACTACATGAGCGAGACAAGCACAAATTGAACATTTGTCGTACTTTTCACAGTATCTGAAAAAGAAGTCAAATGAAATAATGCTGTCCTTCATACACATTCACATTTGAGTGTTTCTAAAGTGGAATTGTCATTCTGAGACAGTGTGACACATAAAAACAAATGAATCTTAAATGGTGACGCTCATTTGATTTTACAGTCAAATTCACTCTACATGAGCGAGCCACGCACAAACTGAACACTTGTCGTAATTTTCACAGTATCTGAAAAAGAAGTCAAATTAAAACATGTTGTCCTTCATAAACATTCACATTTGAATGTTTCCAGAGTGGAATTGTCATTCTGAGACAGTGTGACACATAAAAACAAATGAATCTTAAATGGTGACGCTCATTTGATTTTACAGTCAAAATCACACTACATGAGCGAGCCACACAAAAACTGAACATTTGTCGTACTTGTCACAGCACCTGAAAAAGAAGTCAAATTAAAACATATTGTCCTTCATAAACATTCACATTTGAGTGTTGTTCAGGTGGAATTGTCATTCTGAGACAGTGTGATACATAAAAACAAATGAATCTTAAATGGTGACGATCATTTGATTTTACAGTCAAAATCACACTACATGAGCGAGCCACGCACAAACTGAACACTTGTCGTACTTTTCACAGTATCTGAAAAAGAAGTCAAATTAAAACATGTTGTCCTTCATAAACATTCACAGTTGAATGTTTCCAGAGTGGAATTGTCATTCTGAGACAGTGTGACACATAAAAACAAATGAATCTTAAATGGTGACGCTCATTTGATTTTACAGTCAAAATCACACTACATGAGCGAGACACACAAAAACTGAACATTTGTCGTACTTGTCACAGCACCTGAAAAAGAAGTCAAATTAAAACATATTGTCCTTCATAAACATTCACATTTGAGTGTTGTTCAGGTGGAATTGTCATTCTGAGACAGTGTGACACATAAAAACAAATGAATCTAAAATGGTGACGATCATTTGATTTTACAGTCAAAATCACACTACATGAGCGAGCCACGCACAAACTGAACACTTGTCGTACTTTTCACATTATCTGAAAAAGAAGTCAAATGAAATAATGCTGTCCTTCATACACATTCACATTTGAGTGTTTCTAAAGTGGAATTGTCATTCTGACACAGTGTGACACATAAAAACAAATGAATCTTAAATGGTGACGCTCATTTGATTTTACAGTCAAAATCAGACTACATGAGCGAGCCACACAAAAACTGAACATTTGTCGTACTTTTCACAGCACCTGAAAAAGAAGTCAAATTAAAACATATTGTCCTTCATAAACATTCACATTTGAGTGTTGTTCAGGTGGAATTGTCATTCTGAGACAGTGTGACATAAAAACAAATGAATCTTAAATGGTGACGCCCATTTGATTTTACAGTCAAAATCACACTACATGAGCGAGCCACGCACAAACTGAACACTTGTCGTACTTTTCACAGTATCTGAAAAAGAAGTCAAATGAAATAATGCTGTCCTTCATACACATTCACATTTGAGTGTTTCTAAAGTGGAATTGTCATTCTGACACAGTGTGACACATAAAAACAAATGAATCTTAAATGGTGACGCTCATTTGATTTTACAGTCAAAATCAGACTACATGAGCGAGCCACACAAAAACTGAACATTTGTCGTACTTTTCACAGCACCTGAAAAAGAAGTCAAATTAAAACATATTGTCTTTCATAAACATTCACATTTGAGTGTTGTTCAGGTGGAATTGTCATTCTGAGACAGTGTGACACATAAAAACAAATGAATCTTAAATGGTGACGCTCATCTGATTTCACAGTCAAAATCACACTACAAGAGCGAGACAAGCACAAATTGAACATTTCTCGTACTTTTCACAGTATCTGAAAAAGAAGTCAAATTAAAACATGTTGTCCTTCATAAACATTCACAGTTGAACGTATCCAGAGTGGAATTGTCATTCTGAGACAGTGTGACACATAAAAACAAATGAATCTTAAATGGTGACGCTCATCTGATTTCACAGTCAAAATCACACTACATGAGTGAGACAAGCACAAATTGAACATTTGTCGTACTTTTCACAGTATCTGAAAAAGACGTCAAATGAAATAATGCTGTCCTTCATACACATTCACATTTGAAGTGTTTCTAAAGTGGAATTGTCATTCTGACACAGTGTGACACATAAAAACAAATGAATCTTAAATGGTGACGCTCATCTGATTTCACAGTCAAAATCACACTACAAGAGCGAGACAAGCACAAATTGAACATTTGTCGTACTTTTCACAGTATCTGAAAAAAGAAGTCAAATGAAATAATGCTGTCCTTCATACACATTCACATTTGAGTGTTTCTAAAGTGGAATTGTCATTCTGACACAGTGTGACACATAAAAACAAATTAATCTTAAATGGTGACGCTCATTTGATTTTACAGTTAAAATCACACTACAAGAGTGAGAAAAGCACAAATTGAACATTTCTCGTACTTTTCACAGTATCTGAAAAAGAAGTCAAATTAAAACATGTTGTCCTTCATAAACATTCACAGTTGAACGTTTCCAGAGTGGAATTGTCATTCTGAGACAGTGTGACACATAAAAACAAATGAATCTTAAATGGTGACGCTCATCTGATTTCACAGTCAAAATCACACTACATGAGTGAGACAAGCACAAATTGAACATTTGTCGTACTTTTCACAGTATCTGAAAAAGACGTCAAATGAAATAATGCTGTCCTTCATACACATTCACATTTGAAGTGTTTCTAAAGTGGAATTGTCATTCTGACACAGTGTGACACATAAAAACAAATGAATCTTAAATGGTGACGCTCATCTGATTTCACAGTCAAAATCACACTACAAGAGCGAGACAAGCACAAATTGAACATTTGTCGTACTTTTCACAGTATCTGAAAAAGAAGTCAAATGAAATAATGCTGTCCTTCATACACATTCACATTTGAGTGTTTCTAAAGTGGAATTGTCATTCTGACACAGTGTGACACATAAAAACAAATGAATCTTAAATGGTGACGCTCATTTGATTTTACAGTTAAAATCACACTACAAGAGTGAGAAAAGCACAAATTGAACATTTGTCTTACTTTTCACAGTATCTGAAAAAGAAGTCAAATTAAAACATATTGTCCTTCATAAACATTCACATTTGAGTGTTGTTCAGGTGGAATTGTCATTCTGAGACAGTGTGATACATAAAAACAAATGAATCTTAAATGGTGACGATCATTTGATTTTACAGTCAAAATCACACTACATGAGCGAGCCACGCACAAACTGAACACTTGTCGTACTTTTCACAGTATCTGAAAAAGAAGTCACATTAAAACATATTGTCCTTCATAAACATTCACATTTGAGTGTTTTTCGGGTGGAATTGTCATTCTGAGACTGTGACACATAAAAACAAATTAATCTTTAACGGTGACGCTCATTTGATTTTACAGTCAAAATCACACTACATGAGCAAGACACACACAAACTGAACACTTGTCGTACTTTTCACAGTATCTGAAAAAGAAGTCAAATTAAAACATGTTGTCCTTCATAAACATTCACATTTGAAGTGTTTCTAAAGTGGAATTGTCATTCTGACACAGTGTGACACATAAAAACAAATGAATCTTAAATGGTGACGCTCATATGATTTTACAGTCAAAATCACACTACATGAGCGAGACAAGCACAAATTGAACATTTGTCGTACTTTTCACAGTATCTGAAAAAGAAGTCAAATGAAATAATGCTGTCCTTCATACACATTCACATTTGAGTGTTTCTAAAGTGGAATTGTCATTCTGAGACAGTGTGACACATAAAAACAAATGAATCTTAAATGGTGACGCTCATTTGATTTTACAGTCAAATTCACTCTACATGAGCGAGCCACGCACAAACTGAACACTTGTCGTAATTTTCACAGTATCTGAAAAAGAAGTCAAATTAAAACATGTTGTCCTTCATAAACATTCACATTTGAATGTTTCCAGAGTGGAATTGTCATTCTGAGACAGTGTGACACATAAAAACAAATGAATCTTAAATGGTGACGCTCATTTGATTTTACAGTCAAAATCACACTACATGAGCGAGCCACACAAAAACTGAACATTTGTCGTACTTGTCACAGCACCTGAAAAAGAAGTCAAATTAAAACATATTGTCCTTCATAAACATTCACATTTGAGTGTTGTTCAGGTGGAATTGTCATTCTGAGACAGTGTGATACATAAAAACAAATGAATCTTAAATGGTGACGATCATTTGATTTTACAGTCAAAATCACACTACATGAGCGAGCCACGCACAAACTGAACACTTGTCGTACTTTTCACAGTATCTGAAAAAGAAGTCACATTAAAACATATTGTCCTTCATAAACATTCACATTTGAGTGTTTTTCGGGTGGAATTGTCATTCTGAGACTGTGACACATAAAAACAAATTAATCTTTAACGGTGACGCTCATTTGATTTTACAGTCAAAATCACACTACATGAGCGAGCCACGCACAAACTGAACACTTGTCGTACTTTTCACATTATCTGAAAAAGAAGTCAAATGAAATAATGCTGTCCTTCATACACATTCACATTTGAGTGTTTCTAAAGTGGAATTGTCATTCTGACACAGTGTGACACATAAAAACAAATGAATCTTAAATGGTGACGCTCATTTGATTTTACAGTCAAAATCAGACTACATGAGCGAGCCACACAAAAACTGAACATTTGTCGTACTTTTCACAGCACCTGAAAAAGAAGTCAAATTAAAACATATTGTCCTTCATAAACATTCACATTTGAGTGTTGTTCAGGTGGAATTGTCATTCTGAGACAGTGTGACACATAAAAACAAATGAATCTTAAATGGTGACGCTCATTTGATTTTACAGTCAAAATCACACTACATGAGCGAGCCACGCACAAACTGAACACTTGTCGTACTTTTCACAGTATCTGAAAAAGAAGTCAAATGAAATAATGCTGTCCTTCATACACATTCACATTTGAGTGTTTTTCGGGTGGAATTGTCATTCTGAGACTGTGACACATAAAAACAAATTAATCTTTAATGGTGACGCTCATTTGATTTTACAGTCAAAATCACACTACATGAGCGAGCCACGCACAAACTGAACACTTGTCGTACTTTTCACATTATCTGAAAAAGAAGTCAAATGAAATAATGCTGTCCTTCATACACATTCACATTTGAGTGTTTCTAAAGTGGAATTGTCATTCTGACACAGTGTGACACATAAAAACAAATGAATCTTAAATGGTGACGCTCATTTGATTTTACAGTCAAAATCACACTACATGAGCGAGCCACGCACAAACTGAACACTTGTCGTACTTTTCACAGTATCTGAAAAAGAAGTCAAATGAAATAATGCTGTCCTTCATACACATTCACATTTGAGTGTTTCTAAAGTGGAATTGTCATTCTGACACAGTGTGACACATAAAAACAAATGAATCTTAAATGGTGACGATCATTTGATTTTACAGTCAAAATCACACTACATGAGCGAGCCACGCACAAACTGAACACTTGTCGTACTTTTCACAGTATCTGAAAAAGAAGTCAAATGAAATAATGCTGTCCTTCATACACATTCACATTTGAGTGTTTCTAAAGTGGAATTGTCATTCTGACACAGTGTGACACATAAAAACAAATGAATCTTAAATGGTGACGCTCATTTGATTTTACAGTCAAAATCACACTACATGAGCGAGACACACAAAAACTGAACATTTGTCGTACTTGTCACAGCACCTGAAAAAGAAGTCAAATTAAAACATATTGTCCTTCATAAACATTCACATTTGAGTGTTGTTCAGGTGGAATTGTCATTCTGAGACAGTGTGACACATAAAAACAAATGAATCTTAAATGGTGACGATCATTTGATTTTACAGTCAAAATCACACTACATGAGCGAGCCACGCACAAACTGAACACTTGTCGTACTTTTCACATTATCTGAAAAAGAAGTCAAATGAAATAATGCTGTCCTTCATACACATTCACATTTGAGTGTTTCTAAAGTGGAATTGTCATTCTGACACAGTGTGACACATAAAAACAAATGAATCTTAAATGGTGACGATCATTTGATTTTACAGTCAAAATCACACTACATGAGCGAGCCACACAAAAACTGAACATTTGTCGTACTTTTCACAGTATCTGAAAAAGAAGTCAAATTAAAACATGTTGTCCTTCATACACATTCACATTTGAGTGTTTCTAAAGTGGAATTGTCATTCTGAGACAGTGTGACACATAAAAACAAATGAATCTTAAATGGTGACGCTCATTTGATTTTACAGTCAAAATCACTCTACATGAGCGAGCCACGCACAAACTGAACACTTGTCGTAATTTTCACAGTATCTGAAAAAGAAGTCAAATTAAAACATGTTGTCCTTCATAAACATTCACATTTGAATGTTTCCAGAGTGGAGTTGTCATTCTGAGACAGTGTGACACATAAAAACAAATGAATCTTAAATGGTGACGCTCATTTGATTTTACAGTCAAAATCACACTACATGAGCGAGCCACACAAAAACTGAACATTTGTCGTACTTGTCACAGCACCTGAAAAAGAAGTCAAATTAAAACATATTGTCCTTCATAAACATTCACATTTGAGTGTTGTTCAGGTGGAATTGTCATTCTGAGACAGTGTGACACATAAAAACAAATGAATCTTAAATGGTGACGATCATTTGATTTTACAGTCAAAATCACACTACATGAGCGAGCCACGCACAAACTGAACACTTGTCGTACTTTTCACAGTATCTGAAAAAGAAGTCACATTAAAACATATTGTCCTTCATAAACATTCACATTTGAGTGTTTTTCGGGTGGAATTGTCATTCTGAGACTGTGACACATAAAAACAAATTAATCTTTAACGGTGACGCTCATTTGATTTTACAGTCAAAATCACACTACATGAGCAAGACACACACAAACTGAACACTTGTCGTACTTTTCACAGTATCTGAAAAAGAAGTCAAATTAAAACATGTTGTCCTTCATACACATTCACAGTTGAATGTTTCCAGAGTGGAATTGTCATTCTGAGACAGTGTGACACATAAAAACAAATGAATCTTAAATGGTGACGCTCATTTGATTTTACAGTCAAAATCACACTACATGAGCGAGACACACAAAAACTGAACATTTGTCGTACTTGTCACAGCACCTGAAAAAGAAGTCAAATTAAAACATATTGTCCTTCATAAACATTCACATTTGAGTGTTGTTCAGGTGGAATTGTCATTCTGAGACAGTGTGACACATAAAAACAAATGAATCTTAAATGGTGACGATCATTTGATTTTACAGTCAAAATCACACTACATGAGCGAGCCACGCACAAACTGAACACTTGTCGTACTTTTCACATTATCTGAAAAAGAAGTCAAATGAAATAATGCTGTCCTTCATACACATTCACATTTGAGTGTTTCTAAAGTGGAATTGTCATTCTGACACAGTGTGACACATAAAAACAAATGAATCTTAAATGGTGACGATCATTTGATTTTACAGTCAAAATCACACTACATGAGCGAGCCACACAAAAACTGAACATTTGTCGTACTTTTCACAGTACCTGAAAAAGAAGTCAAATTAAAACATATTATCCTTCATGAACATTCACATTTGAGTGTTTCTTAGGTGGAATTGTCATTCTGAGACAGTGTGACACATAAAAACAAATGAATCTTAAATGGTGACGCTCATTTGATTTTACAGTCAAAATCACACTACATGAGCGACAAAAGCACAAATTGAACATTTGTCGTACTTTTCACAGTATCTGAAAAAGAAGTCAAATTAAAACATGTTGTCCTTCATACACATTCACATTTGAGTGTTTCTAAAGTGGAATTGTCATTCTGAGACAGTGTGACACATAAAAACAAATGAATCTTAAATGGTGACGCTCATTTGATTTTACAGTCAAAATCACACTACATGAGCGAGACACACAAAAACTGAACATTTGTAGTACTTGTCACAGCACCTGAAAAAGAAGTCAAATTAAAACATATTGTCCTTCATAAACATTCACATTTGAGTGTTGTTCAGGTGGAATTGTCATTCTGAGACAGTGTGACACATAAAAACAAATGAATCTTAAATGGTGACGATCATTTGATTTTACAGTCAAAATCACACTACATGAGCGAGCCACGCACAAACTGAACACTTGTCGTACTTTTCACAGTATCTGAAAAAGAGGTCACATTAAAACATATTGTCCTTCATAAACATTCACATTTGAGTGTTTTTCGGGTGGAATTGTCATTCTGAGACTGTGACACATAAAAACAAATTAATCTTTAACGGTGACGCTCATTTGATTTTACAGTCAAAATCACACTACATGAGCAAGACACACACAAACTGAACATTTGTCGTACTTGTCACAGCACCTGAAAAAGAAGTCAAATTAAAACATATTGTCCTTCATAAACATTCACATTTGAGTGTTGTTCAGGTGGAATTGTCATTCTGAGACAGTGTGACACATAAAAACAAATGAATCGTAAATGGTGACGCTCATTTGATTTTACAGTCAAAATCACACTACATGAGCGACAAAAGCACAAATTGAACATTTGTCGTACTTTTCACAGTATCTGAAAAAGAAGTCAAATTAAAACACATTGTCCTTCATGAACATTCACATTTGAG
Organism: Chaetodon auriga; assembly: GCF_051107435.1. Lineage (NCBI taxonomy): Eukaryota > Metazoa > Chordata > Actinopteri > Chaetodontiformes > Chaetodontidae > Chaetodon > Chaetodon auriga. The sequence continues at coordinate 174,634 of NC_135078.1, forward strand.
TGTTTCCTAGGTGGAATTGTCATTCCGAGACAGTGTGACACATAAAAACAAATGAATCTTAAATAGTGACGCTCATTTGATTTTACAGTCAAAATCATACTACATGAGCGAGACACGCACAAATTGAACATTTGTCGTACTTTTCACAGCACCTGAAAAAGAAGTCAAATTAAAACATATTGTCCTTCATAAACATTCACATTTGAGTGTTGTTCAGGTGGAATTGTCATTCTGAGACAGTGTGACACATAAAAACAAATGAATCTTAAATGGTGACGATCATTTGATTTTACAGTCAAAATCACACTACATGAGCGAGCCACACAAAAACTGAACATTTGTCGTACTTTTCACAGCACCTGAAAAAGAAGTCAAATTAAAACATATTGTCCTTCATAAACATTCACAATTGAGTGTTTTTCGGGTGGAATTGTCATTCTGAGACTGTGACACATAAAAACAAATGAATCTTAAATGGTGACGATCATTTGATTTTACAGTCAAAATCACACTACATGAGCGAGCCACGCACAAACTGAACACTTGTCGTACTTTTCACATTATCTGAAAAAGAAGTCAAATGAAATAATGCTGTCCTTCATACACATTCACATTTGAGTGTTTCTAAAGTGGAATTGTCATTCTGACACAGTGTGACACATAAAAACAAATGAATCTTAAATGGTGACGATCATTTGATTTTACAGTCAAAATCACACTACATGAGCGAGCCACACAAAAACTGAACATTTGTCGTACTTTTCACAGTACCTGAAAAAGAAGTCAAATTAAAACATATTATCCTTCATGAACATTCACATTTGAGTGTTTCTTAGGTGGAATTGTCATTCTGAGACAGTGTGACACATAAAAACAAATGAATCTTAAATGGTGACGCTCATTTGATTTTACAGTCAAAATCACACTACATGAGCGACAAAAGCACAAATTGAACATTTGTCGTACTTTTCACAGTATCTGAAAAAGAAGTCAAATTAAAACATGTTGTCCTTCATACACATTCACATTTGAGTGTTTCTAAAGTGGAATTGTCATTCTGAGACAGTGTGACACATAAAAACAAATGAATCTTAAATGGTGACGCTCATTTGATTTTACAGTCAAAATCACACTACATGAGCGAGACACACAAAAACTGAACATTTGTAGTACTTGTCACAGCACCTGAAAAAGAAGTCAAATTAAAACATATTGTCCTTCATAAACATTCACATTTGAGTGTTGTTCAGGTGGAATTGTCATTCTGAGACAGTGTGACACATAAAAACAAATGAATCTTAAATGGTGACGATCATTTGATTTTACAGTCAAAATCACACTACATGAGCGAGCCACGCACAAACTGAACACTTGTCGTACTTTTCACAGTATCTGAAAAAGAGGTCACATTAAAACATATTGTCCTTCATAAACATTCACATTTGAGTGTTTTTCGGGTGGAATTGTCATTCTGAGACTGTGACACATAAAAACAAATTAATCTTTAACGGTGACGCTCATTTGATTTTACAGTCAAAATCACACTACATGAGCAAGACACACACAAACTGAACATTTGTCGTACTTGTCACAGCACCTGAAAAAGAAGTCAAATTAAAACATATTGTCCTTCATAAACATTCACATTTGAGTGTTGTTCAGGTGGAATTGTCATTCTGAGACAGTGTGACACATAAAAACAAATGAATCGTAAATGGTGACGCTCATTTGATTTTACAGTCAAAATCACACTACATGAGCGACAAAAGCACAAATTGAACATTTGTCGTACTTTTCACAGTATCTGAAAAAGAAGTCAAATTAAAACACATTGTCCTTCATGAACATTCACATTTGAGTGTTTCCTAGGTGGAATTGTCATTCCGAGACAGTGTGACACATAAAAACAAATGAATCTTAAATAGTGACGCTCATTTGATTTTACAGTCAAAATCATACTACATGAGCGAGACACGCACAAATTGAACATTTGTCGTACTTTTCACAGCACCTGAAAAAGAAGTCAAATTAAAACATATTGTCCTTCATAAACATTCACATTTGAGTGTTGTTCAGGTGGAATTGTCATTCTGAGACAGTGTGACACATAAAAACAAATGAATCTTAAATGGTGACGATCATTTGATTTTACAGTCAAAATCACACTACATGAGCGAGCCACACAAAAACTGAACATTTGTCGTACTTTTCACAGCACCTGAAAAAGAAGTCAAATTAAAACATATTGTCCTTCATAAACATTCACATTTGAGTGTTTTTCGGGTGGAATTGTCATTCTGAGACTGTGACACATAAAAACAAATTAATCTTTAACGGTGACGCTCATTTGATTTTACAGTCAAAATCACACTACATGAGCAAGACACACACAAACTGAACACTTGTCGTACTTTTCACAGTATCTGAAAAAGAAGTCAAATTAAAACATGTTGTCCTTCATACACATTCACAGTTGAATGTTTCCAGAGTGGAATTGTCATTCTGAGACAGTGTGAAACATAAAAACAAATGAATCTTAAATGGTGACGCTCATTTGATTTTACAGTCAAAATCACACTACATGAGCGAGACACACAAAAACTGAACATTTGTCGTACTTGTCACAGCACCTGAAAAAGAAGTCAAATTAAAACATATTGTCCTTCATAAACATTCACATTTGAGTGTTGTTCAGGTGGAATTGTCATTCTGAGACAGTGTGACACATAAAAACAAATGAATCTTAAATGGTGACGATCATTTGATTTTACAGTCAAAATCACACTACATGAGCGAGCCACGCACAAACTGAACACTTGTCGTACTTTTCACATTATCTGAAAAAGAAGTCAAATGAAATAATGCTGTCCTTCATACACATTCACATTTGAGTGTTTCTAAAGTGGAATTGTCATTCTGACACAGTGTGACACATAAAAACAAATGAATCTTAAATGGTGACGATCATTTGATTTTACAGTCAAAATCACACTACATGAGCGAGCCACACAAAAACTGAACATTTGTCGTACTTTTCACAGTACCTGAAAAAGAAGTCAAATTAAAACATATTATCCTTCATGAACATTCACATTTGAGTGTTTCTTAGGTGGAATTGTCATTCTGAGACAGTGTGACACATAAAAACAAATGAATCTTAAATGGTGACGCTCATTTGATTTTACAGTCAAAATCACACTACATGAGCGACAAAAGCACAAATTGAACATTTGTCGTACTTTTCACAGTATCTGAAAAAGAAGTCAAATTAAAACATGTTGTCCTTCATACACATTCACATTTGAGTGTTTCTAAAGTGGAATTGTCATTCTGAGACAGTGTGATACATAAAAACAAATGAATCTTAAATGGTGACGCTCATTTGATTTTACAGTCAAAATCACACTACATGAGCGAGACACACAAAAACTGAACATTTGTAGTACTTGTCACAGCACCTGAAAAAGAAGTCAAATTAAAACATATTGTCCTTCATAAACATTCACATTTGAGTGTTGTTCAGGTGGAATTGTCATTCTGAGACAGTGTGACACATAAAAACAAATGAATCTTAAATGGTGACGATCATTTGATTTTACAGTCAAAATCACACTACATGAGCGAGCCACGCACAAACTGAACACTTGTCGTACTTTTCACAGTATCTGAAAAAGAGGTCACATTAAAACATATTGTCCTTCATAAACATTCACATTTGAGTGTTTTTCGGGTGGAATTGTCATTCTGAGACTGTGACACATAAAAACAAATTAATCTTTAACGGTGACGCTCATTTGATTTTACAGTCAAAATCACACTACATGAGCAAGACACACACAAACTGAACATTTGTCGTACTTGTCACAGCACCTGAAAAAGAAGTCAAATTAAAACATATTGTCCTTCATAAACATTCACATTTGAGTGTTGTTCAGGTGGAATTGTCATTCTGAGACAGTGTGACACATAAAAACAAATGAATCGTAAATGGTGACGCTCATTTGATTTTACAGTCAAAATCACACTACATGAGCGACAAAAGCACAAATTGAACATTTGTCGTACTTTTCACAGTATCTGAAAAAGAAGTCAAATTAAAACACATTGTCCTTCATGAACATTCACATTTGAGTGTTTCCTAGGTGGAATTGTCATTCCGAGACAGTGTGACACATAAAAACAAATGAATCTTAAATAGTGACGCTCATTTGATTTTACAGTCAAAATCATACTACATGAGCGAGACACGCACAAATTGAACATTTGTCGTACTTTTCACAGCACCTGAAAAAGAAGTCAAATTAAAACATATTGTCCTTCATAAACATTCACATTTGAGTGTTGTTCAGGTGGAATTGTCATTCTGAGACAGTGTGACACATAAAAACAAATGAATCTTAAATGGTGACGATCATTTGATTTTACAGTCAAAATCACACTACATGAGCGAGCCACGCACAAACTGAACACTTGTCGTACTTTTCACAGTATCTGAAAAAGAAGTCACATTAAAACATATTGTCCTTCATAAACATTCACATTTGAGTGTTTTTCGGGTGGAATTGTCATTCTGAGACTGTGACACATAAAAACAAATTAATCTTTAACGGTGACGCTCATTTGATTTTACAGTCAAAATCACACTACATGAGCAAGACACACACAAACTGAACACTTGTCGTACTTTTCACAGTATCTGAAAAAGAAGTCAAATTAAAACATGTTGTCCTTCATACACATTCACAGTTGAATGTTTCCAGAGTGGAATTGTCATTCTGAGACAGTGTGACACATAAAAACAAATGAATCTTAAATGGTGACGCTCATTTGATTTTACAGTCAAAATCACACTACATGAGCGAGACACACAAAAACTGAACATTTGTCGTACTTGTCACAGCACCTGAAAAAGAAGTCAAATTAAAACATATTGTCCTTCATAAACATTCACATTTGAGTGTTGTTCAGGTGGAATTGTCATTCTGAGACAGTGTGACACATAAAAACAAATGAATCTTAAATGGTGACGATCATTTGATTTTACAGTCAAAATCACACTACATGAGCGAGCCACGCACAAACTGAACACTTGTCGTACTTTTCACATTATCTGAAAAAGAAGTCAAATGAAATAATGCTGTCCTTCATACACATTCACATTTGAGTGTTTCTAAAGTGGAATTGTCATTCTGACACAGTGTGACACATAAAAACAAATGAATCTTAAATGGTGACGATCATTTGATTTTACAGTCAAAATCACACTACATGAGCGAGCCACACAAAAACTGAACATTTGTCGTACTTTTCACAGTACCTGAAAAAGAAGTCAAATTAAAACATATTATCCTTCATGAACATTCACATTTGAGTGTTTCTTAGGTGGAATTGTCATTCTGAGACAGTGTGACACATAAAAACAAATGAATCTTAAATGGTGACGCTCATTTGATTTTACAGTCAAAATCACACTACATGAGCGACAAAAGCACAAATTGAACATTTGTCGTACTTTTCACAGTATCTGAAAAAGAAGTCAAATTAAAACATGTTGTCCTTCATACACATTCACATTTGAGTGTTTCTAAAGTGGAATTGTCATTCTGAGACAGTGTGACACATAAAAACAAATGAATCTTAAATGGTGACGCTCATTTGATTTTACAGTCAAAATCACACTACATGAGCGAGACACACAAAAACTGAACATTTGTAGTACTTGTCACAGCACCTGAAAAAGAAGTCAAATTAAAACATATTGTCCTTCATAAACATTCACATTTGAGTGTTGTTCAGGTGGAATTGTCATTCTGAGACAGTGTGACACATAAAAACAAATGAATCTTAAATGGTGACGATCATTTGATTTTACAGTCAAAATCACACTACATGAGCGAGCCACGCACAAACTGAACACTTGTCGTACTTTTCACAGTATCTGAAAAAGAGGTCACATTAAAACATATTGTCCTTCATAAACATTCACATTTGAGTGTTTTTCGGGTGGAATTGTCATTCTGAGACTGTGACACATAAAAACAAATTAATCTTTAACGGTGACGCTCATTTGATTTTACAGTCAAAATCACACTACATGAGCAAGACACACACAAACTGAACATTTGTCGTACTTGTCACAGCACCTGAAAAAGAAGTCAAATTAAAACATATTGTCCTTCATAAACATTCACATTTGAGTGTTGTTCAGGTGGAATTGTCATTCTGAGACAGTGTGACACATAAAAACAAATGAATCGTAAATGGTGACGCTCATTTGATTTTACAGTCAAAATCACACTACATGAGCGACAAAAGCACAAATTGAACATTTGTCGTACTTTTCACAGTATCTGAAAAAGAAGTCAAATTAAAACACATTGTCCTTCATGAACATTCACATTTGAGTGTTTCCTAGGTGGAATTGTCATTCCGAGACAGTGTGACACATAAAAACAAATGAATCTTAAATAGTGACGCTCATCTGATTTAACAGTCAAAATCACACTACATGAGCGAGACAAGCACAAATTGAACATTTGTCGTACTTTTCACAGTATCTGAAAAAGAAGTCAAATGAAATAATGCTGTCCTTCATACACATTCACATTTGAAGTGTTTCTAAAGTGGAATTGTCATTCTGAGACAGTGTGACACATAAAAACAAATGAATCTTAAATGGTGACGCTCATCTGATTTCACAGTCAAAATCACACTACATGAGCGAGACAAGCACAAATTGAACATTTGTCGTACTTTTCACAGTATCTGAAAAAGAAGTCAAATGAAATAATGCTGTCCTTCATACACATTCACATTTGAGTGTTTCTTAGGTGGAATTGTCATTCTGAGACAGTGTGACACATAAAAACAAATTAATCTTTAACGGTGACGCTCATTTGATTTTACAGTCAAAATCACACTACATGAGCAAGACACACACAAACTGAAGACTTGTCGTACTTTTCACAGTATCTGAAAAAGAAGTCAAATTAAAACATGTTGTCCTTCATAAACATTCACAGTTGAACGTTTCCAGAGTGGAATTGTCATTCTGAGACAGTGTGACACATAAAAACAAATGAATCTTAAATGGTGACGCTCATTTGATTTTACAGTCAAAATCACACTACATGAGCGAGCCACACAAAAACTGAACATTTGTCGTACTTTTCACAGTATCTGAAAAAGAAGTCAAATGAAATAATGCTGTCCTTCATACACATTCACATTTGAGTGTTTCTAAAGTGGAATTGTCATTCTGAGACAGTGTGACACATAAAAACAAATGAATCTTAAATGGTGACGCTCATTTGATTTTACAGTCAAAATCACACTACATGAGAGAGCCATGCACAAACTGAACACTTGTCGTACTTTTCACAGTATCTGAAAAAGAAGTCAAATTAAAACACATTGTCCTTCATGAACATTCACATTTGAGTGTTTCCTAGGTCGAATTGTCATTCTGACACAGTGTGACACATAAAAACAAATGAATCTTAAATGGTGACGATCATTTGATTTTACAGTCAAAATCACACTACATGAGCGAGCCACACAAAAACTGAACATTTGTCGTACTTTTCACAGCACCTGAAAAAGAAGTCAAATTAAAACATATTGTCCTTCATAAACATTCACATTTGAGTGTTGTTCAGGTGGAATTGTCATTCTGAGACAGTGTGACACATAAAAACAAATGAATCTTAAATGGTGACGATCATTTGATTTTACAGTCAAAATCACACTACATGAGCGAGCCACACAAAAACTGAACATTTGTCGTACTTTTCACAGCACCTGAAAAAGAAGTCAAATTAAAACATATTGTCCTTCATAAACATTCACATTTGAGTGTTTCTTAGGTGGAATTGTCATTCTGAGACAGTGTGACACATAAAAACAAATGAATCTTAAATGGTGACGCTCATTTGATTTTACAGTCAAAATCACACTACATGAGCGAGCTACGCACAGACTGAACACTTGTCGTACTTTTCACAGTATCTGAAAAAGAAGTCAAATTAAAACACATTGTCCTTCATGAACATTCACATTTGAGTGTTTCCTAGGTCGAATTGTCATTCTGAGACTGTGTGACACATAAAAACAAATTAATCTTAAACGGTGACGCTCATTTGATTTTACAGTCAAAATCACACTACATGAGTGAGAAAACAATAAATTGAACATTTGTCTTACTTTTCACAGTATCTGAAAAAGATGTCAAATTAAGCAATGCTGTCCTTCATACACATTCACATTTGAGTGTTTCTAAAGTGGAATTGTCATTCTGAGACAGTGTGACACATAAAAACAAATGAATCTTAAATGGTGACGCTCATCTGATTTCACAGTCAAAATCACACTACATGAGCGAGACAAGCACAAATTGAACATTTGTCGTACTTTTCACAGTATCTGAAAAAGAAATCAAATGAAATAATGCTGTCCTTCATACACATTCACATTTGAAGTGTTTCTAAAGTGGAATTGTCATTCTGAGACAGTGTGACACATAAAAACAAATGAATCTTAAATGGTGACGCTCATCTGATTTCACAGTCAAAATCACACTACATGAGCGAGACAAGCACAAATTGAACATTTGTCGTACTTTTCACAGTATCTGAAAAAGAAGTCAAATGAAATAATGCTGTCCTTCATACACATTCACATTTGAGTGTTTCTTAGGTGGAATTGTCATTCTGAGACAGTGTGACACATAAAAACAAATTAATCTTTAACGGTGACGCTCATTTGATTTTACAGTCAAAATCACACTACATGAGCAAGACACACACAAACTGAAGACTTGTCGTACTTTTCACAGTATCTGAAAAAGAAGTCAAATTAAAACATGTTGTCCTTCATAAACATTCACAGTTGAACGTTTCCAGAGTGGAATTGTCATTCTGAGACAGTGTGACACATAAAAACAAATGAATCTTAAATGGTGACGCTCATTTGATTTTACAGTCAAAATCACACTACATGAGCGAGCCACACAAAAACTGAACATTTGTCGTACTTTTCACAGTATCTGAAAAAGAAGTCAAATGAAATAATGCTGTCCTTCATACACATTCACATTTGAGTGTTTCTAAAGTGGAATTGTCATTCTGACACAGTGTGACACATAAAAACAAATGAATCTTAAATGGTGACGATCATTTGATTTTACAGTCAAAATCACACTACATGAGCGAGACACACAAAAACTGAACATTTGTCGTACTTTTCACAGCACCTGAAAAAGAAGTCAAATTAAAACATATTGTCCTTCATAAACATTCACATTTGAGTGTTGTTCAGGTGGAATTGTCATTCTGAGACAGTGTGACACATAAAAACAAATGAATCTTAAATGGTGACGCTCATTTGATTTTACAGTCAAAATCACACTACATGAGCGAGCTACGCACAGACTGAACACTTGTCGTACTTTTCACAGTATCTGAAAAAGAAGTCAAATTAAAACACATTGTCCTTCATAAACATTCACATTTGAGTGTTTCTTAGGTGGAATTGTCATTCTGAGACAGTGTGACACATAAAAACAAATGAATCTTAAATGGTGACGCTCATTTGATTTTACAGTTAAAATCACACTACAAGAGTGAGAAAAGCATAAATTGAACATTTGTCTTACTTTTCACAGTATCTGAAAAAGAAGTCAAATTAAGCAATGCTGTCCTTCACACACATTCACATTTGATTGTTTCTAACGTGGAATTGTCATTCTGACACAGTGTGACACATAAAAACAAATGAATCTTAAATGGTGACGATCATTTGATTTTACATTCAAAATCACACTACATGAGCGAGCCAAATAAAAACTGAACATTTGTCGTACTTTTCACAGTACCTGAAAAAGAAGTCAAATTAAAACATATTGTCCTTCATAAACATTCACGGTTGAATGTTTCCAGAGTGGAATTGTCATTCTGAGATAGTGTGACACATAAAAACAAATGAATCTTAAATGGTGACGCTCATTTGATTTTACAGTCAAAATCATACTACATGAGCGAGCTACGCACAGACTGAACACTTGTCGTACTTTTCACAGTATCTGAAAAAGAAGTCAAATTAAAACACATTGTCCTTCATGAACATTCACATTTGAGTGTTTCCTAGGTCGAATTGTCATTCTGAGACTGTGACACATAAAAACAAATTAATCTTAAACGGTGACGCTCATTTGATTTTACAGTCAAAATCACACTACATGAGTGAGAAAACCATAAATTGAACATTTGTCTTACTTTTCACAGTATCTGAAAAAGATGTCAAATTAAGCAATGCTGTCCTTCATACACATTCACATTTGAGTGTTTCTAAAGTGGAATTGTCATTCTGACACAGTGTGACACATAAAAACAAATGAATCTTAAATGGTGACGCTCATTTGATTTTACAGTCAACATCGTACTACATGAGTGATAAGAGCACAACATCAACACTTGTATTTTTCACATTAACTCTAAAAGAAGTCCAATTAAACCATGTTGTCCTTCATAAACATTCACATTTGAATGTTGCTCAGGTGGAATTGTCATTCTTAGACTGTGACACATAAAAACAAATGAATCTTAAACGGTGACGATCATTTGATTTTACAGTCAAAATCACACTACATGAGTGAGCCACACAAAAACTGAACATTTGTCGTACTTTTCACAGTACCTGAAGCAGAAGTCAAATTAAAACATGTTGTCATTCATAAACATTCACGGTTGAATGTTTCCAAAGTGGAATTGTCATTCTGAGACAGTGTGACACATGAAAACAAATGAATCTTAAATGGTGACGCTCATTTGATTTTACAGTCAAAATCACACTACATGAGCGAGCCACGCACGAATTGAACATTTGTCGTACTTTTCACAGTATCTGAAAAAGAAGTCAAATTAAAACATGTTGTCCTTCATAAACATTCACATTTGAGTGTTGCTCAGGTGGAGTTGTCATTCTGACACAGTGTGACACATAAAAACAAATGAATCTTAAATGGTGACGATCATTTGATTTTACAGTCAAAATCACACTACATGAGCGAGCCAAATAAAAACTGAACATTTGTCGTACTTTTCACAGTACCTGAAGCAGAAGTCAAATTAAAACATGTTGTCATTCATAAACATTCACGGTTGAATGTTCCCAAAGTGGAATTGTCATTCTGACACAGTGTGACACATAAAAACAAATGAATCTTAAATGGTGACGCTCATTTGATTTTACAGTCAAAATCACACTACATGAGCGAGCCACACAAAAACTGAACATTTGTCGTACTTTTCACAGTATCTGAAAAAGAAGTCAAATGAAATAATGCTGTCCTTCATACACATTCACATTTGAGTGTTTCTAAAGTGGAATTGTCATTCTGACACAGTGTGACACATAAAAAAAAATGAATCTTAAATGGTGACGATCATTTGATTTTACAGTCAAAATCACACTACATGAGCGAGCCACACAAAAACTGAACATTTGTCGTACTTTTCACAGCACCTGAAAAAGAAGTCAAATTAAAACATATTGTCCTTCATAAACATTCACATTTGAGTGTTTCTTAGGTGGAATTGTCATTCTGAGACAGTGTGACACATAAAAACAAATGAATCTTAAATGGTGACGCTCATCTGATTTCACAGTCAAAATCACACTACATGAGCGAGACAAGCACAAATTGAACATTTGTCGTACTTTTCACAGTATCTGAAAAAGAAGTCAAATGAAATAATGCTGTCCTTCATACACATTCACATTTGAGTGTTTCTTAGGTGGAATTGTCATTCTGAGACAGTGTGACACATAAAAACAAATTAATCTTTAACGGTGACGCTCATTTGATTTTACAGTCAAAATCACACTACATGAGCGAGCCACACAAAAACTGAACATTTGTCGTACTTTTCACAGCACCTGAAAAAGAAGTCAAATTAAAACATATTGTCCTTCATAAACATTCACATTTGAGTGTTGTTCAGGTGGAATTGTCATTCTGAGACAGTGTGACACATAAAAACAAATGAATCTTAAATGGTGACGATCATTTGATTTTACAGTCAAAATCACACTACATGAGCGAGCCACACAAAAACTGAACATTTGTCGTACTTTTCACAGTACCTGAAAAAGAAGTCAAATTAAAACATATTGTCCTTCATAAACATTCACATTTGAGTGTTTCTTAGGTGGAATTGTCATTCTGAGACAGTGTGACACATAAAAACAAATGAATCTTAAATGGTGACGCTCATTTGATTTTACAGTTAAAATCACACTACAAGAGTGAGAAAAGCATAAATTGAACATTTGTCTTACTTTTCACAGTATCTGAAAAAGAAGTCAAATTAAGCAATGCTGTCCTTCATACACATTCACATTTGATTGTTTCTAACGTGGAATTGTCATTCTGACACAGTGTGACACATAAAAACAAATGAATCTTAAATGGTGACGATCATTTGATTTTACATTCAAAATCACACTACATGAGCGAGCCAAATAAAAACTGAACATTTGTCGTACTTTTCACAGTACCTGAAAAAGAAGTCAAATTAAAACATATTGTCCTTCATAAACATTCACGGTTGAATGTTTCCAGAGTGGAATTGTCATTCTGAGATAGTGTGACACATAAAAACAAATGAATCTTAAATGGTGACGCTCATTTGATTTTACAGTCAAAATCATACTACATGAGCGAGCTACGCACAGACTGAACACTTGTCGTACTTTTCACAGTATCTGAAAAAGAAGTCAAATTAAAACACATTGTCCTTCATGAACATTCACATTTGAGTGTTTCCTAGGTCGAATTGTCATTCTGAGACTGTGACACATAAAAACAAATTAATCTTAAACGGTGACGCTCATTTGATTTTACAGTCAAAATCACACTACATGAGTGAGAAAACCATAAATTGAACATTTGTCTTACTTTTCACAGTATCTGAAAAAGATGTCAAATTAAGCAATGCTGTCCTTCATACACATTCACATTTGAGTGTTTCTAAAGTGGAATTGTCATTCTGACACAGTGTGACACATAAAAACAAATGAATCTTAAATGGTGACGCTCATTTGATTTTACAGTCAACATCGTACTACATGAGTGATAAGAGCACAACATCAACACTTGTATTTTTCACATTAACTCTAAAGGAAGTCCAATTAAACCATGTTGTCCTTCATAAACATTCACATTTGAATGTTGCTCAGGTGGAATTGTCATTCTTAGACTGTGACACATAAAAACAAATGAATCTTAAACGGTGACGATCATTTGATTTTACAGTCAAAATCACACTACATGAGTGAGCCACACAAAAACTGAACATTCGTCGTACTTTTCACAGTACCTGAAGCAGAAGTCAAATTAAAACATGTTGTCATTCATAAACATTCACGGTTGAATGTTTCCAAAGTGGAATTGTCATTCTGAGACAGTGTGACACATGAAAACAAATGAATCTTAAATGGTGACGCTCATTTGATTTTACAGTCAAAATCACACTACATGAGCGAGCCACGCACGAATTGAACATTTGTCGTACTTTTCACAGTATCTGAAAAAGAAGTCAAATTAAAACATGTTGTCCTTCATAAACATTCACATTTGAGTGTTGCTCAGGTGGAATTGTCATTCTGACACAGTGTGACACATAAAAACAAATGAATCTTAAATGGTGACGATCATTTGATTTTACAGTCAAAATCACACTACATGAGCGAGCCAAATAAAAACTGAACATTTGTCGTACTTTTCACAGTACCTGAAGCAGAAGTCAAATTAAAACATGTTGTCATTCATAAACATTCACGGTTGAATGTTCCCAAAGTGGAATTGTCATTCTGAGACAGTGTGACACATAAAAACAAATGAATCTTAAATGGTGACGCTCATTTGATTTTACAGTCAAAATCACACTACATGAGCGAGCCACACAAAAACTGAACATTTGTCGTACTTTTCACAGTATCTGAAAAAGAAGTCAAATGAAATAATGCTGTCCTTCATACACATTCACATTTGAGTGTTTCTAAAGTGGAATTGTCATTCTGACACAGTGTGACACATAAAAAAAAATGAATCTTAAATGGTGACGATCATTTGATTTTACAGTCAAAATCACACTACATGAGCGAGCCACACAAAAACTGAACATTTGTCGTACTTTTCACAGCACCTGAAAAAGAAGTCAAATTAAAACATATTGTCCTTCATAAACATTCACATTTGAGTGTTTCTTAGGTGGAATTGTCATTCTGAGACAGTGTGACACATAAAAACAAATGAATCTTAAATGGTGACGCTCATTTGATTTTACAGTTAAAATCACACTACAAGAGTGAGAAAAGCATAAATTGAACATTTGTCTTACTTTTCACAGTATCTGAAAAAGAAGTCAAATTAAGCAATGCTGTCCTTCATACACATTCACATTTGATTGTTTCTAACGTGGAATTGTCATTCTGACACAGTGTGACACATAAAAACAAATGAATCTTAAATGGTGACGATCATTTGATTTTACATTCAAAATCACACTACATGAGCGAGCCAAATAAAAACTGAACATTTGTCGTACTTTTCACAGTACCTGAAAAAGAAGTCAAATTAAAACATATTGTCCTTCATAAACATTCACGGTTGAATGTTTCCAGAGTGGAATTGTCATTCTGAGATAGTGTGACACATAAAAACAAATGAATCTTAAATGGTGACGCTCATTTGATTTTACAGTCAAAATCATACTACATGAGCGAGCTACGCACAGACTGAACACTTGTCGTACTTTTCACAGTATCTGAAAAAGAAGTCAAATTAAAACACATTGTCCTTCATGAACATTCACATTTGAGTGTTTCCTAGGTCGAATTTTCATTCTGAGACTGTGACACATAAAAACAAATTAATCTTAAACGGTGACGCTCATTTGATTTTACAGTCAAAATCACACTACATGAGTGAGAAAACCATAAATTGAACATTTGTCTTACTTTTCACAGTATCTGAAAAAGATGTCAAATTAAGCAATGCTGTCCTTCATACACATTCACATTTGAGTGTTTCTAAAGTGGAATTGTCATTCTGACACAGTGTGACACATAAAAACAAATGAATCTTAAATGGTGACGCTCATTTGATTTTACAGTCAACATCGTACTACATGAGTGATAAGAGCACAACATCAACACTTGTATTTTTCACATTAACTCTAAAGGAAGTCCAATTAAACCATGTTGTCCTTCATAAACATTCACATTTGAATGTTGCTCAGGTGGAATTGTCATTCTTAGACTGTGACACATAAAAACAAATGAATCTTAAACGGTGACAATCATTTGATTTTACAGTCAAAATCACACTACATGAGTGAGCCACACAAAAACTGAACATTTGTCGTACTTTTCACAGTACCTGAAGCAGAAGTCAAATTAAAACATGTTGTCATTCATAAACATTCACGGTTGAATGTTTCCAAAGTGGAATTGTCATTCTGAGACAGTGTGACACATGAAAACAAATGAATCTTAAATGGTGACGCTCATTTGATTTTACAGTCAAAATCACACTACATGAGCGAGCCACGCACGAATTGAACATTTGTCGTACTTTTCACAGTATCTGAAAAAGAAGTCAAATTAAAACATGTTGTCCTTCATAAACATTCACATTTGAGTGTTGCTCAGGTGGAATTGTCATTCTGACACAGTGTGACACATAAAAACAAATGAATCTTAAAAGGTGACGATCATTTGATTTTACAGTCAAAATCACACTACATGAGCGAGCCAAATAAAAACTGAACATTTGTCGTACTTTTCACAGTACCTGAAGCAGAAGTCAAATTAAAACATGTTGTCATTCATAAACATTCACGGTTGAATGTTCCCAAAGTGGAATTGTCATTCTGAGACAGTGTGACACATGAAAACAAATGAATCTTAAATGGTGACGCTCATTTGATTTTACAGTCAAAATCACACTACATGAGCGAGCCACGCACGAATTGAACATTTGTCGTACTTTTCACAGTATCTGAAAAAGAAGTCAAATGAAATAATGCTGTCCTTCATACACATTCACATTTGAGTGTTTCTAAAGTGGAATTGTCATTCTGACACAGTGTGACACATAAAAACAAATGAATCTTAAATGGTGACGCTCATTTGATTTTACAGTCAAAATCACACTACATGAGCGACAAAAGCACAAATTGAACATTTGTCGTACTTTTCACAGTATCTGAAAATGAAGTCAAATTAAAACATGTTGTCCTTCATAAACATTCACAGTTGAATCTTTCCAGAGTGGAATTGTCATTCTGAGACAGTGTGACACATAAAAACAAATGAATCTTAAATGGTGACGCTCATTTGATTTTACAGTCAAAATCACACTACATGAGTGATAAGAGCACAACATCAACACCTGTATTTTTCACATTAACTCTAAAAGAAGTCCAATTAAACCATGTTGTCCTTCATAAACATTCACATTTGAGTGTTGCTCAGGTGGAATTGTCATTCTGAGACAGTGTGACACATAAAAACAAATGAATCTTGAATGGTGACGATCATTTGATTTTACAGTCAAAATCACACTACATGAGCGAGCCACACAAAAACTGAACATTTGTCGTACTTTTCACAGTACCTGAAAAAGAAGTCAAATTAAAACATATTGTCCTTCATAAACATTCACGGTTGAATGTTTCCAAAGTGGAATTGTCATTCCGACACAGTGTGACACATAAAAACAAATGAATCTTTAATGGTGACGCTCATTTGATTTTACAGTCAAAATCACACTACATGAGAGAGCCATGCACAAACTGAACACTTGTCGTACTTTTCACAGTATCTGAAAAAGAAGTCACATTAAAACATGTTGTCCTTCATAAACATTCACATTTGAGTGTTGCTCGGGTGGAATTGTCATTCTGAGACTGTGACACATAAAAACAAATTAATCTTAAACGGTGACGCTCATTTGATTTTACAGTCAAAATCACACTACATGAGCAAGACACACACAAACTGAACACTTGTCGTACTTTTCACAGTATCTGAAAAAGAAGTCAAATTAAAACATGTTGTCCTTCATAAACATTCACAGTTGAACGTTTCCAGAGTGGAATTGTCATTCTGAGACAGTGTGACACATAAAAACAAATGAATCTTAAATGGTCACGCTCATTTGATTTTACAGTCAAAATCACACTACATGAGCGAGCCACGCACAAATTGAACATTTGTAGTACTTTTCACAGTATCTGAAAAAGAAGTCAAATGAAATATTGCTGTCTTTCAAACACATTCATATTTGAGTGTTTCTAAAGTGGAATTGTCATTCTGAGACAGTGTGACACATAAAAACAAATGAATCTTAAATGGTGACGATCATTTGATTTTACAGTCAAAATCACACTACATGAGCGAGCCACGCACAAACTGAACACTTGTCGTACTTTTCACAGTATCTGAAAAAGACGTCAAATTAAGCAATGCTGTCCTTCATACACATTCACATTTGAGTGTTTCTATAGTGGAATTGTCATTCTGACACAGTGTAACACATAAAAACAAATGAATCTTAAATGGTCACGCTCATTTGATTTTACAGTCAACATCGTACTACATGAGTGATAAGAGCACAACATCAACACTTGTATTTTTCACATTAACTCTAAAGGAAGTCCAATTAAACCATGTTGTCCTTCATAAACATTCACATTTGAGTGTTTCTCAGGTGGAATTGTCATTCTGAGACTGTGACACGTAAAAACAAATGAATCTTAAATGGTGACGCTCATTTGATTTTACAGTTAAAATCACACTACAAGAGCGAGAAAAGCACAAATTGAACATTTGTCGTACTTTTCACAGTATCTGAAGAAGACGTCAAATTAAGCAATGCTGTCCTTCATACACATTCACATTTGAGTGTTTCTAAAGTGGAATTGTCATTCTGAGACAGTGTGACACATAAAAACAAATGAATCTTAAATGGTGACGCTCATTTGATTTTACAGTCAAAATCACACTCCATGAGCGAGACACGCACAAACTGAACACTTGTCGTAATTCTCAGAGTATCTGAAAAAGAAGTCAAATGAAATAATGCTGTCCTTCATACACATTCACATTTGAGTGTTTCTAAAGTGGAATTGTCATTCCGACACAGTGTGAGACAAAAACAAATAAATCTTAAATGGTGACGCTCATTTGATTTTACAGTCAAAATCACACTACATGAGCGAGCCACGCACAAATTGAACATTTGTAGTACTTTTCACAGTATCTGAAAAAGAAGTCAAATGAAATATTGCTGTCTTTCAAACACATTCATATTTGAGTGTTTCTAAAGTGGAATTGTCATTCTGAGACAGTGTGACACATAAAAACAAATGAATCTTAAATGGTGACACTCATTTGATTTTACAGTCAAAATCACACTACATGAGCGGGCCACGCACAAACTGAACACTTGTCGTACTTTTCACAGTATCTGAAAAAGAAGTCAAATTAAAACATATTGTCCTTCATAAACATTCACATTTGAGTGTTTCTAAAGTGGAATTGTCATTCCGACACAGTGTGAGACAAAAACAAATAAATCTTAAATGGTGACGCTCATTTGATTTTACAGTCAAAATCACACTACATGAGCGAGCCACGCACAAATTGAACATTTGTAGTACTTTTCACAGTATCTGAAAAAGAAGTCAAATGAAATAATGCTGTCTTTCATACACATTCATATTTGAGTGTTTCTCAGGTGGAATTGTCATTCTGAGACTGTGACACATAAAAACAAATTAATCTTAAACGGTGATGCTCATTTGATTTTACAGTCAAAATCACACTACATGAGCAAGACACACACAAACTGAACACTTGTCGTACTTTTCAGAGTATCCGAAAAAGAAGTCAAATGAAATAATGCTGTCCTTCATACACATTCACATTTGAGTGTTGCTCAGGTGGAATTGTCATTCTGAGACAATGTGACACATAAAAACAAATGAATCTTAAATGGTGACGCTCATTTGATTTTACAGTTCAAATCACACTACAAGAGTGAGAAAAGCACAAATTGAACATTTGTCTTACTTTTCACAGTATTTGAAAAAGACGTCAACTTAAGCAATGCTGTCCTTCATACACATTCACATTTGAGTGTTTCTATAGTTGAATTGTCATTCTGACACAGTGTGACACATAAAAACAAATGAATCTTGAATGGTGACGCTCATTTGATTTTACAGTCAGCATCGTACTACATGAGTGATAAGAGCACAACATCAACACTTGTATTTTTCACATTAAGTCTAAAGGAAGTCCAATTAAACCATATTGTCCTTCATAAACATTCACATTTGAGTGTTTCTCAGGTGGAATTGTCATTCTGAGACTGTGACACGTAAAAACAAATGAATCTTAAATGGTGACGCTCATTTGATTTTACAGTTAAAATCACACTACAAGAGCGAGAAAAGCACAAATTGAACATTTGTCGTACTTTTCACAGTATCTGAAAAAGACGTCAAATTAAGCAATGCTGACCTTCATACACATTCACATTTGAGTGTTTCTAAAGTGGAATTGTCATTCTGAGACAGTGTGACACATAAAAACAAATGAATCTTAAATGGTGACGCTCATTTGATTTTACAGTCAAAATCACACTACATGAGCGAGACACGCACAAACTGAACACTTGTCGTAATTCTCAGAGTATCTGAAAAAGAAGTCAAATGAAATAATGCTGTCTTTCATACACATTCATATTTGAGTGTTTCTAAAGTGGAATTGTCATTCTGAGACAGTGTACACATAAAAACAAATGAATCTTGAATGGTGACGCTCATTTGATTTTACAGTCAACATCGTACTACATGAGTGATAAGAGCACAACATCAACACTTGTATTTTTCACATTAACTCTAAAGGAAGTCCAATTAAACCATGTTGTCCTTCATAAACATTCACATTTGAGTGTTTCTCAGGTGGAATTGTCATTCTGAGACTGTGTGAGACAAAAACAAATGAATCTTAAATGGTGACGATCATTTGATTTTACAGTCAAAATCACACTACATGAGCGATCCACGCACAATCTGAACACTTGTCGTACTTTTCACAGTATCTGAAAAAGAAGTCAAATTAAAACATATTGTCCTTCATAAACATTCACATTTGAGTGTTTCTAAAGTGGAATTGTCATTCCGACACAGTGTGAGACAAAAACAAATAAATCTTAAATGGTGACGCTCATTTGATTTTACAGTCAAAATCACACTACATGAGCGAGCCACGCACAAATTGAACATTTGTAGTACTTTTCACAGTATCTGAAAAAGAAGTCAAATGAAATATTGCTGTCTTTCAAACACATTCATATTTGAGTGTTTCTAAAGTGGAATTGTCATTCTGAGACAGTGTGACACATAAAAACAAATGAATCTTAAATGGTGACGATCATTTGATTTTACAGTCAAAATCACACTACATGAGCGAGCCACGCACAAACTGAACACTTGTCGTACTTTTCACAGTATCTGAAAAAGAAGTCAAATTAAAACATATTGTCCTCCATAAACATTCACATTTGAGTGTTTCTCAGGTGGAATTGTCATTCTGAGACTGTGACACATAAAAACAAATTAATCTTAAACGGTGATGCTCATTTGATTTTACAGTCAAAATCACACTACATGAGCAAGACACACACAAACTGAACACTTGTCGTACTTTTCAGAGTATCCGAAAAAGAAGTCAAATGAAATAATGCTGTCCTTCATACACATTCACATTTGAGTGTTGCTCAGGTGGAATTGTCATTCTGAGACAATGTGACACATAAAAACAAATGAATCTTAAATGGTGACGCTCATTTGATTTTACAGTTAAAATCACACTACAAGAGTGAGAAAAGCACAAATTGAACATTTGTCTTACTTTTCACAGTATTTGAAAAAGACGTCAACTTAAGCAATGCTGTCCTTCATACACATTCACATTTGAGTGTTTCTATAGTTTAATTGTCATTCTGACACAGTGTGACACATAAAAACAAATGAATCTTGAATGGTGATGCTCATTTGATTTTACAGTCAACATCGTACTACATGAGTGATAAGAGCACAACATCAACACTTGTATTTTTCACATTAACTCTAAAGGAAGTCCAATTAAACCATGTTGTCCTTCATAAACATTCACATTTGAGTGTTTCTCAGGTGGAATTGTCATTCTGAGACAGTGTGACACATAAAAACAAATGAATCTTAAATGGTGACGCTCATTTGATTTTACAGTCAAAATCACACTACATGAGCGAGCCACGCACAAATTGAACATTTGTAGTACTTTTCACAGTATCTGAAAAAGAAGTCAGATGAAATAATGCTGTCTTTCATACACATTCATATTTGAGTGTTTCTAAAGTGGAATTGTCATTCTGAGACAGTGTGACACATAAAAACAAATGAATCTTAAATGGTGACGATCATTTGATTTTACAGTCAAAATCACACTACATGAGCGAGCCACGCACAAACTGAACACTTGTCGTACTTTTCACAGTATCTGAAAAAGAATTCAAATTAAAACATATTGTCCTTCATAAACATTCACATTTGAGTGTTTCTCAGGTGGAATTGTCATTCTGAGACTGTGACACATAAAAACAAATTAATCTTAAACGGTGATGCTCATTTGATTTTACAGTCAAAATCACACTACATGAGTGAGACACGCACAAACTGAACACTTGTCGTAATTCTCAGAGTATCTGAAAAAGAAGTCAAATGAAATAATGCTGTCATTCATACACATTCACATTTGAGTGTTTCTAAAGTGGAATTGTCATTCCGACACAGTGTGAGACAAAAACAAATAAATCTTAAATGGTGACGCTCATTTGATTTTACAGTCAAAATCACACTACATGAGCGAGCCACGCACAAATTGAACATTTGTCGTAATTCTCAAAGTATCTGAAAAAGAAGTCAAATGAAATAATGCTGTCATTCATACACATTCACATTTGAGTGTTTCTAAAGTGGAATTGTCATTCCGACACAGTGTGAGACAAAAACAAATGAATCTTAAATGGTGACGCTCATTTGATTTTACAGTTAAAATCACACTACAAGAGTGAGAAAAGCACAAATTGAACATTTGTCTTACTTTTCACAGTATTTGAAAAAGACGTCAACTTAAGCAATGCTGTCCTTCATACACATTCACATTTGAGTGTTTCTATAGTTGAATTGTCATTCTGACACAGTGTGACACATAAAAACAAATGAATCTTGAATGGTGATGCTCATTTGATTTTACAGTCAAAATCACACTACATGAGCGACAAAAGCACAACATCAACACTTGTATTTTTCACAGAAACTGCGAAGGACGTCAAATTAAAACATGTTGTTCTTCATAAACATTTACAGTTGAATGTTTCTAAAGTGGAATTGTCTTTCTGAGACAGTGTGACATATAAATACAAAGGAATCTTAAATGGTGACATTCATTTGGTTTTACGGTCAATATCACTACATGTGAGTGACAGGAGCACAACATCAACACTTGTATTTTTCACAGTAACTGTGAAGGATGTCAAATTAAAACATGTTGTCCTTCATAAACATTCACAGTTGAATGCTTCTTAAGTGGAATTGTCATTTTGAGACAGTGTGACATGTAAATATGAATTCATCTTAAATGGTGACATTCATTTGGTTTTACGGTCAAAATCACTCCATGTGAGTGACAGGAGCACAACATCAAAACAAATAAATCTTAAACGGTGACACTCATTTCATACCTCAGTCAAAATCACATACATGAGCGACAGAAGCACAACATCAACAATTGTATTTTTCACAGTAACTGAGAAGGAACTCAAATTAAAACATGTTGTCCTTCATAAACATTCACAGTTGAATGTTTCTAAAGTGGAATTGTCATTATTAGACAATGTGACACATAAAAACAAATGAATCTTAAATGGTGACGTTCATTTGATACCTCAGTCAAAATCACACGAAATGAGCGAGATAAGCACAACATCAACACTTGTATTTCTCACAGAAACTGTGAAGGAAGTCAAATTAAAACACGATGTCCTTCATAAACATTCACAGTTAAATGCTTCTAAAGTGGAATTGTCATTCTGAGACAGTGTGACATGTAAAAATGAATTAATTTTAAATGATGACATTCATTTGATTTTACGGTCAAAATAACTCCATGTGAGTGACAGGAGCACAACATCAACACTTGTATTTTTCACAGTAACTGTGCAGGAAGTCAAATGAAACCATGTTGTCCTTGAAAAACATTCATAGTTGAATGTTTCTAAAGTGGAATTGTCAGTATAAAACAATGTGACACTTAAAACAAATGAATCTTAAGTGGTGACGCTCATTTGATACCTCAGTAAAAATCACACTTCATGAGCGACAGAAGCACAACATCAACACTTGTATTTTTCACAGAAACTGTGAAGGAAGTTAAATTAAAACGTGGTGTCCTTCATAAACATTCACAGTTAAATGCTTCTAAAGTGGAATTGTCATTCTGAGACAGTGTGACATGTAAAAATGAATTAATCTTAAATGGTGGCATTCATTTGATTTTACGGTCAAAATAACTCCATGTGAGTGACAGGAGTACAACATCAACACTTGTATTTTTCAAAGAAACTGTCAAGTTAGTGTAGCAGAACTGGTCTGTAGCTGACCCTCCTCTCACCTCTTTGCATTGCTCAGGAGAAGTGTAGTGATAAAACAATCAGACTTTTAAGAGTTATTGACCATCTGGAAAGTTCACAGAAAGGTGCGAACCCAGGCAGAGACAGGATGTCTGGTTTAGAGACATCTTCTCACACCCTTTCAGGGCAACAAGAGTCACTGATAACACTTTTACCTCTAATTTACATCTGGTCAAGACGTTCTCATGGAGGTGCTAACTCTTTCTTGATAGCCCATGGGAGTTAAGGACAATAAAACTGCCTGGATGGACGAATGCCATGTCTCAAAGGAATCTTCAAACCAGATAATGCTGATGGGTTGTAAATTAAACATTCCTGAAGCAAACTGTTCTGTATGTCTGTGTGCCTTTTTGCTTAACCTACCAAATTAACCAAATCTCAATGTTTGATTTAACTGTAGATGCTATTACATTGCTAAGCTCGTGATCTGTACAATAACAATGCTTTCCTGGTTTTCCTAACTTACAGGATGACGAAACTGTGAATTTAACTATTTCTAAGGTTTTCTCTGAGTTTCTACCATGTAACCATACTACCATCTAGAGGTTCATAGCGGTTAGGTTGAATGTGCTTAGCGGAAGACATTTATTAATACCTAACTATAATAGCGATAATCATTTCGGCAAATATAGTCTGCCCTTCTTTGTTCCTTCATCATATTAAAGTTGTTATACCCTTAGTCATCATGTTTATTGGGATTAGTATTAGAAAATGTTACCATGTTCATTGTTTAATGTTGTCGTTATTCATAAGAATTGTCTAAAGCATGTAGTGAACACGCATGTCGTTGTTGAAGTGCCATTGAAAATTGATCATTTAAAATATATTCGATTGACCATAGTGAGAAGCAGATGAGCCCTCGTATGAATCATTAATTAATTCTCGCTCTGTGGAATGAAATCACGTTGCGCGTCTGTGAACCATCCCACATGCGTGACGGCCTATCGATTAGACACGCCCTGGAGCGAGGATAAAGTTAGCCGCGCGCAACGGACGCCAGTCTTGCTTAGTTTATGTCTTGTTAGTTCTAGTTTTCCTTTCCTTCAGTCTTGTTCTTGTTTTTCCTTTCTTTCAGTTAATCTAATTTTTGTGTTAAGTTCTTTGTCTTTAGTTTTCAAGTATTTTTCCGCTCCGTCGTTTTCTCAGTCTTTTTGTTGCTGCTCACAACGACACAGAGTGGCCTGATTTAATTCTGCAGAAAACGTACTTTTCTAATCTTCATGAAACTTTCATTTTTGCTCGCCACGCCAAGCCGCATAATTCCTATTTTTGTTGTTAAAGTCTAGTCACATAATAATAATTTTGAAGACATTTTCGACCGGCCATCGAAGAGTTTCTCAATCTTATTATTAGTAATCAAAAGCCTTGCCAAACGGCCAACAACTAACGGACCGCACCGAAGACCTGTAGCCTGCTGCTGACCCGCTGGTCCGGGTTAAAGAACCATCAGAAGCCGTTCCTCGTCTGTAACCGACACCGAAGACCCTCAGCTCCCGAGACATCCCTGTCCAGCACCAGTTCTCATCAGTGGTTCGCTTGATTCGTCCAGCAGACTGCTGTACGGGCCAGAGTGACGGACTACGAATCGGAGCCTCTTCGTGTTAGTTCGGGGCAGGCCTCTACAGGAGCGTTGCTGACAAAGTAGGCATATTTAAGTGGTTTTGAATAAGAGTTGGTCAGTGAGGTTGAGATATTGTCAATTTGTTTAAATTCTCTAAATTGTTCATTCAACAAATTAACTTCATATTCGCGTCCCCATTTCCCTTTAAAAACCTACTTCTCACTATCGCTAATCTCATTTTACCATTCTCTTGCCATAAGTTCCTCTGTGCAGTGTTTGTGTTAATCTACCTCATCCATATAATCTATCGTATTATTCATGGTTCATATTCATTTCATTATTGTGTTTAATAAATAATCTTTTGCATACAAGTCGTTGTCAGACGGTGTCCTTTTGAGCTGGATATAAGCAATCCCTGTACTGAGAGTTTACGCCTTAGATTATCAGACTGATCTACTTTTGGTTCATTCATTCACTACATCAGCATTAACAGATATGATATACAAAATCCTTCTTAGCTGAGGAAGGTTGGTGCCCTTTGTAATATTAACGAATGTAACATTAATTTAGAGGTAATTCCCCTACATTAGGCAAATGAAATCATGTTGTCCTTGAAAAACATTCATAGTTAATTGTTTATAAAGTGGAATTGTCAGTATAAGACAATGTGACACATCAAAACAAATGAATCTTAAATGG
Source organism: Chaetodon auriga (assembly GCF_051107435.1). Lineage (NCBI taxonomy): Eukaryota > Metazoa > Chordata > Actinopteri > Chaetodontiformes > Chaetodontidae > Chaetodon > Chaetodon auriga. The sequence goes on from NC_135078.1 coordinate 200,700, forward strand.
TGATGCTCATTTGATACCTCAGTCAAAATCACACAGAAGCACAAGATCAACACTTGTATTTTTCACAGAAACTGTTAAGGAAGTCAAATTAAAACGTGTTGTCCTTCATAACGTTTACAGTTGAATGTTTCTAAACTGGAATTGACATTGTAAGACAGTGTGACACATAAAAATAAATGAATCTTAAATGGTGACATTCATTTGGTTTTACGGTCAAAATCACTCCATGTGAGTGACAGGAGCACAACATCAACACTTGTATATTTCACAGAAACTGGGAAGGAAGTCAAACGAAAACATGTTGTCCCTCATAAACATTCAAAGTTGAATATTTCTGAAGTGGAATTGTCATTCTGAGACAGTGTGACACACACAAAAAAACAAATGAATCTTAAATGGTCACGTTCATTTGAAAAACAAAGGAATCTTAAATGGTGACATTCATTTGATGTCACAGTCAAAATCATACTACATGTTAGTGGCAGGTGCACAACATCATCAATTGTATTTGTCACAGTAACTGTGAAAGGAGTCAAATTAAAACATGTTCTCCTTCATAAACATTCACAGTTGAATGTTTCTAAAGTGGAATTGTCAGTCTGAGAAAGTGTGACACATAAAAACAAATGAATCTTAAATGGTGAGGCTCATTTGATTTTACAGTTAAAATTACACGACATGAGCGAGAGAAGCACAGAAACTGTGAAGGAAGTCAAATGAAACCATGTTGTCCTTGATAAACATTCAAAGTTGAATGTTTCTTAAGTGGAATAGTCATTCTGAGACAGTGTGACACGTAAAAATAAATGAATCCTAAATTGTAATGGTCATTTGATTTTCCAGTCAAAATCATGAGCGACAGGAGCACAAAATGAACATGAAACATGTTGTCCGTCATAAGCATTCACAGTTGAATATTTCTAAAGTATAACAGTCATTCTGAGACAGTGTGACACATAAAAACACATGAATCTTAAATGGTGACGATCATTTGAAAAACGCAGGAATCTTAAATGGTGACATTCATTCGATTTAACAGTCAAAATCATACTACATGAGTGACAGGTGCACAACATCAACACTTGTATTTTTCACAGAAACTGTGAAGGAAGCCAAATTAAAACATGTTGTCATTCATAAACATTCACAGTTGAATGTTTCTAAAGTATAACTGTCATTCTGAGACAGTGTGACACATAAAAAGAAATGAATCTTAAATGGTCACGCTCATTTGATTTTACAATCAAAATCATTACATATGAGCGACAGGAGCACAAAATGACCATGAAACATGTTGTCCGTCATAAACATTCACAGTTGAATGTTTCTAAAGTGGAATTGTCATTCTGAGACAGTGTGACACATAAAAACATATGAATATTAAATGATTTTACAGCCAATATCACACTACATGAGCGAAACAATGAAAATAAAAACAAATGGATTTTAAATGGTGACGCTCATTTGATGTTACACTCAAAATCACACTACATGAGCAACAGAAGCACATCAACACTTGTATTTTTCACAGAAACTGTTAAGGAAGTCAAATTAAAACGTGTTGTCCTTCATAACGTTTACAGTTGAATGTTTCTAAACTGGAATTGACATTGTAAGACAGTGTGACACATAAAAATAAATGAATCTTAAATGGTGACATTCATTTGGTTTTACGGTCAAAATCACTCCATGTGAGTGACAGGAGCACAACATCAACACTTGTATATTTCACAGAAACTGGGAAGGAAGTCAAACGAAAACATGTTGTCCCTTATAAACATTCAAAGTTGAATATTTCTAAAGTGGAATTGTCATTCTGAGACAGTGTGACACACACAAAAAAACAAATGAATCTTAAATGGTCACGTTCATTTGAAAAACAAAGGAATCTTAAATGGTGACATTCATTTGATGTCACAGTCAAAATCATACTACATGTTAGTGGCAGGTGCACAACATCATCAATTGTATTTGTCACAGTAACTGTGAAAGGAGTCAAATTAAAACATGTTCTCCTTCATAAACATTCACAGTTGAATGTTTCTAAAGTGGAATTGTCAGTCTGAGAAAGTGTGACACATAAAAACAAATGAATCTTAAATGGTGAGGCTCATTTGATTTTACAGTTAAAATTACACGACATGAGCGAGAGAAGCACAGAAACTGTGAAGGAAGTCAAATGAAACCATGTTGTCCTTGATAAACATTCAAAGTTAAATGTTTCTTAAGTGGAATAGTCATTCTGAGACAGTGTGACACGTAAAAATAAATGAATCCTAAATTGTAATGGTCATTTGATTTTCCAGTCAAAATCATGAGCGACAGGAGCACAAAATGAACATGAAACATGTTGTCCGTCATAAGCATTCACAGTTGAATATTTCTAAAGTATAACAGTCATTCTGAGACAGTGTGACACATAAAAACACATGAATCTTAAATGGCGACGATCATTTGAAAAACACAGGAATCTTAAATGGTGACATTCATTTGATTTAACAGTCAAAATCATACTACATGAGTGACAGGTGCACAACATCAACACTTGTATTTTTCACAGAAACTGTGAAGGAAGCCAAATTAAAACATGTTGTCATTCATAAACATTCACAGTTGAATGTTTCTAAAGTATAACTGTCATTCTGAGACAGTGTGACACATAAAAAGAAATGAATCTTAAATGGTCACGCTCATTTGATTTTACAATCAAAATCATTACATATGAGCGACAGGAGCACAAAATGACCATGAAACATGTTGTCCGTCATAAACATTCACAGTTGAATGTTTCTAAAGTGGAATTGTCATTCTGAGACAGTGTGACACATAAAAACATATGAATATTAAATGATTTTACAGCCAATATCACACTACATGAGCGAGACAATGAAAATAAAAACAAATGGATTTTAAATGGTGACGCTCATTTGATGTTACAGTCAAAATCACACTACATGAGCAACAGAAGCACAACATCAACACTTGTATTTTTCACAGAAATTGTGAGGAAGTCAAATTAAAACATGTCCTTCATAAACATTCACAGTTGAATGTTTCTAAAGTATAACTGTCATTCTGAGATAGTGTCACGCATAAAAACAAATTAATCTTAAATGGTGACGCTCATTTGATTTTACAGTCAATATCACACTACATGAGCGAGACAAGCACAAAATGAACACTTGTACTTTTCACAGTAACTGAAAAATAAGTCAATTTAAACAATGATGTCATTTTAAAACAGTCACATTTGAGTGTTTCTCAAGTGGAATTATCAGTCTGAGACAGTGTGACAAGAATTGAATCTTAAATGGTGACGCTCATATGATATTACAGTCAAAATCACACAACATGATTGACAGGAGCACATCAACACTTGTATTTTTCACAGAAACTGTGAAGGAAGTCAAATTAAAACATGTTGTCCTTCATAAACATTCACAGTTGAATGTTTCTAAAGTATTACTGTCATTCTGAGATAGTGTCACACATAAAAACAAATGAATCTTAAATGGTGACGCTCATTTGATTTTACCTTCAAAATCACACTACATGAGCGAGACAAGCACAAACTGAACATTTGTCGTACTTTTCACAGTATCTGAAAAAGAAGTCAAATTAATACATGTTGTCCTTCATAAGCATTCACAGTTGAATGTTTCTAAAGTGGAATTGTCACTCTGAGACAATGTGACATATAAAAATAATGAATCTTAAATGGTGACGCTCATTTGATTTTACAGTCAAAAGGGGAGTGAGGCTGTGGCATTACCTCAGCAGAGGAGGTGTAAAGTGCAGCTATCCATGCCACATCTTTCTTCTTGGCTGCTCTACCTCCTTCCCAGGTTGCATGCAGCACGTCCTGAGACAGCTCCTCAGTGCATGTTGCCACATAGTTGTCAATATCGAGTGGGATGCGTGAGAGCGTATCGGCGCGATATTGTTTTTTCCAGGTCTGTATTTTATACTGAAGCAGAACTCTGACAATTCTCCAACCCAGCGATGTCCAACTGTGTTGAGTTTTGCGGTGCTCATGACGTAAGTAAGTGGATTATTATCAGTGTAGATGGTAAAATGTGGAGCGTAGAAGAGATAGTCTCTGAATTTCTCACACGCTGCCCACTTCAGAGCCAGGAACTCGAGTTTTCCACTGTGGAGTCTGTAGTTCCATTCCGCTGGTGTCGGAGTCCTTGATCCATATCCGATCACTCGCATTTTCCCAACCTGTTGCTGATAGAGGATTGCACCGAGCCCTTTCTCTGATGCATCGGTGTGTAGGACGAATCGCTCCTCCACCAGCATACTGACTAGCCTTTCCAAGGTGCTTTGGTGATCAGCCTTCCAGTCAATGGGTGTTTTGGACGGGAGTTGGGGACCTTTGGACTTGCAGTGATGTGGAAGGAGTTGGGGTATGGAGGACTTAACTTGGAGCAGCTCATACAGTGGTTTTGCTATTTTAGCAAAGTCCTGTAGATAGGAACGGTAATAGCTCAGGAAGCCGAGAACCTGTTAGAGGTCACCAACTGTTTGGGGTGTTTTGGTTTTTAGAGCCAACACCGCATCGAGGTCTTTGGGGTCAACTCGAACTCCCTCGGCCGACACCAAGCGTCCAACATAGCAAACCTCCTTCTGGAACATCTCGCACTTCTCCGCCCGTAACTTCACCCCATGGTGCTGCAGTGCTTAGAGAACCTTGCGAATCACCTCCATGTGGTCACTGAAGGATCTGGAGTAGCACAATAGGTCATCCAGGTACGGAATGCAGCACTCATCTTGCAGGGAGAACAACATCTCCTCCATGCTCCTCTGGAAAGCCGCAGGTGCATTAGAAAGTCCAAATGGGATCCTTATCCACTCGTAAAGCCCCCAGGGAGTGATGAAGGCGGTGAGATGGTGCGACCCTTCTGCTACAAACCACTGGTAGTAAGCTTTACCTTGGTCAAGTGTGCTGAACATTGAATACCCACCCAGCGTGTCTGTCAAATCCTGTATTCGTGGCAGTGGATGCCTGTCAGGTACAGTTTTTTGTTTAGGAGTCGATAATCTATACAGAGGCGTAGAGTGCTGTCCTTCTTCCGCACGCGCACCACTGGGGCAGAATAGGCTGACTTAGATTTCACTATCCATCCCTTTACAATAAGATCTTGAATGTATTCCTTTACCTCTTTAAATAGTGGTTTGGGAATGGATGTGTACGGTCTCTGCACAGGGACATCGTCTTTGAGGTTGATCACCATTTGCAGATTCGGGATACAGCCAATGTCGTCTCCATCCCTCGCAAAGGCGTTTGACTCCTCATGTAGCATCTTCCTAGCAGCCTCCTGCTGTTCTTCCTCCAGGTGGTCGAGGTTTACAGGTGGGTGCCACAGAGGTGAGTCCGAGTTGCTGATGTGAGTGGTGGTGACCTCACTGACGATTGCTGCGGGCTGTGATTTGTCCAGGATATCTGCCTCCACAACATTTTCAACATGCAGCAGGATCCCTAGAGCTGTTTTACGTGGTATTGTGATGTCATGACTGGTGTTGTCACCAATTGGAATGGTGACATAGGGCTTGGCTGGTTTCTGAATTTGTAACAAACCTGGCCCTGCATCCCACTGTCCAGACGACAGACTATCTTCATCGGTTTCAAACAACACCAATTGGGTAGAGGCATCCATGTTTGGCGGGACCTGACACTTCACCCACAACACTTGGCCAGCTGGGAGTACAATGTCTTTGGCCCCTGCTCTCACACATCCCTGCTGCATGACCTACTTTGATGTCTGGACAAAATTGACGAGAGCTTCAGCTGTTTCACTGGGGACAGATATGGCATTGCTAAGAAGACTAACAAGTGGCATTATCTTCTCTGGTTGGCCACAAATTAACACTTCCAAAACATTAAAGCCAATCAGTGGCCTGTCCATGGGATAGCTGCTAAAGAGGAATGGGACACTAATGGACAGATTGGGGTCCAAATATCCTGGTAAGTTCACTGTAATGGCTACCCACCCATCATATGGAATGAGACCACCATTTGCTGCAATGATCTTCAGTTCCTCCTCTCCTAAGATCTCAGAAACTGGGTGAATGCTGAGGTCAGGTAGATATTCATCTTTCAGGTTTGAGTTCTCTGCGTATGTCAGTGTGTTTGTGTCCAAAGCCTTGGTATATTGTATGTTGGAAAACATCTTGTACTGTAGCTGCAGAGTATTTAATGTCATTGTCAGCCAGTTTTGATGTGAATAGGATGCGTTGTTTTAATTGAAATTGTTGTGGTGTTCTCATCCTGTTTCGTGCACATCAACTCTTGGAATAACTCTGTGCTGTTTTTTTCTCTTAGGTGCGTTTGGAGGAACCCCTTGAGTTCAGTCACTGTTATGTCATCTTTGTTAATCAACATCTCTTTGAAGATGCCTGGTCTTATGATTTTGAGCACCCCACGAACAATCTCTGAGTCAGAAAATCTCTCTCTAATTCCATCATCAATTTGCTTGCGGACATCATTGTAGCTGATATCAGAGGATTGATCACCAACCTGACCGCCTTGCACTTTGAACTCTCCCCTGGGTAGGTAACTGAGTTCCCTCAAGGACACCATCCCCACGCGAGCTGACTGGGAGACAGGCTCACCCGGTGGATTGCTGCTCGGCTGACTGGGCAGAACAGAGGGTGGGGGCATATGTGTCTGTGGCGGTGTAACATGTTTTGGTATACACTGTATGAGTTTCTTGCTCAGCTCTTCATAGCTGGCAAGCACTTTAAGCAAATCAGCATTCGCTGCGTCAGGTGTATTTGACATTGCAGCTTTAACTGAGCTTAAATCTGGTACAGCAATATCACTAGGTGATGCGGTACTGACTGAAATAGGTGTGTGGCGACACTGAATGTGAGTGTCTGTGGTGACTTCAGGAGGTGTGTGGATTATGACAGAACCCTCAGATGAACCAACAAGGTCAACAAGCTTTTCACCACTCTGCACAACATGTAACTCAGAATCACCCTTTACTTTTAGCAGTGATAAATCATCATTACGACATTTCACTACATCATCAGTAGCATCTTTTAACATCAGCAACTGTACCATTCCCTCGTCCTCTGTTTCAAGTAACTGCTTACTATACATGAACGAGTTGATGTGGTCATAACATCCCTCCTGGTCTCCCTCCATGACCCCTGACTGGTCTGCATCCAACACTGGATCCACCACTCTGGCCACCCGAAGAAGCTCTTCAGCTGACAAGGTGAGCAAGCCCTTCCTGATGTCCCACACCCGGCTCTTTGTCCCACCATTTGACATGATGGCTCCTCGTTTCCCTCACTGGTAACACAGCACGATGATGGCACAGTCGGCTCTGGATCACAGACCTCCACTCATCCACGGTCGTAGTCCCCACGGCTGGATAGGGCTGTTGGTTGGCAGCTGGATGATGCGGCCCTGCCTCCTAGTTGCTGATCAGTGTTGTCATCGACATCACTTAACTTCCGATCCAATGGATGGCACCGAAAAATCCCAGACGAGCCCCCAAGAATCTGTAGCGGGTCCCGGCTAGGTCTCCGCTGACAGATATAAAGATAATCCTCTCGACAGAGACAGAAATCAGCGAAGCAGGACAACTGTTGCTCATTCTCCATTCATTTGGATTATGTTTATTTTCAACTTCATTTTAACCTTTTGCTGCAATCATGAATTATTTCTGTTATTTTGTCTGCATTATAGCACTGGTATTTTCCACATTTGGAAAACATTTACATAAAATGTCCATTTTTCATATTTTCAAGAAATAAACGTACCAAAATTTGTATCAAACCAAAGATAACCCTTTCCCCTTTTATCATGTCATCTGTCTATCCATCGTGTATGCACTTTTCTCTCATACACATCATCTTTATCTTCTCATCAAAAGAGTATTTTTTTTATGTAGCTGTACATCAAGTACAATAAGTACATTAAGTGCTCACTTAATATAACAGCACCGGCCCCTTCTGATCCTTCCTGCGGGTGGTGGGCCTACAGGAAGGCGGGCCCACGTCGCTCCCTCGGGCTATGCCCAGCCGGGACCTGTGGGCAAAGACCTGGCCACCAGGCGCTCGCCTGCGAGCCCCAACCCCAGGCCTGGCTCCAGGGTGGGGCCCCGGTGACGCCAATCCAGGCAACGTAAGCTTCCTTGTTGTTTTTTCTTTCATAGGGACTTTTGAACCGCTCTTAGTCTGACCCATCACCTAGAACTTGTTTGCCTTGGGAGACCCTACCAGGGGCATTAAGCCCCGGACAACATAGCCTCTAGGATCATTCAGGTACTCAAACTCCTCCACCACAGTAAGTGTCAGTTCAAGGGAGAGCTTCGACCAGATTCCAAGGGAGGTTGGAGACATCGAGTCCGAATGGACTATGTTTTCCACTTCCATTGTTGATGCAGCCGTCAGTAGTTGTGGCCGTAAAGTTGCCGGTGCCTGTCGTGGCGGCGATCCCCGAACCCGGTGGTGGACATCGGAAGTAAGGGATGCCGTCAAGCTGAAGAGGGAGTCCTATTGGGCCTGGGTGGCTCATGGGACTCCTGAGGCAGCTGATGGGTACTGGCAGGCCAACCGTGTGGCAGCTTGGGTGGTTGTAGAAGCAAAAACTCGGGCCTGGGAGGAGTTCGGAGAGGCCATGGAGGAGGACTACTGGTCGGCCTCGAAGAAATTCTGGCAAACCGTTCGGCGCCTCAGGAAGGGGAAGCAGCTCTCTGTCAACACTGTTTACAGTGGAGGTGGGGAGCTGTTGACCTCGACTGGGGACACTGTCGGGCAGTGGAAGGAATACTTCGATGATCTCCTTAATCCCGCTGTCATGTCTTCTGTAGAGGAAGCAAAGACTGGGGACTCGGAGGTCGATTCATCCATCACCTGGGCTGAAGTCACTGAGGTAGGCTGCAAGCTCCTCTGTGGCAAAGCACCGGGGGTGGATGAGATCTGCCCTGAGTACCTCAAGTCAGTGGATGTTGCAGGGCTGTCCTGGTTGACACGCCTCTATACCCTCCACAGGGTGCTTGAGGGTTCATGGGAGTTTGCCCAACCAGTCCACATGTGTTTTGTGGACTTGGAGAAAGCATTCGACCCTGTCCCTCGTGTCATTCTGTGGGAGGTGCTCTGGGAGTATGGGGTTGGAGGCCCTCTGCTGAGGGCTGTACAGTCCCTGTACAACCGGGGCAGGAGCTTGGTCCGCATTGCCGGAAGTAAGTCGGACCTGTCCCCGGTGCATGTTGGACTCCACCAGGGTTGCAGGGTCTGCTTTTTGCGGATGATGTTGTCTTGTTGGCTCCCTTAAGCCAGGATCTTCAGCATGCACTGGGGCGGTTCGTAGCCGAGTGTGAAGCAGCTGGGATGAGAGTCAGCAGCTCCAAGTCTGAGGCCATGGTTCTCGAACGGAAAAAGGTGGCTTGCTCCCTCCGGGTTGGGGAAGAGATCCTGCCTCAAGTGGAGGAGTTTAAGTATCTTGGGATCTTGTTCACGAGTGAGGGAAGAATGGAGCGTGAGATTGACAGGTGGATCGGTGCAGCGGCAGCAGTAATGCGGTCGCTGTATCGGTCCTTCGTGATGAATTTACTGGTCAATCTACGTTCCTACCCTCACCTATGGTCATGAACTTTGGGTCATGACCGAAAGAACGAGGTCCCGGATACAAGCGGCTGAAATGAGTTTCCTCCGCAGGGTGGCGGGGCACTCCCTTAGAGATAGGGTGAGGAGCTCTGTCACCTGGGAGGAGCTCAGAGTAGAGTTGCTGCTCTTCCACATCGAGAGGAGTCAGCTGAGGTGGCTCGGGCATCTCTACCGGATGCCCCCTGGACGCCTCCCTAGGGAGGTGTTCCAGGCATGCCCCACTGGGAGGAGGCCCCGGGGAAGACCCAGGACACGCTGGAGTGACTATGTCGCTCGGCTGGCCTGGGAACGCCTCGGGGTCCCCCCGAATGAGCTGGAGGAAGTGTCCAGGGAGAGGGAAGTTTGGGCGTCCCTGCTTAGACTGCTGCCCCCGCGACCCGGCCCCGGATAAAGCGGGTGGAAGTGGATGGATGGATATCCTCTAAATCAGTGATTTTCAACTGGTGGGTCACGGTCCAAAAGTGGGTTGCACACATGTCTGTGTGTGTGTGTGTGTGTGTGTGTGTGTTGGTTTCTCCGGATTATCGGGACATTTTATCGGTTTACGTACCGACATTATTAGGACACCAGCGGATTATCAGGACACCTCCAGTGTCCCCATAAGTCGAGCAACGTAGAAGCATTCAGGAGGCTGCCATTAAGCTCCTCTCTCTTTTTCTCGACATGTCCCGACAAGTTCGGAAATACGACTTTTTTGTGTCTCACACACAAAGTCATACACACGGAAAAATTTTCGCGCCACTGGACATTCATACACAAACCGCGAAATTCACACACAAAATGAGCACAGCTCGTTGGCTGAGGGCTTCACTGACGTTTTGCTCAGTGATTGGCTGCCGTCGAAGTCAATCTGGAAGGTTCTGCTCAGTGATTTGCTGCACCCGGAAACGCCAGTTCTGCATCGGAGAACAGAGACGGAGATGGGATTTTAACAGGTAAGGAACAATGTTTGACCATTAGTTTCCTTTGTTGAGTTTACTTATTGTAAATTTGCTGCTTTGTTGTTGTTATAGTCGTTTGTTCTCCTCATTCAGTCTCTTTTACCGAGCTGACAATTGTATTTACGTCGCTAACTCTTCGCTCCAGACACGTGTAAAGACCAAATTAAAGTGCACAACTTAAGCTTTAATAAGTTGCCCGAGTGTGAAAAGCAGCCTTGAAATCGCGTCTGTAAGACAGCAAACACACTAGAGTTTTGAATAAAGCAGAAGTATTTCTCTAATTTGGTGTATTTGTGTTGTTTCCTCTGACCGAATGAAGTAGCCTATCTCAATCTGCAGCCAGTTTCTTCGTCCTAATTCGTGAACTATTCATCCCAGCGACATGTGGAGGCCATGGTTAAGGTGTAAATAAGTTAAGCTTTTCGGATGTAAACGTTGTTTGTTTGTGAGGCAAAGCGTCCTGTCTTTAAAGAGACGTTTGGTTTGCTTCACATCATTCTGGAGGTGGAGGTAAAATATCATGTTATTGTCTGATAATCAAACACTCAACATATGACTGATGTGGAAATAGACTTTGTGTTAATGAGGGAACACTTTTAGCTTGTGGAACATGTGTGTGTGTGTGGGTCTATTTAATTTGCAGTAAATGCGACTCAATCTTATGCAAATTAGCCATGTGCTTATGTCGTCAGAAAGAGAAACAGGCTGAAGTAAATAAGTATTATTTTTTGTAATGGGAACAGGAAGCTGATTTTGATGTAACTAACCTGTGTTACAGGTTAGTTACATCAGTGTTACCTGTGTTAAATATAGATGCATTGTTTGTTTGAGGCAAAGCTTCGCGGAGAAACACATCTTTAAAGTGACATTGGGTCTGCTGAAGTTCACATCAGATCAGTCTGCTGAGAGAAGGGAGGGGGGTGAGCATAAGTGGAAGTGAATGAAGAAACCTTTTATATTCTGATTATCAAACACTGAGCGAATAACTGATGTGGAAATAGACGTTGTGTTAATGAGGGAAGATTGATTCTGCTTATTTTAGTTTAGTCTTTTGTTTGCCTTTAAGTGTTATTAGCACCAAATAATATACCAACTTGGTTGGGGAGAGAGGTTTTTCTAAGTTTAGGCCTGTGCATATTTCTCTGTGCTGCATAGTGTTGCTTGAAAAAAAAAAGTTAAAATCAGATAGAGTGCTGTTTTTCCTGGGATGGAAAATGTCTGGCTGGCCTAGTGTATTTAATCCTATGACAATGCAATTGTAGAGCACTGCCAGCCCTCCTGGTTGTTTTAGACTGATCTAACTTTGCTTCAATAATATTCTGTAGCTTTTATGAGTAGTGGACGTTACATTCAATATGGTACTCGTGTCTTCTTTAAACATATCTTTGTATGTTTTCTTTTTCATGGCATTTATTAAAGTTTGTTTGAAATTTATTGTTGTTTGGGCATTATTACAGCAAAGATGACTGAGAAGAGGAGCAGAAGGAGAAAGACTCCTGAACAAGATGCACTGGAGCACATTATTCGGGGAGAGGATAAAGCCTTCCTCGAGGGCAAGTTTATTAACGATTATAAAGGCAAGTTTTTCAACCAGTGTATTAAGGTTTGTTTCTCCTAGTGTAGTAGCCTTACAGTTGTAGCCCAGTGTAAAAGTGAGGAATTAATTAATTAATTACAAACATTTTCTAGAGTGTCACAGAAAAAATGTTTGCAACAGCAGAGATCTATGAAGTAAAACAGTCCCTAAAAACCTTAAAGGGGCTCTAAACAGCTTGTGTAATTTTATCTAAGTCTCCTGAAGCCAACAGATGCAGCTGACTTGAAAAAATGTCACTTACACCATGTTTGTAGTCTAAATCCTCACTGTTTCAAGAAGAGCTAAAGCCTAGCAATCATCAAAGTTAACCCTAACCCTTAAAAGCACGATGTATGTGAAGAACTGCATGTGGTGGCTTCAGGAGACTTGGTTGAAGTTACCCAAGCAGTTTAGAGCCATTTTTAAGGGCTGTTTTACTTCTTTTTACAACTGGTTGCGATAGACCTCTGCTGTTTGGAAAAATGCTGCAAACCTTTTCCTGTGACACTCCAGAAAGTGTTTGGTGGATTAAAAATCAGCACAAGGGGAAGTAGATAATGATCAAACTTTCATTTAAACTATACCTTTAATATCTCTTTGAAAAGACAGCCACAAATGAGGATGGTTACCTAACAAGTAGTTGAGCCCATGTTAATGTTTTCTTTCTTTTCTTCAGGGAGAGGTGTGTTTGCAAGAGAGTACATCGAACCAAAAAGTTTTGTGGTGGAGTACCGTGGAGTTTTGTCTCTGAGTAAAGGTGCAGATGACAAAAACAACAAATATCTATTTGATTTCATGTGGAATGGGAAGCAGCATTGGTAAGTATCCTGCTTGGTCATTTACCAAAATGACCAAAAAAAGTGTTACTTGTCTAACGAGAAGTTGTCATTTTTTTTAATTTATGAGTTGTCATGTGGTTGCATATTTGAATTTGTGAAAGCGTGGACTGGATTAATTAATCTTGTGTTTTACTAATCTAACCCCGACATGGGCAAGTCATTCCACAAGGGGCCATGTGGCTGCAGGTTTTTCTTCCAGCCAATCTGCAGCACACCTGGCTTGACTCATTTCATCAACTGATCTCAGACTTCAGACAGTTGATTGGTCAAACTGTGTGCTCTTGATGGGTTGGAATAAAAATCTGCAGCCACACGGCCCTTTGTGGAATGAGTTGCCAATGTCTGATCTAACCTGTTACTTACTGTCTTCATTGGTGGTTCAAAGTTACACCCCTGGTTGAATTAAACATGCAGGGGTAGGAAATTATAGCCAAGTGAACTTAATGATATACTTTAGTCAAAAACTTCATGCACTACAAATTGTTTACAACACAATGTTAGCTGTTTCTATATAATTTGAAGGCTATTAGAGCACACAGAATGTGCAACTTCTGCAGTCATCCCTCTCTGCTCTCTGTTTACAAATAATGCATCTGACTAATACCACCAGGTATTAGGGCTTTTGTTGAACAATATGCTAGTGAGAAAGGTGTAATGGAACATGTATTGAAAAAAGAGAGAGTTTGTGTTTTACACGACACCAAAGGTTGGACTGAAGTTCCTTTTCCTGTTTTCTATCAAAACACTTTAAAGAACATAACCACAAGCCAAGTTTGAAGATTTTTGTGGTCTATTTATCTCACAGTATAGATGGTTCAAAAGAAGACGAAACACTGGGACGACTAGTGAATGATGATCATGTTCATCCTAACTGCAAAGTCAAAAGGATAATGGTCAGAGGGAGACCACACTTGTGCCTATTTGCCATCAAAGAAATCTTTCCAGGAGAGGAGATAACATATGACTATGGTGATTCCTCTTGGCCGTCTCGCTCAATGGTGAGTTAAGATTCCCATGTTCTCTTAACTTTTTAATTTTGGGCTCTGCAGCCTCATGTCTACAACCATAGCACAGCAGTACTGATGTGCAAGATGACAGCATGACCTTGAGCGTGATATTTAATCAGTAAATATTTGAACAGCACTAGGTGTAGTAGATGGTCAACTGCGTCATTGTAGACATGTATCTGCACAACTGAAAACTTTGAGATGTGTAGAAATTCTTTGTCGGCCTCCAAATTATATGCTACATGACTCATTCCTCCTGTCTTCTTCTTAATGATTATTAAGTGATGGCATGATGAGACAACACTACATTTCCTCTTTACAATTTCAGGCACTCCGGGAAGAACTTTGTGACCCGAAGGTCAACGGAAGTGAGCCAGTACCAGAAAGGGCAAGTAGTGCTTTGTACCGTCACAATGACTTGGCTCAGTATATTAAAAATGCTATTGGTCCTTCATGTCTTCCTTCTTCCCTGCTGAACTATTGACTGACATTTCTGCACTAAACATGGCCAGTGTCATAACATACTGTTTGTGGAATGAAAAAGATTTTTTTTCTGCTTCAAGTAATCTGAAATTTGGTCCTGTCATTGACTCATACACAGGAAACCTTGGGTGGAACTGATGATGAGATGACAGGGGTCAGTCCCAGTCCTGGAACGTCAAAGGACGACACTGTAAGTTGACTGTATTTTTGTGATGTCATGCTTTTACATCCAATCATATTCTGTTCTGTTTGATCATATGACAGTGCTCAGGAGTCCACACACTGTTGAATGTTGTTAACTACCTGATACAGCACAGGACTGTCAGGATGCAGTGTCCTTTTGAGGACAGGAGCTAACTTGTTGATCAGGCAGGAAACTGAATTGTGTGTGTCAGGTGAACACCTGACACACCTGAATTATGAGGACACCTCTTCTCAAGAGTCCCCTCCCCCACCTACATTTCTTCACATAGTGAGCTTCATGTTGATCAGGCTGTAAGCTGAGTTGTGTGTGTCAGGTGTTCACCTGACACACCTGAATTATGAGGACACCCTTTGTGGCAAAGCCTCTAAGATGTTTCTTCACATATTAGGTTGCAGAAGTTGGTTATGTGTTATATTGAAGTTTATGTTAAATGTTCCCACGTTCCTAGTAAGTCTGCAAATGTCATGGAGTATCAAATACTTTTCTAAGCCTTGGAAGTCATAAATTTAATGAAATCTTCTGTAAAGTTATGTAATTTTGTTGTGTGTAACAACATCGTTACAGTAATCTTTCACCTTTGATCAGCTCCTGGTTTCCTTCTTAATTACCACTAATGCCATGTTTCCACTGTGTGGTACCAGCTCCGTTCAACTCTACTTGGCTTTTGTGCATTTCCATTAGGTACCTAGTACCTGGAATCTGGTACCCTGTACTATTTTCTTAGTACCTGCTCGGCTGAGGTTCCAAAACGGGTGAATAGGTACTAAAAGGTGACGTGTAAACACTGCAGACCAGCGATTAGTTGTTATACATCATAGCATCATTGCATCTTCGATGAGCGGCATGCACGAATATCACACACGGCCAAAAGCTGTTTTAATTCCTCCTGTAGCACTGTTAATGTCACTTTATGAAGTTTAAATGCTTTTTCATGTGAGAAAGTGACCGTTTACATCCCCAATTTGAGGTCAGTTTATCCAAATAATGCCTGTTTGGACTTTTGCTCCGATGTTTCGGCGATGTGAAGAGCCGCCTATATGGGGCCAGCCGTCCGAGAGCAGCGGGCCATCACTGAGACAGCAGCCGGTCTCCTGAGATGATCCGCTGATTTAAACTTTGCCGTCATCTTGGGGAGAAAGTGATCAGATTATTTTACAGCTGCTCTTCAGCAGTAGATTTAGCGTTGTCTGATATACTTCCTTTTGGAGATATATGTTGATCTCCCAGGTGAAATCTAACAATTGTTGCAGCCACAATAGTTAGTCTGAATGTAAAGTGAAGCTTCATGTTTGTGGTGGACAAAAGAGCAGTGCTGCCTCGGGGCTCTGAATGTACAGATATCACCACGTATCAATAAATAAAATGAACAGGTCAGTCTGAAATTTTGTTTTATTAAGTGGTCACCATCGCTATGACAACCTGCTGTTCTAAAGGTTGTACTATCCTGTAATGGACACGGCCTCCAGAATAGCACCTGGTACCTGTGGCGAGTAGAGTTAAGTTGAGATAGCACTACGTAGTGGAAACATGCTGTAAGTGATTGCGCTGTCAGCCAAGTAACGAGACAACACTACATTTCCTCTTTACAATTTCAGGCACTCCGGGAAGAACTTTGTGACCCGAAGGTCAACGGAAGTGAGCCAGTACCAGAAAGGGCAAGTAGTGCTTTGTACCGTCACAATGACTTGGCTCAGTATATTAAAAATGCTATTGGTCCTTCATGTCTTCCTTCTTCCCTGCTGAACTATTGACTGACATTTCTGCACTAAACATGGCCAGTGTCATAACATACTGTTTGTGGAATGAAAAGGATTTTTTTTTCTGCTTCAAGTAATCTGAAATTTGGTCCTGTCATTGACTCATACACAGGAAACCTTGGGTGGAACTGATGATGAGATGACAGGGGTCAGTCCCAGTCCTGGAACGTCAAAGGACGACACTGTAAGTTGACTGTATTTTTGTGATGTCATGCTTTTACATCCAATCATATTCTGTTCTGTTTGATCATATGACAGTGCTCAGGAGTCCACACACTGTTGAATGTTGTTAACTACCTGATACAGCACAGGACTGTCAGGATGCAGTGTCCTTTTGAGGACAGGAGCTAACTTGTTGATCAGGCAGGAAACTGAATTGTGTGTGTCAGGTGAACACCTGACACACCTGAATTATGAGGACACCTCTTCTCAAGAGTCCCCTCCCCCACCTACATTTCTTCACATAGTGAGCTTCATGTTGATCAGGCTGTAAGCTGAGTTGTGTGTGTCAGGTGTTCACCTGACACACCTGAATTATGAGGACACTCTTTCTCACGAGTCTATGGCTAAATGTTTATATTCTATATTTATAGTTTTCTTTAAATTTTGTATCGTTTTTTTTTTTTTAACTGCCATACATCATTGGTTTTTCAGTGCCACCATAGAATTGCTAGTGCAGTTCTCAACGCTTTGGACAATTGTGACAACTGCAGTGGACCTGTCTCCGGTTTCAAATGGCTTGGTTTCACGTGCAAATGTTTGTATTTACATCACTCAAACACAGTTTTTGTTGCCAATGTTTAGTGTAGTTATTTATGTCAAACTAAAATGAAATCATTTGCACAACTTGCTAACTTCCCATTTCAATGTGCTTTTAGTGTGTTCACGATCATGGCACAAATCCTGCTTTGTAAAGGTCAGTTCATCACTGGTATGTTCATTGTCTTCTTTACCATTTTAAATTTGGCTTGAAAATGTTTCAGTGTTAGATTATGACATGTACAGCAATAGATTCTTTTGAATTTATATCAACAAAGCTCTGTTTTTTTTTTTTGCTGCATAGGATGTTGCACCTTCTGAGCATGTTTCGGACTCTGAAAGTAGTGATTGCCCTTCTGATGATGGCTACCTACCTTCACCGAGTTGTCATGGATCCAGCTCTGATGAAGATTTTGTTCCTGACAGTGAACTAAATAGTGTTAGTGCGGATCCACAGTCTCCATCACCAGTTAAATCACTTTCTTCTCAAAAAACAAAGAGAGTCCTGCAAAGTATATCCTGCATGGAGCAGGATGCTTCCAACTCTACAGCAGAGTCTTCTACTACCTCAGCAGCCCCAGGAGGTTCTTCTTGCACTTCGAAAAATTACTGCTACATTTGCAAAACTCCTCAATCCAAAATATCTCGTCACTTTAAAAAGCATGAGAAAGAAGACCATGATGTTGCTGAAGCATTTTCGTTCCCGAAGAACTCAAAAGAGAGAAAACGGTTACTCGAGAAGTTGCGAAACAGAGGTAATTATGAACATAACCAAGAGGTTATGAGTAATCATGGTGGACCACTGAAAGTCAAAAGAAGAACTGGACGATCAGAAGTCTCCGTGAATGCCAAAATGTATGTGCACTGTACATTTTGCAAAGGCATGTTTGTCCGTAAAGAGCTGTGGCGCCACTCACGAAGGTGCTCATCAAAGACACAAACTGAAGCCAGTGGCAAGAGTAAAGTCTTAGCTTTGGCCGATATGGCAGAGTCAACCTGCTCCCAAGCAATTTCTGCTGGAGTGTGGAAGGTGCTTGGAAACATGAGGAAAGATAACATAGGATCTGTGGTACGGAATGACTTCCTCATCCTGCAACTGGCCCAGTCACTCTACAACAAGCATGGGAGAGATCCTACAAAATTTGAGTACATCAGGACAAAGGTTCGGGAAATGGGCAGACTTTTATTGACCCTCCGAGAGAAGTATTCGATACTCAGCTTTGAGGATGCTGTCAAGCCAAGCAATTTTTACAAAATCGTTGGTGCCGTGAAAACAGTTGCTGGATATAACGAAGAGAGGCACTCATATTGTACACCAAGTCTTGCCCTGAAATTAGGACACTCACTTAAGAAGGTTGGTGACATCATTCTCTGCAGGGCCATTGCAGCAGAGGATGAAAATTTGATCAAAGCAGCGGATCGATTCACAAAACTCTGCACGAAAGAATGGGCGGGACAGATCTCACACACTGCACTGGCAACTTTGAGCAAGTCGAAGTTCAACAAAGCGTGCACCATACCATTCACGGAGGATGTGCAACTTTTACACAAGTACTTGGACGAGAAATCAGCTCGTGCCATGGACAATCTAAAAGAGCATGAGTCTCCTCAGGCATATGCAGAACTTACAAGGGTGACACTTACACAAATCATACTCTTTAATAGACGTCGTGCAGGCGAAGTATCCAAAATGACTCTTGAATCGTTCCAGAAAAGAGACCAGACTGAGCTTCACAGTGATGTAGCTGCCAGCCTGTCAGCTTTTGAACAGAAGCTAGCAAGGCACTTTAGCAGGGTTGAAATTATGGGAAAAAGAGGCAGGAAAGTGGCAGTGTTATTCAACCCTGAGGTTGTTTGTGCAACAACGCTTCTTGTGGAGAAAAGAGAAACATGCAATGTGCATAAGGACAACCCTTTCCTATTTGGACGGCCAGATTGCCCCCCCACAAGTCACTACAGAGGACAGGATTGCGTAAGAACTTTTGCACGCTTGTGTGGTGCGAAGAATCCTCAAAATCTGAAGTCTACACAACTTCGCAAGCATGTCGCAACCCAGTCCCAAATCCTGAACCTGAAGAACAACGAGCTGGACCAACTAGCCAACTTTTTGGGCCATGACATCAGGGTCCACAGAGACTTCTACCGTCTGCCAGAGGCCACTATTGAAGTGGCAAAAATCACGAAGATTCTGCTCGCAATGGAGAGAGGAAATCTGGCAGAGTTCCAGGGCAAGTCTCTTGACGAAATTGAGATTGAAGGTATGTGGTGGTAACAACGTTTTTAATGACTCATCTCAAAAGAATTACAATTTTTTTACAGGAACAGGAAAAATTCAATGATGTAGTGAGACAGAAGAAATAACACAACAGTTGAATGCAGTATTTTGGTCATTCTCTAAACTGGGAAGATGTAAATATAGACTTAGAATGTAAAAAGTAAATATGTTTGTAAATTATACAAAAAATATGTCAGGTGCAACATTCATTCAACAACAACATTCATTCATTCATTCATCTTCTTTACCCGCGTATCCCTTTCGGGGTTGCAGGGGGCTGGAGCCTATCCCAGCTAGCAATGGGCGAGAGGCGGGGTACACCCTGAACCGGTCGCCAGCCGATCGCAGGGCAACATAGACAGACATACAACCATTCACACTCACACTCACACCTAAGGACAATTTAGAGTCACCAATTAACCTAATGAGCATGCTTTTGGTCTGTGGGAGGAAGCCCGAGTGCCCAGAGAGAACCCAAGCATTCACGGGAAGAACATGCAAACTTCACACAGAAAGGCCCTGCCCGACCCGCGGATCGAACCAGCGACCTCCTTGCTGTGAGGCACGCGCACTACTTGCTGTGCCACTGTACTGCCTTGTACAACAACAACAATGATATTTATCTTTTGCATTTATCATACTTTTCTTTAGATGAATTGGATCCAGAAATGGATGAAAGTGAGCAGGATGATGAAGATGACAAAGGCGATGAAGACAGTGAAGACAATGGAGATGACGAAAACGTCAGGGACAATGAAGGCGGTGGTAGAGACAACGACGGGGATGGAGACAATGAAGAAAGTGGTGGAGACGATCAAGATGGTGGCAATGAGGACTCAGGTTGTGCCCTTGGACTAAGGGGTATGTATTAAATATCTTCTGGTATGCATTCATGGTATATTGTGGATTAAGGACCATATTTTCTTATATTAGTTACGTGGCATTGTTTTAATATTACCACAAAGCCACCAAGGTGTCACCACGATAAATAGACCTAACAATGAGTTAAATGTTGCCATCAGGGTAAAGTCCATGGTGTGGTTCTACAGTTACGGGTAGTTGTGTGGTATATCTACAGTATATACATAGAAAAAAAAAACACCTTATCATGGTAACTACCAAAGTAGTGCACTGATCACTTATCTTCAAGCTGAAGATGCTGATAAGCTTTTTTGTATTCTTTTCACCAGGAAATCAAGAAATGAAGATGGCTGAAGAGCCCACCAGTTCCTCTGGTAATGTGTGAGAAAGCACCTCCTTTGCATCATGTCAACTAACTCTCTTGCTTTTCCTGTCATAGATATGTTGCTAGTAATTAATTAATTTTCATAATTGTTAAAAAGACATTTTGGATTTTTATTTGTTTGTTTGTTGTAGGGAAAAGAAAAAGAATGGTATCGACCCAGAACGAGGCTAAGAGTTCCAAAGGTATGTTTTTTTGATAATTTGTTTAGAATTGTAGTAATGGTTCAGAAGGGTATTCCAGAAATCGGGTTGAGTGAACACTGAGTTTGTTAACCTTGTGATGAGGTAAAGGTATTGATGGTCCTACTCCTTCAGTCCAAATGACATCGAGTGTGTCTGTGTGTGTGTAAAGTAATTTGTAATTTCATCTAGTCTTCCCAAATGTCGAGATGTGTCTCTTCACAGCTACACATAATTTCAGGATCAAGTTCAAGTTACAGCTCAATTTCAGTAAATAGTATTGTTTTGTGTATAAAGTAAACTTCTCCATAAATGGTTTGGAGTTTGTACTGGCTATTCTAACAGAAGAATTTCTTGCTTCTCCAGAACAAAAAACAAAGTGTGCAACCAAGACTGTTGTTACCAGCTCCAAAGGTAGGACTTCATCCATTCATTCCTTTTATTTCTTAGATGATTAACCTTGAGTTAATTAGCACAATTTAATAAGAAAACATTTACAGAATACTACAGGTATAGTGCCTCAGTGCCTTGTTAACAGTCCATGGCAGCCAAGCAAATGTGACATTTGTTGTTTTCCCAGAATTTTCAAGAAACAAAAGACTGAAAGAAAAACAAAAGTCTTTCAGTTAGATAGGCAGGAAACTTTCATTATGCATATGAAGGAAAGAAATGAGCTGATGCAGTCATGTGGGACATGACATGACTTAAAAGGGGCTATCAAGGCCAGAAATGGGCAACCGTTATGGTGTTGATGGTCCCAGCGTCATGGCACGGTGGCACAGTGGCAACACTGTCGCCTGTTGCCTTCACAGCAAGAAGGTCCCGGGTCGCTGTGGGCACCGGGGGTGTGTCCTCCACCATGCCTTCGGTGCCTGCTGCGTGTGGAGTTTGCATGTTCTCCCCGTGTTCACCTGGGGTATCCTCCATAAAAATATACCCCCACTAAAAACATGCAAGAAGATCACCACCTGACCAATGGTGATGGACGCAGCGAGAATCGAACCCGGGACGTTCTTGCATGTGTGTAACAAATAAAGGGGAATGTCTCCCCCCGATTCTTCTACTTCATCATAATAATCTGATATCATACTGATTTTAATTTAACAATCACTATGTGTCACTTTTGCATATAACATAATTAACCTACATTTCAGTAGCTCAAAAGTTATTTCAAGAAAATTTACACTAAACAGCTATTATCTTCACTATCTTAACATATGAAATATTCTTTTGGTTGACAGAGATAAAATCCAGAAAATGTGTGAAAAGGCCATGGAGCAAGACCGAAATCAGTGCTGTGATGAAACACTTCAAAATACATATTGACAAAGGAAACCTAGCAAGTAAGATGGAGTGTCAACAGTGTAAGCTTGCTGAGCACCCGGTTTTGAAGGAAAGAAGTCTTCAAAATATTCGGGATTTTGTCAGAAACAGGGGCCTTAGGTTAAGAAAATAGGGTCTGATATGTTGTGTTATGACTTGGCACTATCAGAATCCGAATTATTTCATTTATTATTTTATCTTTAAGGGTTAGTCCAGATTCTTTTATGAGGTTGTACCTGACTCACTCAAGAAATGCTGCAAGCCAGCTGCAGCATTATATTATTTTTGTTTTGCACATTGTTCTTACTAGTTTTGAAAGATGGAAGTCTTCAAAATATTTAGGATCTTCTCAGGAACAGGGGCCTTAGGTTAAGAAAATAGGGCCTGATTAAGTTTGTGTATTTGTTTTAACAGTTTTTTTTGTTTCAACAGTTTTACACTTTATGCCATGTTATGGCTTGGCACTTAGCACTTTTTGTTATGAGGTTGTACTTTGTACTGTGCTTGGTGCAATGTTCTTGCTGTGGATGTTCCATACGGGTTTAAAAAGTCTGTGTGAATTATACTCATTAAAACCAGTGTTTCTCATATCTCATTCAATGTGTATTTATTGTAATTCCAGGATGCGAGGATAAAAAAAGGAATGGAACTTAGTACTCAAGGTCAAATAAAAGCAGCAGACAATATAATAGCAAAATAAAAATTATATATAAACGTTAAAAACAGCATTTTGCATAAAAATACAATATACAAAATAAATATTAATTGTTTGTTGGACATTAGTCTGTAATGTTTTTCAGAGTTTAGCAGTCTGACAACCTCTGGTAAGTAGCTGTTGAAGTCTGGCTGTTTTGGCCCTGATGCTGCGCAGCCTTCTTCCTGAGGGGAGGTCGGTGAACAGTCCATGGGCAAGGTGAGAGGGGTTCTTCAGAATGCTGGCAGCTCTATTCCTATATCTGCTGATGTAAATGTTTGTGGCTGATGGGAGGCAGCTAATGGTGATCCTGTGCTGATTTCACTACCTGCTGGAGAGCCTTTCTTTCTGCACCAGAGCAGTTTCTATACCAT
Source organism: Chaetodon auriga (assembly GCF_051107435.1). Classification (NCBI taxonomy): domain Eukaryota; kingdom Metazoa; phylum Chordata; class Actinopteri; order Chaetodontiformes; family Chaetodontidae; genus Chaetodon; species Chaetodon auriga. The sequence continues at coordinate 223,982 of NC_135078.1, forward strand.
GCAGTGATGCAGGATGATATGATGCTGTCCACTGCGTGTTTGTAGAAACCGTACCCAGGCCAGCCTGCATTCTCCTTGTACCCAAGTTGATCAGTCAGTCAGGAATGTTATTAATATCTGCAGTATCGCTCATACCACTGGCCTAACATTATTGCCAGCATTGTGTTTAATAGAGACAGATTCCATCATCCAGATAAAAATACTCAGTTGATTTTACCATTGAAAATGCTGGTAATTTTGATTGCTGGTTATTTATTTATTTAATTAATTCTCAAAACTCTTGTAGTGAGATACTTTTGTCAGTAGTGGATCTGCCATATGAGACTAGTGTATGAAGTAATGTACAGTTAGACCAGTGTGATCCTCATAACCAAGGGGTTTTACCCTAATTGTGTGTGCGCATGGTTAATGCCCTGTTAAACCAGTGTGGTCCTCACAAACAAGGGTTTTGTCCTGATTGTGTGTGTGCGTGTGTATATGTGCGTGTATGGGTAATGTCCAGTTAAACCAGTGTGGTCCTCACAAACAAGGGTTTTGTCCTGATTGTGTGTGTGTATATGTGAGTGTATGGTTAATGCCCTGTTAAACCAGTGTGGTCCTCACAAACAAGGGTTTTGTCCTGATTGTGTGTGTGCGTGTGTATATGTGCGTGTATGGGTAATGTCCAGTTAAACCAGTGTGGTCCTCACAAACAAGGGTTTTGTCCTGATTGTGTGTGTGTATATGTGAGTGTATGGTTAATGCCCTGTTAAACCAGTGTGGTCCTCACAAACAAGGGTTTTGTCCTGATTGTGTGTGTGTATATGTGAGTGTATGGTTAATGCCCTGTTAAACCAGTGTGGTCCTCACAAACAAGGGTTTTGTCCTGATTGTGTGTGTGTATATGTGAGTGTATGGTTAATGCCCTGTTAAACCAGTGTGGTCCTCACAAACAAGGGTTTTGTCCTGATTGTGTGTGTGTATATGTGAGTGTATGGTTAATGCCCTGTTAAACCAGTGTGGTCCTCACAAACAAGGGTTTTGTCCTGATTGTGTGTGTGTATATGGGTTATGTCCCAGTAAACAAGGGGGGTCCACATAAGTCACCATTGTGCTCGGAAACGCCTCCTCCCGCCCCGTCCTCATATTCCTGTCAAATATCAGATGTTCATATCTTCAGATTCTTTGACAATATTTAAATGCTAAGTAGACAGGATTTTTTCTAATTTTTTTTGGACTAGTTTTATCTTTGTTGCACCTCTCTAGGGCAAAGGGAAAGGTAGGTCCCCATAAATCACCACTGGGCATGGTATGGGAAAAGTGTCCTTATAGACCATCCATACCTGTGTGTGTGTGTGTGTGCAGGTGTCTCCGCCGTGCGCGATACAGAACAGAGGAGAATTGTAAATTCGTGATCATGTAGAGACAGAAATGACATGCCGTTGTGTAAATAAGATAAATAACTAAAATTTAGTTTAATAAAGGACACGGTATCGACCTATTCTATAGGAAAGGTATTCTCAAATGACTTATGTTGTGATCTGGCGCTATATAGAAAATTAAATAAAAATAACAACACCTTCAAGGGAGGGCGGGGGGTGCCATTGGAGGGCCGGGGCGGCACCCCGAATATAATGGTAGGGGAAAGACTGCTGTATGTATGACCACATGTACTCAGTGAAAAAGCGCTCTCTGCCCGCTGGTGGGAGTGTGTACACACGTGTGTGGGGGGGACTCCACCGTGTGCGATACATAGAGCAGAGGAGAACTGTAAACGCGCAACCATGTAGAGACAGAAATGACATACCCTCCCGTAAATGACATGCCGTCGTGTGAATAAGATAAATAACATAAGGCTATTGAATTTGTTTTTGAAAGGTATTCTCAAATGGCTCAGGATCCGATTCAGGTTCAAACATGTACAGTTGAACTACTGAAGAACTCAGTCAGTTCATTGCCGCCATGTCCACTACTTTCACACGGTAGTGCTATGTGAGTCTGAGCTCTCCCCATTACCATGGTAACATGGGTGGGGCAGCAGCAGCTGATTTGCATTTAAAGCTGGACACCAGAAACAGCACATTCTGAAAGGGGCTGAAACAGAGGGGGACCTTTTAAACAGTCTGACAGCTGTTGGGAAGGACTTGCAGTGGTGTTCCTTCTTATGGACTGGATACAGCAGTCTGTTACTATTATGCACTTGATTTTCTGATGAGAGACTATGGACATATACTGTACAACAGTGATTTTCACATTAAACACACCGATGAGAAACTTGTTTTTCTCTTCTTGGCACTAGATACACTGCAGACACACAGAGGAAATAAATATAGAGAAATATTAGCTTTTGTAGCTGATAATTAGCCTGTTCAGCCACTGTCAGTATTCAATACAAACAAATTATTAGACTGTAAACCATTAATCAAACCAATAACTAAGCTGTCAGACAACTCTGCCATACTTAAGCAGTTACTTTGTGTTTCTGTGGTTGTGACAAAATGTTAAAAATACATATATATACAGTATTTGAACTCCCTGTGGTCTCTGAGGAAAACATTATACCAATCTCCTTTAAGACATATGATGTATTGACTGTAGCGACTACAACATTATTGTTCCTATTTGTGTAGCACTGTGGGTCTTGCTGGGTAGGCTATAGTAGATGCTTGAAATAAGAAATGTCCAGATGAAAGTTGTATTAAAATAAAAAGTATCTCAGTTTATTGTCCACATTCCACAAGATGGTATAAAAAATGAAAATACTATTATCAAAACAATAAAGCAATCTGGTAAGCAAATATGGTAAATAAGCCTCCAGTTGCAAGCAAACAAGCAGCCAAATCAAGGTCTAAAGACTGTTTGCTTCCCAGCAAAAGCCCTACTGGTAGGCCAGGCACTTCCTTTAAGGCCCCCCTTAAAGGGAGCACACTAAAACAGAAATTACCATCACACATATCACACATATCATAGAAAATATGTCAAAAAGAATAACATAAAAATTGGCTCCTACATTAGCAATTCCTTATGTGTCAGGAAAAACACTTTACTCCAGAAGCACAAGATAAAAGGCATTATATGTCAGCAGTCTTCTTGTCAATTTGGCATCAAAACAATCCACAAAGATAAACTGTAGTTCCATACAAACAGATTTTTTTCAACTTGACACCACGGGGCGGACCCAGGACACGCTGGAGGGATTATGTCTCTTGGCTGGCCTGGGAACGCCTTGGGATCCCTCAGCAGGAGCTGGTGGAAGTGGCTGCGGAGAGGGCTGTCTGGGCTTCCTTACTGAGGCTGCTGCTCCCGCAACCCAGACCTCGATAAGCCTAAGACGACGAGACGAGAGATGAGACAATATGAATTTTGTAATCACAGAAATTATACTGGCATTATCAGGAATATATGATATATGATAACATGATATGATACAGTACATCCCTGAGGTGATTTATTAATTTACTTAGGAACATCCCAGTACTGTCCAGTGCTCCCTTATTCTCATTTTAAATCCAATGGTGATTTGAAGTATATCCTGATATACTGTCAATAGTTTCACCTCTTTATTCTTTCTCTTTTATTTTTATCGACTCTGATAAACCGTTTCCATCTCAGACACACTCAAATGTGGGTGTTAATGAAGTATGGCTTGGTTTTGTTTCGCTTCATTTGGAAATGTTTCCTGCACACAGCAAGTGTTCATTTTGTGCCTCTGACACTGAGGTCATGTGATGTTGACACTGAAATCACATGAACATGCCTATTTTGGGTGAAGCTCTCATAAAGTACCATTAGGTCTGAGTGTCAAACTTACAGCTCAGAGACACTCAACTGTGGATATTCTTGAAGGATATCACAGTGTGACCCACATAGAATGACCAGCCAGTAAATTTTAACAAGTGTAGTTACAATATGAGATCACCAGAGAGAGAGCATTAACACCCTCTTTGCCTGTTATTGAAAACACTAAGTATTTTCTAGAAGAACACATTACCTTAGACCGTCGCTAAGAAAAGTCAAAGAGAAACAGCGATCTGGAGAGGTCTTGTAGTGGAGTATATTGTTAAAGGTTTTACCATTTCAGAGAAGAAAGGAGCCAAAGATTGTGAGCATGTCAACTGCCATATATTTGTGTATGTATGTATGTATGTATGTATTGATCTATTCATTTATTTCATTACTTGCACTGTCTTTGAGCACCCTGAAAAGAGCTGTATAAGATCTATCTATAAGATATTATTATGATTATTATTTGTAATAATAATTAAATTATTTATTTCTGTATTGCTTTTTTTATTAGTCTCCTCATATCGTGGAATGACATGGAGCGAAACACAGCGATCCAGGATCTCTTTCATCCAAGGAGCGTGTGATCTACTGCTCAGCTTACTTGGCCACTTACCTGTGGCTGCATCAGATGGAACAGATGAGCTTCATGAGATCTCTACAATATACACATTCTAAAGTGGTAGCACACACACACACAAGTACACAAGCACACATTTTTCATGTCTCAAACTGTCTTAGAATGATAATTCCACTTTAGACACTTTCATTAAGGCCGTGTGGATATGTTGTTCCTAATTTATTAACCCAGTCTCTCTCAGCTCTTCTTCTCTGGGCCATGGACTAGTGTGGATTACACTCTAGGGTGAGGGCATGCACTGCATCACAGTCATGGGAGACAAAATGCTGGAAAACATGCCGGTCAGTATTCTTTTGTTTTACAACATTGTATTTATGACGTGTAAACTGTACATGTATTGTCAGGCTTGTTTCTCCCACATATCTTTTACCACATTATTTACAAATCACCATATACACACAATTTTTAAAGAAATTTTCCCCTCTCTGGCAGTTTTAAACACCTCATGTTTGTGCAAGTCATATACCAATACTTGTTGTTCAAAATAATTCCAAAAATGGTCCTGGAGTGCCCTCTGCTGGGCAAAGCTGAGAACAGCACCTTGGTGGCTTGTTTAAAATCCTGCTGTGTGTATATTCTGTGGAACCGTGATAGCTGGGATTTGAAATAAACTTTTGTGTGCAGTTGGTCATGTAGTGTGAATTTGGCTCCTTTGAATGTGGTTGTGTCCAAGAAATTAACCGAATTGTGAAGAATTATGGATTTACATTTTATAGAGGGATGATGCTTGTTAAGTTGTCCAAAGCAGCAAATTCCTGTTTGATGGTTGATGTACAGGCGCTGATTATATGATGAGCCAGTGGTTACACACTGGTGTCCTCCGCCATACCAGCCGCTGCGCATCTGGCCGCACGGCACCGCTAGAAAGTCCGCTGGGGAGGTTTGATGACCATGGTGGGACTGCTGGTCACCTCTGGTCAATTGTGCATGTTTGTGAAGGACAGCATGGTTTCATTTGATTTATTTTTCAGTTACTGTGAAAAATACATGTTCATTTTGTGCTCCTATAGCTCATATGTAGTGATTTTGACTGTAAAATCATATGAGCATCACCATTTAAGACTCAGCTGTTATGTGTCAAACAGTCTTAGAATGAAAATTCCACTTTAGAAACATGAATTGTGCATGTTTTTGAAGAACAGCATGGTTTATTTTGACTTCTTGTTGAGTTACTGTGAAAAATGCAACAAGTGCTCATATCTCATTTTGTGCTTTTCTCGCTCATGTAGTGTGATTTTGACAGGAAAATCAAACGAAAGTCACTATTTAAGATTCATAGTGTATGAGCAAGACAAGCACAACATCAACATGTATATTTTTAACAGTAACTTAAAAAGAAGTTAAATTAAGCCATTCTGTCCTTCAAAAAACATTCACATTCTAGTGTTTCTCAAGTGAAATTCTCATTCTAAGACAGGTCGACACATAAAAACAAAAGAGTCTCAAATGATGATGCTCATCTGATTGTACTGTCAACATCATTACATATGAGTGACAGGAGCACAAAATGAACATGTTGTATTTTTCACAGTAACTGAAAAAGAAGTCAAATTAAACCATGTTGTCCTTTAAAAACATTCACAGTTACATGTTTCTCAAGTGGAATTGTCATTCTAAGACAGTTTGACACATAAAAACACATTAATCTTAATCACTATTAAATAAGCAAATAAAAGAAAAGAATAAATAAAATCCTTCTGATCTGATGAAGGTTGGTGCCCCTTTCTATATTAGCGAGTGCAAACATTAAAACCAAAGGTTTAATAATCTAAATCCCCTACACGGTAAAGGCATAGAAACTGCCAAGAGCCAGTTGTCATTTTAAGAAGAAGAAGAAGAAGAAGAATCAGAGGGACAATCCCCTTTATTCATGGGAGTTAGCCATTTTTTTTCTGCCAGATTTCTCACCTCCCAAAAAAGGAGAATGTTGTAGACTTTAAGTCTTACCTGAAGAGAAGCTATGAAAACTTAACTGTACCAGAGCAGTCACTATTAGTGATGGGAATTCCGGCTCTTTTTAGAGAACCGGCTCTTTTGGCTCGGCTCACTAAAAAGAGCCGGTTCTTTCAGCTCCCAAACGGCTCTTCAGATTTTTTTGTTGCTTTAATCGATATATTACCAATAATAATGTAACATTATGCACAAAATGAATGAATAATGTAAAAAAAAAAAAGTATTATACTACTATATTATAAATATGCCTTTATTTTTTCACTCTACAGTGAACTTTTAACTATTTTAAACTTTTAACTTTTTTATACTAAGCAACTTTAAAGTCAAGCAACACAGAATCCCTGAAAAACACACGACACAACAAAATGTAAATTAAAAATATTTACTTTTCAGTGCAACAATAAATAAACTATGAAATACAAGAACAAACTTTTAGCTTTTTTTATACTTAACAAATTAAAAGTGAAACACAGGATCCCTGAAAAACACACAACGAAATATAAATTAAAATATTTACTCTACAGATCTACAAAAAACAAATTATAAAATACAAAACAAATTTAGCTTTTTATATACTCAGATACATACAGGCAGACAATGCACTCTGCTTTGGAGCCATCAATATAATTAAAGTGAGTCCAGATTTGGCTCCTTTTCCTGCTTTCACTCATTTCTGGACTTACTTTTTGTGGGTAAATGTCCTCCGTTTTGCACTCTCTCTCCTCTCTTGACCCGTTCGTGTGCTGCTGCTGCTGTGTGTGTGTGTGTGTGTGTGTGTGTGTGTGTGTGTGTGTGTGTGTGTGTAACTGCCGCCCCTCCCCCCTCTGCTCAGCGCACTAAGCGGCGCAGACACAGAGACGACACCACGCATATTGACCAATCACGTGCGGCTTCAAGAGAAAAAAAGCGAGAGAAAAAAAAAAAAGCGTCTCGGAGCCGGCTCCCCACCAATCAGGAGCCGGCTCCCGTCGTTCACTTCAAAGAGCCGGCTCTAAGAGCCACTACGTTCGTGAACGACACATCACTAGTCACTATTTAGCAAATTGGACATGATGAAAGTAGCGCAGGGATAGACGTGACTATGTCCAGTTTTCAAAATAAGATATTAATGCAAAGTACATAGCAAATACATAGCTTGAAATAAAATGAATTGGATTAAAAAAAGACATATAAACTGTATCTGTTACATATATGTACAAAGGACACAGTTATGATAATAACATGTGAGAACTCCCTCTGGAGGTAATATGGCCGAATGCTAACGGCTAACAGCTCAATGTCTCTGGTGCAGCACTGCTCTTTTACCCTGATGTGCCCTGGGTTACACCATCTGTTGTTCACAAACATCACTATGCCCCCACCGTCCCTCTTACCGCGCTCCTAACCACTCTCAGTAGTTGAAAATTGTCTAGCGTAACATGTGAGTCCGGCATGATCTCTGTTTCCATCTTTCAGTAAAACATATGTGGCTGCACTCCCGATACTCCCTCTGCAGACTGGTTAGCGCTGTTAGCTCTTCCATCTCATTTGGGAGAGATCTCACATTTCCCATAATAATGATGATATAATAACAGACGGTACGGATGGTTTGTACCATCTTTTCCACCTTGCTCCAGCTCTGCATCCCCTTCTCCTTCTCCTTATTTCTTTGGGGATCTCCGGTCTTTTCCACTGGAGGTACGCCCCTGTTGGTCAGTGCAGTCAGCTGTAAACAAATGGACCCGAAGTTCAGTGGATCTCCGGTTGAGTTGATGTAATAATAAGCAGTGTGTTATTAAGTAACGCTTTACAGTAACTACGTTACTTTTGCGGTAACAAGTACTGTCACCAATTACTTTGTCAAAATCAGTAACGCGTTTATGATTACCGCGATTTAAACAGGCTCGTTACTTGTTACTTCATGTGCATTACTCAGAACTACAGTTTCCGTGGTGGACGTGAAGCGCATGTGACGCAGCGACGTGCAAGTGAAAGAATGAAAACAACAATGGCGGCAGTCGATGACAGTCCAGGCGTGGGATTTCTCTCGTGGAAATATGCACATTATTTTTCCTTTCTGATGGTAAAAGACAAGAGGAATATTGTGGTGACCTGTAATCTATGAGGAGGTTTGAAAACTCTATCCACATCAAAGACTAGCAATTCTAATTTGATGAAACATCTGCAGAAACAACACGCATCTACCAAGCTAGTTGAAAAAGACCCTGAAGGTAACACAGGTGATGCTGCTGTTAACGTTAGCTCCGCTGACGCTAAAGGAGGAGCCACTCCAGCCAAAAGCTTGATTTTGCAAAGCCTGTTGCACAGTCTATAACCCAGACACAGCTAACAGACTGATTGCCAGATACGTTGTGGAAGACATGCAACCTATCTCAACGGTTGAGTCCCCTGCTTTCAGAGAACTAGTTAGCAAAATACCTGTGCGAGGGAGAGACGGTGCTGCGCCAGCACCATGCAGACAGATGTTTTACCGTTACCTGGACCAAGAATATGCTAACATGGAGTCAGAGCTCAAAAAGACATTTGATGAGTTACAACATGTCTCCACAACAGCAGACATTTGGACTGTGCATACAGTGCATAGAGACTGTGCTCGAGCACTATGCCACATCAACCCCAAAATAATGTGTGTGCATTTGTAGAGGGTTGGAAACAATAGAAATAAATTAAAACAGTAGGATAAAATAAATGAGAGGAAAACAGACATTATAATTTTTAATTTATTTTCATTCATTTCATCATTCACTTGCACTCACACTACTACACTGCCATTGCACGTTCAGGTTGCTAGGTGGCGCATTGCGCTTGTGGTAGGATAGGACTTACATGTAAGCAAGCCAGAGGACTGGCAGCCTCCCTGGCTATCCAGTTAAGGAGGCAACACATTAATAAGAGAATTAAGAGTGAAAAAAAAAAAAAAGAAAAAAGTTACTCTCCCTAGTGTTGTGTATCGAAGATGCAGCAATGAAGTGAAGATGATGAAGAAGTTCTCCGCCGATACTGTCTTGTTCATAAAGGTTTATTGAAGCAAGTACAGCATCTCAGACAGCATGCGATGTCTGGGTGGTTTCAGCCAATAGAAGCAACACACACATACAGCATCTCGAACATGCATTATATAGGGGAGTTGTGTTGACACAACTAAATACAGAAAGTTAGAAAGACCTAATATGGTCGTAACAGAACATATGCTGCACAACAGGTGAGGGCCTAATATAATCATGGCCTCTCCATCTTTAGGTTAAAGGTATTTACGAGCAACAAAAATCTCCAAGCTCAGGGGAAGGGATGCCCAAAAAGATGAGCAGATACTACACTTGTCAGGCAGGGCTCTGTCTTCCCCTTTTTTCCCTGTGTTTTCCCTGTTTCCTTGTCCCCTTGTGGTCTTGTCTGTCCTCCCTTGTCTGTCCAGGTCCGTGTTAAGTGGCTGCACCTGTTTCGGCAGCCCCTCCTACCCGCCTCCTCTCACACACCTGCATCTCATCACCTTCCAATCAACGGATGCATTTAACCCCGGCTCTTCTCTCCAGTATTCGTCAGATCGTCTGCTTACCTCCGTGGTATTGTGTGTTCCTCTGCCAGTCTTCTGATCCCCTGTGTCTTTCTCGGTCCGCTGACCTGTGCTTTGCTTTTTGTTTTAGGAGCGTCTCGCCCTGTGGATAGCCCTCAGCCCAGCCTCAGTTGTGAGAGGAGTTGGAGCTCAGATTCTTCAGAGCGTGTTTTTGCTCTCGCTTTGTGTTGCTCCCGTTTTTGTGGACTCCCTTAGTTGAACTGTACAGAGTGGTTTTTGTGCTCTCGCCTTTTGTTTTCCCGTTTTTGTGGACACCCTTAGTTAATAAACCCTTTTTGTTTCTACCTGCCTGTGCCCTGTGTGATCCCTGTAGCCTTCACTTTGAGTTCGCCTTCCTCTGGTCTCAGGGTGTTCGTACACCTAACAACACTAGTAACTAGTTACTTTGAAAGTAATGAGTAACTGAGTTATGATAATAAGTAATCCACAAAGTAGAAAAATGCTAATCATAAAGACACAAAAACACTAATACAAAGGAAAACGGCCGGAGATGCTGCAACAGGCAACCATTTTGCCTCATTTCATCTGGTGCACTGGCAACAGTATTTTTATAAACTAGTATTATAAAATAGACCTACTATTTCTCACATGCAATAGTATTTCTCAGGTGCAATAATATTTCTCAAGCGCAATACAACATACGTATAACATCAAACAAGATGGTGGTGCCCTGTTTGGCAGCGGCTGCACAGGCTTGTGACAAGAACAATCAGAACAATCAAAATATATTCCGCCTAGGATGGCAAATTCAGTCAGTAATTGAAACAAGATTACATATGATCGCCAGCTCTTGTTGAAATTGCGATCTTCCATTGACTTTGGCTTCGTAGATACAACCACTCTGGAGTGTCTACATAGCCTCGGAGCACTTCGCCGGCAAGACCCAGTGGCTTGTGTGTCTACATCAACACTAACTGGTGTAATAATGCTAAGTATGTCAAGCTATTGCTCAACGGAAATTGAGCTTTTGACAGACTATTCTATTTGCCGAGGGAATTTACTGTAGTTTCCATCACTGCTGTGTACGTCCTCCCCAGCACTAACACAAAGGAAGCTATGCGTGCCTAACTGCTCCACCGAGGACGCCATCTCCTCTGCTCTCCACCTGAGCCTCGCTTACCTGGTGCAAAAAAACACTCATGTGCGGATCCTGTTTCTGGACTTCAGTTCAGCATTCAACACCATCATTCCACAGCATCTGGTAGACAAACCCCTGTGCTTCAGCACCCCCCATGTAACTGGCTGCTTGACTTCCTCACTGAAAGACCTCAGTCGGTGCATGTTGGACAGAACACCTCCCATGTCATCACCCTCAGCACAGGCTCCCCTCAGGGCTGTGTCCTGTGCCCTCTGCTGTTCACCCTGATGACACATAACTGCGTACCCAAGGCTGCCACCAACCACTTTGTGAAGTTTGCAGGTGACACAACAGTGGTGGGCCTCATCAGGGACGACAGCGACCTAGCCTATAGAGAGGAGGTGGAGCAGCTGGTGGACTGGTGCAAAGACAATAACCTGATCCTGAACGTGGATAAAATCAGGGAGATCATTGTTGACTTCAGGAAGAACCAGCCCAGCCACGCTCCACTTCTTGTCAACAACACGGCTGTGGAGGTGGTCAGCAGTACCAAGTTCCGGGGGGTGCACATCACAGACAACCTCACCTGGTCTATGAACACAGCATCACTGGTGAAAAGGGCACAGCAACACCTGCACTTCCTGCGCAGGATGAGGAGAGCCCACCTGCCCCTCCTCCCTACATTCTACATAAGCACCATAGAGAGCATCTTGACCAGCTGCATTTCTGGGTGGTGTGAAGGCTGCAGTGCCGCCGACTGGAAGAACGTGAGGAGAGTGGTGAAGACAGCGGAGAAAATCCCTGGGACATCCCCTCCATTCAGGACATTGCACCTAAACGTTGCATGTCCCGTGCTGATAACATCATCAGGGACTCCTCACACCCCCACCATGGTCTGTTCTCCCTGCTGGCTTCTGGAAAGAGGTTCTGCAGCATTCAGTGCAGGACCACCAGTTTCTGCAACTGCCTCAGGCCATTAGACTGATGAACTCTAAATGAGGATCTTTTGCACCACTGTTGTCACCTCAGGTCATTTCTCTCAAATGCACTTTAAAAATTTACTTCATTGTACATTTGTGCTGCTTGTTTTTTCACTTGTTTTTTCACTTACTGCAAATCCCTGCTGCGGCATGGGAGGCAGGCAAACTGTCTGCTGATATCACTGAAGAACAACGCAAACTCACTGAGGCAGACCTCATTACCTTTCAGTTCCCCATGTACTGGTTCACTGTTCCTGCGATCTTGAAGGGCTGGATTGACCGGGTGCTCACACTGGGCTATGCATTCTCACAAGAGAAGTGATAGATAGAAGTGACAGCCTGGGTGTCTTCAAGGACAAGAAAGCCATGCAAGTTCAGTGTAAATGGCATTTGGGGCTGGAGACGACAGACATTTCAGCTTCAAAAGGTTACCTATCACTTAAACGGTTCTCATGGAGATGCCAATTCTTTCTTTACAGCTCTACACCAGATGAAGGTGTTAAAACCATCTGAATAGATAATCACCAGGCCTCAGAGAAACGTCCAGAATCAGATAGTTCTGACAAGTTGTAAATCAGACAGTTCTGTAGCAAACTGTTCTTTGTGTCTGTGTGCCTTCTTTTCTATCACATCAGGATAATGCAATCTTTATGTTTGATTCAACTTTGGATGTTCCTACAGCACTAATCTTACAATTTGTATGGTATCAATGTTTTCCCGTGTTTCTAGCTTGTAAAATGACAAAACTATGATCTTAGCTCTCATAATCATTTTTTTAATCCAGTTTCTACCACGGAACCATACTGCCATTTAGAGACTAGATACAGTTAGGTTTCAGATACGTGACATGAGAGAGTTATAATTAGTAACGCGTAATTCACCCAATATAATCTGTCTTTCCTTGTTCCTTTGTTCTATTAGAGTTATACTATCAGTCATCATATAAGTTAGTATTAGTATTGAAGAATGTTGTCATTAATCAACAAAATGTGTCTGATGTATGTATATTGGTGTCAGTATACATGTTGTAAACAATGTTGATGTGTGATTGAAAATCTGATCATTTATTCAATCAATCTACTCTGTGATTGACCATAGTGGGAAGCAGATGAGTCCATCGCACGTAATCATTAGTTAATGTTTTCTCTCTATAGGATGAAATCACAGTGTTCTCCTGTAAATCACTTTAGGTGTGTGAAGGTCTGTTTTGTCACAGACACGCCCCGGAGCATACGGCAAATGCTCAATTTCTTCTTTGTTACACTTCTTCTTGCATGTCTTCTTTGTCTCTCCTTTTGCCTCAATTGGAAATTGTTTTTGTTGCAGGTGCTCCTTACAAGAATAATTAGAATAAAATTAGAAAAAAAAAGAAAAGAAAAGAGAAAAGAAAAAAAAAAAAAAATATATATATATATATATAAATATAAAAACAAAATATTTATACTAAGAATATATATGTATATATAAAACAAAATATACAACAAAATATAAAACAAAATAAAAACAAACAACAAAATGGCCACAGGCAGGAATGATTTCCTGTGGCGTTCAGTCTTGCATTTCGGTGGGTGAGTCTCTCACTGAAAGTACTCTTGTGCCTGACCAGCACATCATGAAGTGGGTGTGAGACGTTGTCCAATATAGTCCATAGCTTAGTCAGCATCCTCCTCTCTGACAACACCGTCAGAGAGTCACACTCCATCCCCACAACATCACTGGCCTTGTGGATCAGTTTTTTGAGTCTGTTGGCATTCGCCATCCTCAGCCTGCTGCCCCAGCACACAACAGTGTAGAGAATAGCACTAGCCACCACAGACTCATAGAAAATCCTGAGCATAGTCTGGCAGATGTTGAAGGAACTCAGTCGCCTCAGAAAATAGAGACGACTCTGGCCTTTCCTGTAGAGAGCGTCAGTGTTCATTGTCCAGTCCAGTCAATATTTAAGATTTAAGATTTAAGATTTAAGATATACTTTATTTATCACAGCACACACATGCTACGGGGGGAGACTACACATATGCCATGCTTTAGTTTGACCTATCCTCCACGGCAGACCAGGAGCGGTGGGCTGCCAGCCAACAGCGGCACACGGGGACCCAGTTCCTCTCGTCACAGGTTTTTAGTGGGGTTTTTTTTATGGAAGATACCCCAGGTGAACACGGGGAGAACATGCAAACTCCACACAGAAAGGCCCTTTCCTTGAGCAGGCACCAAAGGCATGGTGGAGGACACACCCCTGGCTCCCACAACCCGGGGCCTTCTAGCTGTGAGGCGACAGTGTTGCCATTGTACCACCGTACCACCCGATATGTACCCCCAGGCACTTGTTATCCTCCACAATGTCCACACTGACCCCCTGGATGGAAACAGGGGTGCCTTGGTTCTCCTCAGGTCCACTACCAGTTCCTTAGTCTTTGCCACGTTTAGTTGCAGATGGTTCTGCTCACACCATGTGACAAAGTTGTCCACAGCAGCCCTGTACTCATCCTCATCACCCTTACTAATACATCCAACTATCACAGAGTCATGAGAAAACTTCTGAAGATAGAGGGTGAAGAGGAAGGGAGAGAGGACAGTCCCCTGTGGGGCCGCAGTGTTCCTGACCACTCTGTCTGACACACAGTGTTGCAGGTGCACATACTGTGGTCTGCCAGTCAGGTAGTCCACAATCCAGGACACTAGGGGGGCGTCCACCTGCATAGCTGTCAGTTTGTCACCCAGTAGAGCTGGACGAAGTCAAAAAACATAACCCTCACAGTGCTCGCTGGCTTGTCCAGGTAGGCATAGACACAGTTGAGCAGGTAGATGATGGCGTCCTCAACTCCAAGTTGGGGCTGATAGGCGAACTGAAGGGGGTCCAAGAGTGGCTTGACCATGGGCCGGAGCTGCTCCAGGACGAGTCTCTCCAGGGTCTTCATAATGTGGGAGGTCAGTGGCCACAGGTCTGTAGTCCTTTGAGGCCCTGGGCCGTGATGTCTTTGGCACCGGAACGAGGAACGACGTCTTCCACAGCATGGGGACCCTTTGGAGATTTAGGCTCATGCTGAAGACATGGTGAAGAACTCCAAACAACTGGGGGGCACAGGCTTTGAGCACCCTGGGGCTGACACCATCAGGGTCTGGAGCCTTGTTCGAGTGGAGTCTCATCAGCTGTCTTTTCACCTGGTCAGCAGTGAAGCACACTGTGGAGGTGACAGGTGGGGGAGGGGTGTAGTCCTCAGGTTGGAGAGTAAGGCCAGTCTGGCAGTCTGAGGAGGTGTGAAGAGGGCTCACACGGGAGGATGGGGGGGTGTAAGAAGGAGGAGAAGGAGAGGGGCAGTGGGGAGTGGTCGTCCAGGACAGACAGCAGAGGAGTCAGAGGGGGGATGAGCCAGGCCTGAAGTGTCAAATCTATTAAAAAACAGATTTAGTTCATTGGCCCTGTCAATGCTGCCTTCCGCTCCTCTGCTGTTCGTCCTGAAGCCAGTGATGGTCCTCATACCGCTCTAGACCTCTCTCAAGTTGTTCTGCCGGAGTTTCCACTCCAGTTTCCTCCTGTATTTCTCCTTAGCCTCCTTGATTTTCACCTTCAGTTCCCTCTGTATCATTCTCACCTCTTCCCTGTTACCAGCTCTGAAAGCCCTCTTCTTCTCATTGAGGATGACTTTGATGTCCTTTGTCACCCACCGCTTGTTATTTGGATAACAATGGACAGCAAGTGCATACAGTGCACACAGCAAGTCCAGGGTTCGCTCTTCTCTTGTAGGACAGCTCACATACTGAGTGAAATTGGGCAGTGTTGTTGCCATGGTGACATGGTTGAAGTCACCCAAGATAGCAATGAATGCACTCGGGTGTTGAGTTTTTCGACGGGCCACGGCAAGCATGGAAGCTTAGTGAGCCTTGAAAGCTACCTGTAACCTACTCCATGACACTTGACCCGGATATGAGACCTGTTGTTCATCCTGCACATTGTATTCCTGTGGCTATGAAAGACAGAGTTAAAGCTGAGCTGGACAGGATGCAGGCCATGGAGACATCACTCCTGTCTCAGAGCCAACTGACTGGGTGTCATTCATGGTCGCCACCAACAAAAAGGACGAGCAAGAAATCCGAATATGCATCAATCCAAGAGATCTGCTGTGAGAAGACCACACCATCCCATGCGCACTGTGGAGGAAGTGGCTGCACAAATGTCGAGTTCCACAGTGTTTTCAGTCTTAGATGCAAAGAGCTCTTTCTGGCAAGTCTCACTCGACCACAGATCTTCGATGCTCACAACATTTAGCACTCCATTTGATCAATACAGATTTTTGAGAATTCCATTCGGACTCAACTCTGCCAGTGAAGTGTTCCAGCGCCCTTTGGAGCAAATTTTCACCGGATATCCCTGTGCAATCATAGTTGACGACATCCTGATTGGAGGCAGAACTGTGAACCTGAAGCTTAATCCGCTCAAGTGCAGGTTTCGACTGAACGAGGTCAGCTATGTTGGCCATGTCTTTACAAGTAATAGCCTCAAAGCAGACCCTTCCAAGACAAAGGCGATCAGTGAAATGCTAGTGCCAGCAGATGTGTCAGCTCTGCAAAGATTTCTGGGAATGGTCAAATACCTGGGAAAATTCATTTCAAACTTCCGTCAGCTGACAGCTCCACAGCAACAACTCACACACAAAGACACTGAATGGGCATTGCACGAACAGCAGCAGAACGCTTTTGAAGCACTGAAAAACCACTTGTCTAGCCCACCAGTTTTGTCAAATTATGATGTCAGCAAGTCCGTAACACTCACCTGTGATGCTTCACAGTATGGGCTTGGTGCGACATGTTTACAGGAAGGAAAACCTGTGGCATATGCTTCACGGACGTTGACAGACACAGAAACCAGGTACGCTCAGATTGAGAAAGAGCTGCTTGCAGTGGTCTTTGCATGTTCGAATTTCAATGACTATATCTATGGCAGGCCAGTGACCATAGAGACAGACCACCAGCCTCTGGTTACAATAGTAAAAAGAACCTATACATGCGGCACCGGCGAGACTGCAGAGATGATGTTAAGACTTCAGAAGTACAGCATTACTCTTTTCTACAAAAGTGGGAAACAAATGCACCTGGCTGACACTCCCGAGCTCCCACAAGATCTACAGCTCAACATGCTGCTGACAAGGACGGTTTCGATGTGATGACAGTGAACTACATATCTTCTTCTTGCCATGAGGAATTAAAGAAACACACAGCTGAGGACACAACTCTGCAGACTCTCCGTGCTATCATCAGACACGAGTGGCCCAGCAAACAGCGCAGTCTTCCACATGCACTCCACCCCTACTTTCCTTTCAGAGATGAACTAAGTGTTGAAAATGGTGTCATTATGAAGGGTCACAAGGCAGTCATCCCCTACTCTCTGCAAAAGGAGTACATCAGCATTATGCACACATCCCAGGACATCCTGGTGTACAAGCTACTAAGGTTGTTTTCACACCTGACCAAGCGGACTCGGTTTGATTGGGGAGCTGAAAGTCGCAACATTGTTGCATTTGTCACTTGTTTCGGTTCTGCTTTCACACTGTGATTTCTAAAGCACACCGAACTTTCTGAGCAGCATCACGTGGTTGAAAGGGGCGCTCGTCGATTGGACAAAGTAGGAGGGGAAATCCCTCCCTCCCGGCCCAGAAAAACAACAGAAAACATGGAGCATCTTGTGAAGTTCGTTCGTTTAGAACCCATTCCCCCCATTTTCTCACTAAACTGTTTAAAAATGTCATTGTTTTTGTGAGTGGATGTCAGAAGTAGGTTTATGTGTTATCTGACCATATTTCAAGGAGAGCATTGAGCTCTTCATCTGTCCACGTCTGTTCTCTCGCCATGTATGTTTTGGTTTGGAGTGCGTACTGTACTTCCTCTACCCTAGATACACTGTGTATGCACTGCGTATAGCGTCACTATGTACATTTGGTCCTGTGTTTGGTCCGGTGAGCTTTCACACTGCATAGGAACCGAACCAGGGTTCACTTGCAAGCGAACCGAGACCCACGTTTTCAGGCAGACCAGAGTTCGCTTGTTTGGTCCGCACCAGAGTTCAGATGAGCTTTCACACCTGCCCAAACGAAGTGGACTATCCGAGGAAACGAACTCTGCTCTGGTGTGAAAGTGACCTAAACAGACAGCGAGAGGTATAGTTTTCTGGCCCACAATGACAGACGACATTAAGAAAGAGATACAGTCATGTGCCATTATAACAGCACGAAATCCCACCACCAGAAAGAACTACTCAAACTGCACCCAGTCCCAGACCTGCCTTGGTCAGCTGTGGCAACAGACATCTTTGATTGGCAAAATAAACATTATCTGGTTCTGGTGGACTCATATTCAGGCTGGTACGAGATTGACTTGCTTTGCGACCTCACATCAGCAACAGTTATTGTAAAACTTAAGAGACACTTTTCAGTGCATGGAGCCCCTCACACACTGATATCAGACAATGCCCGACAGTTCACAAGCCAACGCTTCAAAGGCCTTGCTACTCAGTGGGACTTCACCCATGTTACAAGCAGCCCAGAGTATCCCCAATCCAATGGGTTAGCTGAAAGAGCTGTCCGCAGCGCTAAACAACTCATGGAGAAGTCTCACAGAGACGAGACTGATGTTTTTTTTAACCTCCAGAACGTCAGAAACATGCCACGTGATGTAATGCTAGGATCACCTGCACAGAGACTGATGTCAAGGCAGACACACACTACTCTCCCAGTCTCAAGCAAGCTGCTTGAACCACATATGCGTGAGCCACAACAGGTGAAGGCACAGCTTCTCAAAAAGAGACTGTCACAAAAGTTGTGCTATGACAAATAAAGCATGCCACTTCAGCCTTTGATGACAGGACAGGTTGTCAGGCTGCAAACCCCACATGGTTACAACCGCACAGCCATGATAAAGGGAATCATCCACTCAGAAGGAAAGCTGTATAGGAGGAATCACTGACATATCCTGCCTGTACTCGAGCCTGCTCCAGCACAGCCCACTTAAAGTGACAATGACCACCTACAACACCCTGAACAAAACTTGAAGTACTGTGGTACTCACACAAATGACAGACCAGAGACGATGGACACTAAGCTGTCTGAGATGCCACAAGCTACACTTCCCTCAAATACCACTGAGTGTCCTTACCGAACCCGTTCAAGTCTCATCAGTAAGCCAAACCCCAAATACAGAGGCTAACTATACATGTTGGCTGAATAAAAAAATGTGCAAAATGTTCAGGTTGATTCATAGGTTGTGCTAAGAGCTGACAACTAAGTATATTGGTCAATATTTCAAGCATGTCTATATGCTGAGACATTATTCTTGTTTTCACTATGTTTACACTTGTTCTGGTATAGTGACTGACTGATAATATTATTTACATTTTCAGCAGAATGCTTTTTAGTTCCCTATCTGAATGCCATATCTGTTACTGAATAAGTGTACTGAAGATTAGTTATTTTGGACATTTGATATGGCCAGCTGGATGTATATCATCAGACAGTTTTGTTCTAATGTAGAGTGTAAGCTAAGGTAAGGGGATGTAGATAAGTCATTATGTTCACAGCTGTCTATATTGATCTGTTACTGATGCCGTAGTTTCTAATCGGTATGCTGCGCATGCACACTAGGTCAGCATTGTGTTGGGCTCACGGTTCTAGGCTACTGTCATGTTTACTTTGCATTCTCGACATGTGATTATTAAACAAAGTTTGAAGTGACTCTACTTGGCGTGTCTTTAAGCACATCTTGTAACAGATTGGATCAGGGTAATGCAAATGAGGGGAATGTTTGGAGAAAGTGAAAGTGCTCCACCAAAGCTGAGCAATTTCAGTATGTTTTTGAAGCAGGCAACAGTAAGTAGGGATCAGGCGAAGCGATTTCAGTATGTTTTTGAAGCAGGCAACAGTAACTAGGAATCAGGCAAAGCGGTTTCAGTATGTTTTTGATGCAGGCAACAGGAAGTAGGGACCAGATGAAAGCAAAGCTACAGGAGGCAGGAAGGCTGCAGAAAGGCAAGGCAGAAAGAGAAGTTAAAAAGGGCAGAAGCCTTTTGGATAAATTGTCAGTGTTTTTTATGAGAAGTCAAACACAGATCCTCAACCAGCATCAGCTGAAATGGCAGAATTAGTTGCGATAACAGAAGCATGCAAATTAGCAAAAGGAAAGACTATAACTATCTACGCTGATTTGGCTTATGCAGTCCAAGCTGTACATGTGGACATGTGTCATTGGAGAAGGAAAGGTTTTGTGACTTCAGCTGGCACCCCTGTTAAACATTTGAATCAGCTATTTGATCTCTATTATGCCCTGCTTCAACCAGATTGGGTCGCTATAGTCAAGTGCAGAGGACATCAAAAAGGAGATGGCAGAATAGCAAGAGGCAATAATGCAGCAGATACGGCAGCAAAAGCAATAGCAGAGTACAATGTATATAAACAAATGTCTCAAGCACCACCTGATGACAAACCACACAGACATCTATGTGTACAGAATACCAAAGAACTCCAAGAAGCAGCCGCTCCATCCAGAAAACAAGCATGGAAAGAAAAAAGAGCCACAAAACATTCTACAGGGCTCTGGAGAAATCACAAAGACAAAATAGTAGCTCCGGTTGGACTACTGAACTTACTATGCCAAGAAGCACCCAGTAGAGGTCACTGTGCTAGCTCAAAAATAACAGCTCTCATTTCACAACATTGGTGCCATCCCCACCTCAAAGATATCACTAAATATTTTGTGTAGTCATGTGAGATATGCAATCAGTGTAATCCAAAGGTCTCACTCAAGGCTGGACTGGGTAGCTTCCCAACACCTGATGCCCCATGGAAAGAAATAGAAATTGACTTCACTAATATGGGAGCAGACCACAGAACTGAAGGTAAAAGATATCTTATAGTTTGTGTAGATCCATTCTCTAGGTGGGTAAAAGCCACACCTACCAAAACTGTCCAACTTATATAGATGCAACTGGAGTCCCGAGAGGTGTACCTGATGAACATAAATTGGTTAATCAAATTGTAACAGGATTTGAATTATCCCTATTTTGGTGGGTGACCATAAATAAGAATGTGGATAGAATTAACTACGTTCATTTTAATATCCAAAGACTAAATAACATGACCAGAGATGCCATAGCGGGCCTACATGAAGAACTGGCAGCTACTTCATTGATAACTTACCAAAACAGAATGGCCCTCGATTTCCTTCTAGCCGAAAGAGGTGGTGTGTGTGATATATTTTCCCAGGACTGTTGTGTTTCCATCCCAAACAATACCGCTCCAGATGGCTCCATCACTCGAGCTCTTTCTGGCCTTAAAACAATGTCTGAAGAACTAGCAGAACACTCAGGGATTGAGAGCCCACTAACTTATTGGCTCGATAGAACGTTCTGTGTTTATCTCACTGATTTCAGCAGTGACTATTTTCACCCTATGTGGTTGCTGCTGCATACCATGCATCAGGCACCTCTGTATAAAATGTATCACTATGGCCATTAATGATAAATTTCCACCACCACCTCCTTATCAATTAGTACAATATCCTGGGGAGATGATTCCTATGGTCTGCCTCTCTGAGCCTGGAGACGCAGAGACTGAAGCGGAATCCAATATGGAAAACGAAGACCGATGTTTGTACACCTGAGCCCCTGTATCCGCATGCTTTTGATAATTGTTGAAGAATTGTGATCAATTGAGTGATGAAGTCAAAATCTCCTGAAAAAAGAGATTCCTTTCCAGTATTATTTATGATTAATACTTTTGATATGAAAGTAATGCATTTGAGTTGTTTTGTTTTATTATTTGAATTGCTTTATTATTTCAAGTGTTTTATTGTCTCAATTGTTCTATTGTTTCCACATTTCTGTCTAATGTTTTATTATTTCCACATGCCTGTGCAATGAAGAATTGCTTGCTGCTGATTAATGCAGTGAAAAACAGCTTACACATAGTTGCTCACATTTAAGCTGTTGGATGCAATGAACATTTGCTTACACATAATAGCTTTACATTTGACTGTGTTTTCTTTTATTTTTTGTAATTTTATTTTTTGTGACCTAAATTCTTATCACGTTTAGCTGCATAACCTTTAAGAGTTCAATTTCATTTTTCTTTGATCATTACGGTAACCAAGTAAGAATATTTTTGTAGATCATTTCGATCAGCGATCAGAAGTGTTTCTTTTTTACTTTATCACTAGTCACAATGTTTTACCACACGACCATCAATCATGTTGGACCGAAGTCTTGCAGCCAGCCTCACCTATCTACCTGGGTTAAATAGCCACTAAAAGGCGCTGCTCCTCTGCTGTCCAACACCGGTTGTCTACCGTGGTTCGACTGGTTCTCCCCAGCACAGATCAGAATAGACAGTCTGGGACCTTCTCATGGCAGTTCGGGATAGCCCTTTGTCAGAATGCCGATGGCACAGAAGTAGACATCTTCCATGCTGCCTTTGAATAAAGAACTGATGTCGTAGGCTATCAAAATCTCAAGCCGCATTAGACCTGCTTAATCACTGATCCAAGAAATAAATACTACATTCATGTCCTCATTTTTCTTACAATTATTTCTCACTATCGGCAAATTCACTCTTTTTATTTTTTTGCTAGAGCTTCTTTAACCTGTGGTTTGACATCATATAATCCATATTATTTGGCGTATCATTTATTATTCATATCTATTCTCATTTATTGTGCTAATTAAGTAATACTTTTCATTTAAGTCAACTGTCAGATAGTGTCTGGATATATCACTGTATGGAGACCTTAAGCTTCTGATGATGACATTGATTTACCATTAGTTTATTAATCTTTACTTTAATCAGCACTGTAAGACGAGAATACATAAAATCCCTCATTTTAATTGACATAATAAAATCATGTCAAAAGGGAGAAATGTAGTAATTTGGTCCTTTCAAGCGATTTTATGTGTCCTCATCCTGTGATCTTTTATTGCACTTGTGTAACCTAAATGAATGTCCTTGCACCATTCAGAGTTGTAAGATAACATGACTGGTGAAAGCCAGTTGTGATAACAAGAGGCAGATGACACTTTGTCTTCTCTCTTGTCTGTTAGTGACGTCTGTTGCATTTAGATCCATGCCTAAAGACAACACACACACACACACACACACACACACACACACACACACACACAGATTGCTTATTACATGTCAAGGACAAGGCATGGACAAAGCATGGTACATCCACGTTTTGGAAACTGGCCATTGTCTTAAGCCCAAGAAGATAAATATGAACTTTTACCTGAACTCTGTGCTCATTCTGATGGAGCTTCTGCGAGAACTCTATCATTCTGAGACCAGCGGTGCTATGCTGTACCTGTGACTTCAATAAATACTTTGGCTGTGAACTAAAGATTTCTCCAGACCGTTCTTGGGCTTCCAATAAAAGAACTGGGGCTAACACTATCAGATAGACATCTGGTGTAGAAATTTTTAAAACTTTTTATGTCATCAGTTCATCATAGAATATGTGAGTTCATACACAATAATATATTAGATGTGTTGTAAGTTTTAGAAACTCACAAAATAAAGAATGAGGGGAGAGCGTGTACGCAGTCCCCCACTACCACAAATTATGCGGTTGAGATTCCCACATGTGGGGAATTCGCACAGGTCAGCACATCCCTCAGTGCAATGGATGCGCCTCGCCATGTGTGAACCACCTTGTTGATCATGGTAACCCCCCTGCCAGGTAAGTATGCTTCTTTGTATGGGATTGTCCAGTTTATACTTATTGGATTAATTTTTTATGTCATCACTTCATCATAGAGTATGTGAGTTCATACACAATAATATTTTAGATGTGTTGTACGTTTTAGCATATCAGCAACATTTTGAAGAAGAAAAGGGTGAAAGGACAAGGTAGAGTAGTAAGACTGTATGTGCTCAGCTGATGAGGGAGAAATATCTCGTGCTGATGATTGATTCTTGCATTAACTTACTGCAAAACAAATAACGCATATTTCTAGGCATTCCCAAGAACTGCTGAAACAATTCCACTAATTTGTTAAAAGTATTATAAAGAAATATTTTACTTGGTTGTGTTCAAGTTGAGGAAAAGTAGTCAAATAAGCAGGTTAATTATCATTAACAGAATTAGATAAAACCTTTAAGGATTAACCGATTATGATTTTGAGGTTGAAGTAGGGTTTTCTTGCTGTTGAAGGTTTTTTCATGTCTTGGATGAATTCATATTTAATTCAGCTGTCCTGTCTGACAGAGGAGCAGAAACAATAGGGAGGTGAGAAGTATGAACAGTGGATCCCAAACGATGTCTTCTGAACCACATGACAAAGTCATTATACCGATTCTAATAAAAAAGGATTAATACATTTTTGAAGAGTTTATGCCCTGTGAGAAACAGCTAATTACCATGGCATCATTAGTGGAAGTGGTCAGTGTGTGACAGTTGCGAAGCAATTGATTGCACTGGTCGCAATCCCTAGAGGTTAATCATTGACAGGATGGAAGGGTCAACCTCTCCATAGCTCAAGGCATGCAGGATTGGTCAATAACCCTTCATCTGGTGAGAATTTGGCTTGAGGAATTCGTACTTGAGGAAATGTACATGTGTACGTCATCTTCTTAAGCATAAGTCACTTTACTGCTTGCTTTCATGTTCCTGCTGTTGTTGCTGTGTCCATATATGAAACATTTACTATATCAATAGATTGGATTCTGCGTTGTTTCTTTCAGAAAAAAAAAACCCTGCTTCACTCATTTAAACATTTTTAGACTGACAGACAAAAATGTAATCCCCTCTACCCAAATATTTTCCATTATTTTTTGGTTTGTCACTTTGTTCAGTCCCATAATTCTGACTTTCCTGAGGTGCCTGCAGGGTAGTCCACTGGCTTAAATTGCTCTGCTGTAACGTTCATGATGGACCAAATAACAACAAAGGAACAAAACTGATGCAGCCAGATGAGCCTAAGATAGCTTGTTCTCTTTTCTTGTCAAAACCTAGTACCTACATACCGACAGTGCAACTGGATCACTAACTGTATGGTCAGAGATTGGGGTGTGATATGCCAGTAGCAGTTAATGTAGAGTGGAGGCTTGAACAGAGATGAGGTGCAGGCTGCAGTGGTCTGGTCTGGTGAGCTTTTTTTCATTTTCAGACTCAGTCTTCAGACCCAGCTGATGCCGGCTCAAGTGACATAAATTGAGGACTTAAAAATTATCAGATTTTACATTGGGACAAGGCCGTGAGTCAGAATGCACTCTTCTCTTCTGGCAGTCCTGACCACTGGCCCAGTGCTTTTATGTGTTTCCAGTTTTAATGAGGTAATGTATGTATGATGGATTCTGTTCATCCACCAAGGACTGCAGGGAAGGGTGTATAGGGAAAATGTGAAAAACAGGGTTGATGGTGAGGGAGAACACAACACATGACATTATAATCATAACCGCTGTTCATGGACACACAGTGGTGCTCTTAAAGAGGCATCACATATATACATTTATATTTCCACCAAATCTTGCTCACAACACATGAACTAAGACCAAGATCCTGAATACATCAACCTCTCAGTAGTAACACAACATGCACAGGGTAATTCAAAATTTGTTCTGAACAATAGGCTACTGTAATAAAGTAATGTAAATGAGTAAAAGACGGACCAAAAACTTATATTTGTTCTTTTTTTTTTTGGTCTGGCCTTCAGGTCTGTGAATGTGTGAAGTGTAACGCTGCCTCAATTTGTACGGTCAACTAAGGAGACTTCAGCTGTTCAAATGAAGTCTTCTGATCTGCCACTAGATAGCGCTGTTCTACTGCACACTGTGTCAGGCTTTTACAGTGCATGCTTTACATTCCAGGGATGTTAGAATCTTCAAAACTTTCTCTTTTTTATATTCCTGCATCAAACCAGCATTGGGCCATTTATGTAGAGGAATACCTAATACATAGAATAGTTTTAATATATAAACCACGTGATTGTTTCAGCAGTTATTGGGCATGTCTAGACATATGTGTTATTTGTTTTGCAGTAAGTTAATGCAGGAATTGATCATCAGCACAGCACATTCCTCATCAGCTGAACATGTACAGTCTTACTACTCTATATTGGTCTTTCACCCTTTTTCTTCTTCAAAACTCTACTGATATACTAAAACTTAACTTAAAATATTGTTGTGTATGAACTCTCATACCAACAAATTGGTGACATAAAAAGTTAATCCAATAAGTATTAACTGGACAATTCCATAGTGACAAACAAGCACAAGCACACAAAAAAATGGCATTGTGAATAGTCCCATACTGCAGAGAAAACCTATGAGAATCTCTTATGTCCCTGCACCAAACCCCTCTCTGGTGTCAGTGGACAATAAATGGCTGAAAAACTCCATCCACTATCTAACATTTCAAATTACAGAAGTAGACCTACATTGCCAATTGTTCTTCACTGCGATGTACTGAAAATGAACAGAGCACACTGACAGGCAAGTAATTTAAACTAGTTAAGCACTTCAATGCGTTTCCCCAAAAGCACTTAATTAGCCATTGAAATGTAACTTCACAATAAATTGAATAACAATCAACCACAAAACATACAGAAAAAAAAAAAAAAAACTTGGGAAAACCTTATTTCTGTTCAGTACAATTTTATTTTAGTGTATTGCACAAAAATACAGAAACAGTTAATAAAATATATTAATTCTACATAATACATACATACATACATACATACATACATACATACATAAAATTACATACAATACATAAATTCTGAATAAAAGGTCAAAAAGGTTAAAATGTAGTGCTGTTGATCTTAATACCGTGCCAATTTGCCATGTCCACAATTTGTAAAGTGAAAATTCGACCCAAATGACATGATGTATTTCGCCAAGCACAGGTCATGTTATAACACTATTCCAGTGCGACTCGGTACCTCTGTGGTTAAGGGGCCATTTATTTATTTATTTATTTATTTACATGATTCTATTGTCAGACAAATGAACAAGTATGAAATTTGATCGCGACTCACAATATGTGAACAGCAGCCAGCTGTGAACAGACACATGAACAGGAATACACAGGTAAAAAAGAACATCAATCTATCGTAAAACACATAAAGGTTAAAAAAAGAAATAATATATAATAAGAAGAAATAAAAAAAAGAATATAAGAATATTGAATATGTAAATAACAACTACACAGATATTGGAATAAAAATTACAATACATATAGAATGACAGGAAAGATACAACTCTATCATCAATTATGATGTAGGTTGTCTTTACATAAGATAGAAATGATAAAGTTTTAAAAACCTGTTTTTCAATTCAATTCAATTCAATTCAATTTTATTTGTATAGCACCAAATCACAACCGAAGTTGTCTCAGGACACTTTCCATACAGAGCTGGTACAGACCAAACTCTTTTTTCATTCATTTATGGCAACTGTATCACGCAACCCAAAGAAAAGGATTAATGCGATTATTTATTTTCATTTTAAAAGTATTCAATACAGCCAACATTACAGTCGGTTGAGCGTTTACCTGCCGGCCTTCATACTATACTTCAACACTGACGTGCTATTTGCAAATAGAACAGGAGGGCTAATCTCTGCCTCCAGAGGTCATTCTCACTACAGTTGCCACTTGTTGCCAAAAGCAGCTCGGGATTCGGCAGTCCATCACTATACATTTCAAGTATTTATTCAGCCAACTACCGAGACCTGCATATCTAAATGTTGAATGTGGAACGTTACCAGGACTGAAAGAAGACTCTTGTGATCCCGTTGATAATTTAACATTTAACAGAGAAGAGCATGGTTGATAACGCAGATGGAGCAGCTAAATCTACTTTGGTAAGCGGCCAGGCTTTACTTGAACTGGATTATCATATCGAACAACTCTCCAATTTATTAAGTCTTGTTTGTCAAATGAACTTAGAAACTTAGTGTTTATATAGTTTAATAGTGTTTCAGCAAGATAGATTTTTTTTTTTTCATGCTCACTTATGTTGCAATGGTAAATAGTTAACATGTTATCCTCTTTATATCGCTCTATATTTAAAACTATCTATTTGTGTGTAAAGAGGTTAATTAGTCGAAAGTGTTTTAATATTTCATAGTGCTGGTGATAATCATTGCACTCCTCTTGTGCCCACGCAGCAAGATTATTTCTCGTCCGTCAGCAGCCTTCCACTCCAACCTCCCTCCGCCTCCTCCCACAGCCCACTCGCCGGTACCCAGTCCCACCAGCCCGGCAGCGGCGGCATGAAGCTCGAGGCGGTCATGGAGAACCTTCAGCGGCAACAGGCAGCGCGGCTGGTCCTGGAGGAGAAGCTTCGGCAGGCGGAGACGGAGAAAGACCTCCGCTCAATGGTGGAGTCCCAGATACATCACCAAGCACTGGCTTTCCGCCACTACCAGGCGGCGATGCGAGGCGCCATCAGTACCGGAGTTACCAACTCGTCCTCCGCGGTGGCGATCCCACATATGGTGGTCCGCAAAACAGACGACGACGCTGACTGCTCCAGACCGGGCAGCGGCGTTAAGGAGCGTGACGAGGAGGAAGATGACATGGTTGAACATGAGATAATGAATGAAGAGGAGGAGGGCGAAGACGATGTCGGGTTGCACAACTACCAGCACCGACACTCCTCACTCCAGGGAGACCTGCCTACGCAGAACGCTCCAATGCATCTCATGTCCCGGGTCCCGGCAGCGATCGCCCAGTCCCGCCTCGCAGAGTCTCCATCGGCGTATCCCCAGTCCCAGCACCACGAGTGGACTTACGAAGAGCAGTTCAAACAGGTAAGACAGCACTAACACTTCACCCCCTGCAGAGCGACTCATCCTAGAGTTGCTGGCGGGCTCTGAAGATTCTGAAGATTTTGAAAGCAGTTGATGTAATTTCTGAATAATGACGGTGAATTTATTGATTTCACCTAACCCTAGGTAATTGTAAGTAATTGTTGTTCTATAAAAGGAAACGTTCTTCATCAACGTAATTGTGAACGTTTTCCGTTTTGTAGAGCAATCTTGTATACAAAGGTACCATATTTGTGCACTATTGATCATCATAGTTGACAACATTATTTGACATAGCTGTATTAGACTTTCTGAAGGAAAAAATATGTTGATAAAGCCTCTTCATTTGCCCTTTGCATCAGTGAGCATGCAACAAATATGTAATCTAAAATCTATAGTTTTAGCTAAGATGATCAAATGAAGTTGCTGCTGTGAAAAGTTGAAAATTGTCACCTGCCGTTTTTTGTTGAACTGCGAGGAGAACTGGGGGACAAGCTAGAATGAGACTTTCTGACAAGACATCATTTATAAAGAGGTATAGGATGTAACTAATATATTTATTCATTGATAAGTAATTTATGAATGCTTTATATATTGATTGATTAAAAAGAACAACATTTAATTTGCTAGGCTGGGAAAAATTCCTACAGTCTTCTGGACAACACAAACACTTTCTGGAAAAGAGCAGAGAATCCGGATTTAAATCTTTTTTTTTTTTTTTAAACAACTTGTCAAGCATTATTTGAACAACTACGAATATTTATAGTTGCATTTTTACCAACTTCTTCGAGGATAAATGACAGGTGAAGTGTTTTCAGGAAACCCCAGTAAATACGTGTATTCTTGTATTTACCCACTTATAAACCATTAAAACAGCTTTGTTGTGTGCCTATCCTGCCTATTTGGTAATAATGATGCTGGTGATCCATAAATAAATGCTTAACAAGTTATTAATAAATGGAATTTGATTCAAACATTTTTTCAGAAGGCAAGTGGTTATAGGTCCGGAGGGACATCAGTCCAGAGGGTTTTCTATCCAACCTTGTCACCAAAAGTTGATTTATTAATGGCTTACAACTGAAAACTTAAAAGTTAATTATTTGTTAATCATTGTCAAAGTTATCAAAAGCCTTTGTACAGGGTTTTTGTAATGTCTTAGGTGTGCATGTGTTTCATTGTATTGTATATTTATTGAAGGCATTTCTCCTAAAAAGCTCATTTGTTCTGTTAGCAAATAGCTAATGACATTCAATTATTTGAATTCCATAATGTTGTCTTCATATTTCCAGTGCACCATGTCATCTTTCATTTATGATGTATCATTTAGACTTCACTAAATGTGATGTGTACCTTAGTGACTGCATTTGTGCTGCACTTTAAAGCAACTCAATGCATGGAAATGCAATTTAAATAGTATCTGAAAATCAATAACCTCAATAGTTATGTGTGGCGGTTGGTGAGATGAGCCTGAGGAGAGAATGCTCGGCATCCATTTCTTTGTTTTCTCTCATGTTTATGATTCATTAATTGTGTATTTAGCAATATTGTTTTCACTGGTTTCATCACCATCATAGTCATTTGTGTGGGTAGCTTGGTTGACATTTACCATCAAAGGATATTTAAGATAAGAATTAAGATTTAAGATATACTTTTATTTATTACAGCACACATATGCTACAGACTGCACACACGGCATGCTTTAGTGAAATTATTTTCTCCGCATTTGACCCATCCTGGAAAGTCCTTCCTCCGCGGCAGACCAGGAGCGGTGGGCTGCCAGCCCACAGCGGCGCCCAGGGACGAAGAAGAATCAGAGGGACAATCCCCTTTATTCGTCACACAGATACACAGATACATGCATCATGCCCACACACGCCATGCACTGGTGAAATTTATCTTCCGCCTTTAACCCATCCTGGTCGTCCTTCCTCCGCGGCAGACCAGGAGCGGTGGGCTGCCATCCAACCGGCGCCCGGGGACCCAGTTCCTTGCGTCACCATTGGTCAGGTGGTGATCTTCTTGTAGTTGTATTTTATGGAGGATACCCCAGGTGAACACGGGGAGAACATGCAAACTCCACACAGAAAGGCCTTTTTTCCTCAAGCAGCAGGCACCGAAGGCATGGTGGAGGACACGCCTCCGGCGCCCACAGCGGAAATCAAACCCTAGCTGTGAGGTGACAGTGTTGCCTTGTGCCACCGTGCCACCAGTTCCTTTCATCACCATTGGTCAGGTGGTGATCTTCTTGCATGTTTTTAGTGTTTTTTTTTGGTGGAGGATACCCCAGCTGAACACGGGGAGAACATGCAAACTCCACACAAAAAGGCCCTTTCCTCGAGCAGGCACCGAAGGCATGGTGGAGGACACGCCTCCGGCGCCCACAGCGGAAATCAAACCCTAGCTGTGACAGCGGTGACAGTGTTGCCTTGTGCCACCGTGCCACCTAAAGGCTTACAGCACCTGGTATTCCCAGGCGGTCTCCCATTCAAGTACTAACCAGGCCCAACCCTGCTTAGCTTCCGAGATACCCGAGAGACGAAATGGCCGTAAGCCATACATATGATGTAGGTATTCCTTCTAGTCTGTATTCTGTCTAGTAATTAGATCTTATGAGCAATGGAAAAACTTTAGAAGATTCATTTAAAAATATTTACACCTATTATTATTATTATTATTGTTATTATTATTATTATTATTATTATTATTATTATTATCATAAAGCATTTCCTTTTTTCTCAAAATGCTTTTATTTTCATCAAGACAAACTTGTAAAATCAGGGTATGTGCTTCAAAGATTCATCAGGATGTGCAGTTATTGTGGAGTCATTTGTTTGTGGTCATTCAGTGTAACAGTCATGGGACAATAAAAGGTTGCTTATGGCTATCAGGCAGACAGAGCGGAGCCAGCACATAAAGCATGCTTAAAGCTGCAAAACAAAACCACACTAGAAGGCAGTAAGTCCATCTTTGGAAATAGGAGCAAGATGTAGGCTAATTATAAAAAGGTCCCACTGAGGTGTCTACAGTAGCTGCTAAATCACTTTTGTAGACTTCAGAAGCAACATGGGGGTCAATGCTTGTGTATATACTGTATAGTTTCTCGTTTACATTTTTATTTACATATTATTTTACAAGCATTCTTAAATGGAATTAAAAAGTAAGCACAACCTGTGGTTCAGGAGGTAGGTCAGTGGTTCGATCCCTGGTACAAATTGCTCCTGATGCTGTGTCATCGTGGTGTGTGAATGGTTAATGCTTGTAATGAGCAGGTGGCCACCATGTGTGTGAATGAGTAAATGCAAACTTGTGTGGTAAAAGTGCTTTGAGTGGTTTTCAGACTAGAGATGTGCTATATGAAAACAGTCCATTTACCATCCATTTAAATATTTACTGCAAAGAATATTTTAGTTTTAATGACTTGGTAGGAGACAAAGTGAAGCAGAATCTAAACTAGAGGGTGACATGAGAGTGGATTTTCACTCCTGTTCCATCACACTCCTACAAAAAATACTCCTGTTTCATCCTAATTCCATGACAGAGTATACAAATAAGGTATTAATACTGATGTATATATCTTTATATATCTGGTGATATGTGGTGTTAGTGTTCAATATAAGAACACCTTAAGGGTACAGTTGCATTAAATGTCAATCCAACAGCACTCGTGGGACGAGATCATATTATGTCACTGAGCCCAAATGTCTAAACAAATTCCATTCGTATTGACAGATTTTCCAGCCAATCACTGATTATCAATTAGAAATAGACAATGGCTCTCTTCTGTATATAGCTAAATGACCAACAATAAATAAAAGCTGTGGACACTCTGGTGGGTGAAACTACCAATATTAGGCTACAGAAATTAAATAACTGCCACTTCAACAGTAGAATAAAACATCTCCATAGCAAACAACACAGAGATATTTGAACAACATAAACTCCACAGCTGCTGCAGCCTCAAACACATAAAGCAAAGGGAGCTTTACACACATGAAGCACACACAACTAATGTTACTAGGAAACTCAGTGGTTGTTGATGTCTTTGTAGTTGTACTCACCTGTCTGAACATCATTCTCTGAGCCTTGTGCACCAAGATGTACTCAACAATCTGCTCTTGATTCAACTTCTTTGCTTGACCATTCTCATTTCATATCATAACCAGTCCTCTAAACCTCTCTGTCCCATAGTAACCTACCCACTACACATCTAAGAGTTGTAAAACTTTTTGAGGCGAATGCGGCTCTGCAGTGACAGCTGTGACAGATGACAGAAAATCCTCACACACCTCACTGAAGGAAGGAGTTAACAAGCAATGCAACAAACATAGAGGTCACTGCTGAAGAACCTACTGTTTAGCATTTAGTTAAAATCTACTGTGCACTTACTGCCTACAGATGCATCTTGGGTGTGTTTGTATTACTTAGCGTACTTGCTTCCTGTGAATCTATGATTCCTGTCACCCTCTAATCTTAACAGATGAGATTATAAAACATGAAAGAAATTCCTGGTAGTGTCTGAAAAGGACAATTAGGTCTAGCTGTGGACTGACTATAGCTACAGGACACGCCTCCATGATTAATCCTTAAAATGGTTAGGTTTAGGCACCAAAACTACTTGGGTAGGTCAAAGATGCTCTAGAGCAGTAGTTTTCAAAGTGGGGGCTGCCAGGGGGCATTAGCGGGGCCTCAGAAAATTGGAGGGAAGAAAAGAAAAAAAAGCAAAAATAAAAAAAAAGAATAATTATTCATTACTAATTATTGTTTTTAAATCACTATTATAAAACATAATCTATATATTTTTTTAATCACCATTATGAAATATAATTTATAAACATATATCATATCGAAATGTTATTTGCCATGCTCATCTTTCTGATTGCCTGCCAGTCAAAACATCGTTCATGACGTCATGAAGTTGCGTGTAGACCTGGCGGTTGGCACCATTTATCAAACTGCTTTGCGCCTCAAGCTAGCATAGCTAGCACAAAATGGACAAGTTTTTGACAAGGAAGAGATCGAAGGAGCAGATCAACAGCCCTGCTGTGGAAGACACTGCTGCAAAAAAAGAACTCCTGGCCAGCTAAAATCAGATGGTATGAGGCAGCTTACATTAAGTATGGCTTTACAGCCATACAGAAAAATGGCCATGATTACCCAAAATGCATCCTCTGTCTGGAGACCCTCTCAAACGAGTGTTTAAAACCTTCAGAACTTCAGCGTCACTTGACACAAAAACATCCGACAGAGGCTGAAAAAATGGTAGACTTCTATTTTAACTAACTATTTTGTAGCATTGTCGGTGGGTTTGCAAAGGGGGTCCTCAGCCAGAAGCTAATGCTGTTTGGGGGGCCATGGCATGGAAAAGTTTGGGAACCCCTGCTCTAGAGCACATGTGTCAAACTCAAGCCCCAAGGGAGATCTTAAAAGGCATGTGATTGTTTTAAAATAAAAATCTATGTTGCTTTACAGGGAACAGTGACCATATACTATGTCTTCCACAATGCATGTCAATTTTGTGACCCGCAAAATGACGGCATCTTGCTGCTAGAGTGGTTTTGTATCGGCATTTAACTAAAGCGGCTTTTTAACGGGTGATAGAGGTGAAAAAGATGGACAAATAATCCCAAAATGTCCAGGTAGAGAAAAATTGATGTAGAGGGACAGCGACTACATGTTTGTATGTCAAGGAGAAAAACTGGTATCTTCTGTGATGACGGCATTTTGACGCCAAACACGGAGCCAGCTATGCTAAATTTAGCCTCCAAGAAAAACATCAAATTGTCCAAGAAGGAAAAGGCAGACTGCAATTGCAGGAGAATTGGTTTACAAAATCTACAGCCAAAAATGATGCAGCAGTGAAAGCTAGCTTTATAGTGGCTGAAGAAATCACCCGAGCTTCAAAGTGTTTTCCAGAGGGAGCATTTTTGAAGCAGTGCATGTTAAAGGGAGTTTTTGTAAAATGCCACACCTGTCACACATGTTCTATGCAGCTCACAATTATTTGTTGTTGTAGCTCTGCCCCTCTCAACTGTGACAAAAAGTTTTGAATGTAATAACTTGTGTTTGATGATATTGTCTCTGTTATTAACTTGAAAAGTTTGATCTTTGATTGATGGAGTGGTGGATTTCTTAACCTGATAAATTAAAGGGATTTATATTCTAATAACACAACAAATATTTTTACATTTATGTACAACACACACACACACACACACACACACACATATAAACAAATAAACAAAGAACAAGACAAGAACAAGACAACACAGCTCTTGCAAGTTTACAAAAAAAAAATGTACATGGGTTACATCAAAACACATTTGATTTGATTTGGATCATATCATATACATTGTTGTATACATTAAAGTCATGTCAAAGGATGAGATTTAACAGTCCTTGTTTTATTTGTAGAGACAAGGGGTGGATGCCCTTTCTGCAATAACTGTACAATTTGGTACACTTGAATAAATAATAATGAAATGCAGAGACAGTTATTTAACAATATGTTAAAGTAGTTACATTTATAGAGTCTTACAGTTACAACCGCCTTTGAGGGCAACCTTAATGCTGATGTGGCCCAGGGTGAAAATGAGTTTGATACCCCTGCTCTAGAACAAGTTTACTCATTTCAAGTTGCGCCAATGGTACTAAATGATGTACACTTCCTCTCTTCTAATTGGGTGCAGTTACCTCCTCTCCTATTCCCATTGGGAATTTTTAAGGCTAGCGCATTTCTGATGGACTATTGCTTGTCCTTGTCAAAACAGTACCACACTAAATGCAGCAATGTTTACTTCAGTGGCTATAGGGTGAAAGAATAGGTCAAAATCTGTGCTCACAGTTACCTCTGCCATTGGAATCAATAGACTCAATTTCCTAAATGGATCTGTCAATGGCGACACCCATGTGACACAGATACAGGAAATCACTCTTCAGTGGGTGTCTTGGTTCCTGAACCAATCTCTGGAAGTTTAGGAAAAGAACTCGGGGTGTGTTGTGTAGTGAAGTGAGTGTGTCGCAGTAACTTTGGTGTATCGTGTAGTCCATGAGACTGCAGATAGCCCCTTTTTGAAGAAGAGACTAAGCATACATGACAAAAGGCCCTGAAAGATATAGAGAGAGACAGAGAAAAAGAGAAGAGATGTTACGTGTAATTTTGGCGTCAGCTCAGGAAATGCAGGAAACTTGACCTGGTGGTATTCCAGCTTGGCTCACTCCCAAACATGCTGGGATCTCCCTGTCTGGCAGTGTGTGTGTAGCTGGGAGTTGGCTCAGTGCCAGACTATTAATAAACACACACACACACACACACACACACACACACACAAATATGGTGTGATTCTTCAAGGAGTGTTTTAGAATTTGTAAAATGTTGAATTGATCCACTTAAATATGAAGCATGTGCAGTACATTACAAAAGCCATCAGAGTGACCTTTGTAGGCTGCAGAATCTTCTTTTTTTAAATAATTGAAAATATTTTGAAAAGCTTTGTCAGCATCTGGATCTGGAATTGTAACACTCAGGGAAATCCAAATCCATTTACCAAAACACATAACACATGTTAAAACATAAACATTAAGAGAGAAAAACAGTATCAAAAAGCAACTGTAAACTAAAACTAAACAAAATTGTGCCTGAATTTTGTTTTTTATGCCACACAAAACAATGACATACGCAATCCTAGTATGTGCCTGGCATTTCAGGACATTGCTTTGAGATACAATAGCTGAGGTAATTAGCTGCAGTTTGAGTTTTGAAGTGAAATCAAACTGACAGCAGAACGTCAGTGTGTCAATGACTATGTCATGCTTGGTGATGCATGGGGTTCGAGACTGTACTATTTTGGCAATCTCTTTCTGTGAACTGGAATATGAATATGAGACTAAATTAGTCATTGAGAAGTTTTTGAGGTCCTTGTCAGCACATTAAATGTTGCCCATAAAAACAAAAATTTAAACTGTTCCCTGCTTTGCATTTTTCAAAATCTTCAGACAGACAGCAAAGCTGATTCTGTAGCACTAGACATGAAATTTCCTTGAGTGAATAATGCCATGTAATGAACTGTTTGGACAGCCACTCCCTTTTTGCAACAGTGCGATGTTCTTGATACTAGTGCAGTGACAGTGTGCCCTGTGGTTTTTTGCGACATTGGTTCATGGAAAATTCCCGAAATGAATTAATATGAAATGAAAATAGGAATATAAATCACATCAATGTGGCAGATTTATTCAGTTTATTCAGGTTTCAATAAAGTCAGATTTTAAGAGCATAACTTTACTATGATATTTTTGCACAGTAGCTCATTTTTCAAACTCTGCACAAATTAAAATAGTAGTCTTAAACTTTCCACTTGAGGGATAATTTCCTCTTTGTTGCTCTTTATTAGACTTAGCTGTACACTGAGATTTTGTATAAGATTAGGGCTGGGCGATAAAACGATAATGATATGTCTCGCGATAGACACGTAACCAATATCAATAAAAAAATGCGTTCGATAAAACATTCGATAATTTTTTTTCTTCGTCGGAAGAAACAAGTTGCGAAGCAAGGTTGGTTGCATGAACAAAGGCACTCGCTCTCTGGTAACCTAGCAATGTAGGGAGTAATCACTGATAACTTGGAGTGACACGCTAACAGCCAATCATGTAACAGTATAAGTTCGGTTGCGCCATCTTGTGTTTGATTCTTCGCAAGGAGTGAGATGACAAATAGAAAGTGAGCGCTGCAGCGAGCAAAGAAATTGTCGATAAACAGGGAACGTCAGCTCGTCAGTATGGCAGTTTTTCGGATTTTGTAAGTCGGACCGTAGTCAGACCAATGTGGTCTGTAATGTATGCAAGACCGTCGTCCCCACCACAAACTTGTTTTACCACCTTAGTCTTGCTCACCCTTCGGAGTGCAGCCGTATTTGCTAACGTCCAATAACATCTTCTACTGCAGCACCGCCGCACAAGCAGCAGACCACCATGCAGAGGTGTTCTGCTTCAGTGCCTTATGACAAATCATCTAATAGGCACAAAGACATAACAGAGGCAGTGGCATATCATATAGATAAAGACATGTTCCCGCTGAGCACTATGGAGAAGCCAGGTTATAAAAATCTCTTACACGCGGTTGACCTCAATGTTATACCTGACCGAAAGTACTTTTCTAAGACTGCCATTTGTTTTCTATGTTACAGATGTAAAGTCTACCTCAGTTTATTTTAATTTCTCCTATGTTTATAAAACATTGCACATATTTTAAAACACTTTATTCACCAGAAGATTAATCAGCTTGTGAACGTCCTGGCACTAAACCTGTAGAAAAAAAGTTCTCAGGTTTCTTTATGTTTACATTTTTATACTTTGCACTATTTTGTTAGACTTTATTAAGCATTTGTTACGTATTCTTTATTTTTGCACCTTAATGTTAAGATATAATTGTTGAGTGTTCATTGTGATTTTAGACTTTTATTGACATTTATTATGTGAGTGTTTTCCATGGTTGTGTTAATATTTCCTTTCTTTTCTGCATTGATAGCTGAGGGGATTATAATCAGAGGAAGGTTAAATTTAAAATAAAAAATGTTTAAATTTAATGTATTTATCTCCTGGTCCTTATTTTAAATAGGTCATAAAAAATATCAATAATTATCGATATCGACCGATGTAAACACTTATATTTAGTTTTCAGCCATATCGCCCAGCCCTATATAAGATTCTAGTCAAACATATCTTAGATGGCTGTAAAGGATTGTAGCATTGAGGGAACAAATACAGCATAAGACAAGAACGCACGCAATTTCACCTAGTGTGTTTCAGAAGTGTCCCAGAAGTCGCTCTCCATTCTCAACTACAGAGAATATGTGCCAAGTGTATTTTTGATGGACTACACTTCAATCTGCACAGAGTAGATCGAGCCAGGCAGGAAGTCAGACACAGGTCTAGAGAATCCAGTAAATTGTAGAAATAAAACACCCTGTGCAGACTCCCAATTGTACATCAGCAATAAGTATAATTAAGACAGTCAAAAAAAAAACCCATTTAACTATGAAGTCTACATAGATGGTAGAAGAACAAATACCAAGTAAATATGACCAAATGAGCAATATCTGAGCAAGTCAACAAAACCAGGCAGGCAAAACATTACACTTCTGAAAGGCGTATGTTGAGGATGGAACAAAAATGTGTCACAGACGTGATGTCACAGGGACGTGCCTGGTGAAATCCTGGGATAAGGGGCCTAACAGAAACCCTGAAATCACAGCCCAAAATCACTTTTTCTCCTTCATCAAACTGACAATAGATAGTGTTCCCCTGGCATCTGTCAAACCCATATTCATCCATCAGATTGCCAGACAGTGAGGTTCATGTCCTGATGTTGCTTCCAGAGGCAGTTTGGAACTCTATAGTATAGTAACTCACCTGAACTTAATAATTGCAATTCCAATAATTGCACTGTTTTGATTACCAAATCAGTGTATATCTGTAGGACCCAAGGGGCAGACAAATAGCATGGAAATGAGAGGAGCCATTCCAACAACGCACACACAACGGTTCATTAAATAACAAAACAATCACTACATAAACCTAGAAAACACTGTTTCCAAAACAAGCACAAAATCAGCCCTAAAACAAAACGTCAACTACACCGTAGCGAGCAGGGAGGAACAAAACACACAACTATGACAAGGAAATCAAAATAAGAAGAACAAACTAGGGAAACAAAGCAATGAGAACTGAGACACGCTCACAGGCGACTAGGTAACAACAAGATTTCGAATACAGAGAGACAAGGTATGGCCACCCGCATATCCTTCCAGACCTTGTGGTGAACTTTCCTTCCCCTTCTGATCAGGGAAAAGCAGCGGTTGAAATCCCAACGAGGCCTCGAAGGGAGAGAGGTTGGTAGCCAAGGTGGTTACGGCATTGTGCGCATACTCGACCCACGGGAGGTACTCCGCCAAGTCGGAGGGATTTTGGGCTACCACGCACTGTAGTGTGGCTTCCAGGTCCTGGTTGGCTCGCTTGGTCTGCCCATTTGTCTGCAGAAGGTAGCCTGAGGAGAGACTGGTGGAGGCACCCAGAACAGAACAGAAATTCCTCCACACCTGAGAAACAAATTGTGGGCCTCTGTCAGACACTATATCAGCAGGAATTCCATGGATTCCAGAACCTGTTGGACTAAATGGCCAGCAGTTTCTTTTGCCAACAGTAACCTGGATAACTCCACAAAATGGACCGATTTAGAGAACCGGTCCATGATAGTGAGAATGGTGTCGTTACCTTTGGATTGTGGCAGGCTGGTGTCTACAGCAATGTGAGACCACGGGTGGTGGGGAACCAGGAGGGGCTGGAGGAGACCGGAGGGAGCCCAGTGCGATGCCTTGCCCCGAGCACAAACTGCGCACGCTGCGATGAATTCTCTGATGTCCGTCTCCATGGCTAGCTACCAAAAGTTCCTCCTGAGGAAGGACAGTGTCCGGGTCGTGCCCGGATGGCAGGCTAGTCTTGGTAAATGCCCCCCCACTGCAGTAGCTGGGAGCATACTCCCACAGGGATGAAGATAGAGTGAGGAGAGCTGCCACCGGGGTCCGGTTCCATGCGCTGGGCTTCGTGGACTAACGCCTCCGTATTCAAGGAAACCACAGCCACCACACGGGTCGTGGGCAAGATGGTCTCAGGCTCCTCCTCTGCCTCGACCTCCAACTGTGTAAACTGCCGGGACAAGGCATCGGGCTTAGTATTACCTGAACTGGGTCTGAAAGTCATAGTGAAGTCAAATCAACTGAAAAACAGAGCCCATCTGGCCTATCAGGAATTCAGCTTCGCTTGGCAGTCTAAATATATACCAGGCTCTTGTGGTCCGTCCAAACCACAAAGAGTTGCTCAGCCTTCTTCAGCCAGTGACGCCACTCCTCGAGCGCCAACTTGACTGCTAGTAGCCCCCAGTTCCTCACATTGTAGTTCCTCTCCGCGGGGCCCAGTTTTCTGGAGAAGAACGCGCAGGGATGAAGATGCTGGTCTGGGCCAAACGCTG
Organism: Chaetodon auriga; assembly: GCF_051107435.1. Taxonomy (NCBI): domain Eukaryota; kingdom Metazoa; phylum Chordata; class Actinopteri; order Chaetodontiformes; family Chaetodontidae; genus Chaetodon; species Chaetodon auriga. The sequence continues at coordinate 264,775 of NC_135078.1, forward strand.
GGACAGCACAGCTCCGACTCTGGTGTCTGAGGCATCCACCTCCACCACAAACAGCTTGGTGGGATCAGGTTGGGTGAAAACAGGCGCAGCGGCGAACAGGGTCTTAATCAGTCTGAAGGCTTGCTCCACCTCCCCCGACCAGGAGAATTTCTGCTTAGTGGAGGTGAGGTGGGTGAGTGGCTCCACCATGCGGCTAAAGTTCTTAATGAAGTGCCTGTAAAAATTTGCAAACCCCAGAAACCGCTGAAGCTGCTTGCGGTTGTTGGGAATGGGCTATTCAGCCATCGCCAGCACCTTCGGCGGGTCAGCCTTGATCTGTCTGCTTCCTATTATGTACCCCAAAAATGATACAGACGACTGGTGGAAGTCACACTTTTCCGCCTTGATAAATAACCTGTTCTCCAGCAACCTCTGGAGTACGAGGCGCACCTGTTGAATGTGCTCATCCTGGTTACGGAAGTAAATCAGATATCGTCCAGATAAACAAACACAAAGTGGTCCAGACAATCCCTCAAAACATCATTCACCAGGGCCTGGAATACAGCTGGGGCGCTTGTGAGTCCAAATGGAATGACTAAATATGTGCCCTAACGGTGTATTAAATGCTGTCTTTCACCCATCCCCCTTGCGGATACGCACCAGATGGTAAGCATTTCTCAGGTCTAACTTGGAAACTTGGATCGTCACCCGAGGGGCTCGAACGCGGCCAAAGGAAGTGGCAGAGGATATCTGTTGACTTGTCCTTCTTCTCCACCACGAAAATCCCTGCCCCGGGTGGGGAGGCAGAGGTCCGGATAATGCCTGCCGCCGAAGACTCACCTATGTATGTCTCAATAGCCTCCTGCTCCGGCTTCGACAGACTGTACATGTGACTGGAGGGCAGCGGGACATGAGGTCTATGGAGCAATCATAGGGCCTGTGGGGAGGCAGAGACCGGGCCTTATCTTTGTTAAAGGCTTCAGCTAAGTCATGGTAACACTTGGGAACCGAAGAGAGATCCAGGGGACTGGTGTTCTCCGGGGTCTCTGCTCTAGTCGAGGGAGGAATAGCCAAGTGCGAACAGGTGGTGAGGCAATGTGAGGATTGTGGTTTTCGAGCCAGGAGTGACCTAAAACAATGCTTGATGATTAATTGGAGAGGTGTAGTATGATGGGTGATTGTGGTGAGAAGCTTGCTGTCTAGTGCCTTTATAATAATGTTTTCAGACAGAGGAATGAGGGGGATGCCTGCCTGAAACACGAACTCTGAGTTTCATCCTGCTTGCGCAAAGTGTTTTGCACAGCGGGGTCCCCATCTCCAAGCCGAGTAACTGCCAGATCCATATTGGCCAGATTGTTCTGTTATGATTATGAAAGGAGCTGTTCAAAACACAACGGTTTATTAAATAACAAATTAATCACTACATGAACCTAAAATCAGCCCTAAAAGAAAACGTCAACTACACCGTGGTGAGCGGGTAGGAACAAAACACACAACTATGACAAGGAAATCAAAACGAGAAGAACAAACTAGGGAAACAAAGCAACAAGAACTGAGATACGCTCACAGGCGACTAGGTAACAACAAGATTTCGGATACAGAGAGGCTGGAAAGTCTAGCATGAATCTTGAATGATTTGGCAGTGAGACAATGCTGCTACGCTGCTTAAATGCAGGGAGAAATCAGTGGATGAGCGTCAGGTGCACCATCTGCCCTCTGCACCGCCAGGCCACACCTCCACTGTGGAAAACAGAAAGACACATACACAAAGCCCCTATACAGGAAAACATAACAAAATGTCATAAATTACAGTCTAACATGCATTGCATTGAATTGTAGCCTCTTCCACAAGTGTACTAATGTGTGTGTGAATACTGACATGTTGCAAAGTGCTTTGAGTGGTTTTTGAGACTGGAAAAGCACTATATACATTTAACATGGTTAGTGTATTGTACAGTATACACTAAGGTCAGACGGGCAAGAATGACATTCGAATTGTCCCTCAATTCCCTCTAAAAAAACCCCCCACATGATTCAAACCATTCCGATATCTATTTTTACACATTCCATCTATAAAAGGAGAAATTTTATTATTCTATTTATTTTTGCACCTATTTTACCATGTCTTTTGTGTCCAAATGACTTATGGAGACAATTTTTGAAGTTTTTTCAGTACTGAATGAGAGTGCAGTAGCTGGCAGCCATGAAATAGACTGCAATGTGATCCCTCTGAGCATATGTCCACTGTCAATATATGTCCACTAAAAGTGATTTTGCCAGCGACAGGCTCAGATTGTTCTAAGTGTCTGATAACATTATGGAAAGTATCCCTGTAGAGATACCTTTCAGTTAAAGAGTAAGATACCTTTTGTTTAATCAGAAACAGTCAAGGGACATGGGGCGGCTGTAGTTCAGGGGGTAGAGTGGTCATCTGCCGATCGGACGATCGGTGGTTCAATCCCCGGCCTCGGCAGTCCACATGCCAAAGTATCCTTGGGCAAGATACTGAACCCCAAAACTGCTGCGCCGTCGGTGTGTGAATTCATATGTACGTTGCTTTGGATATAGGCGGCTACCAAATGACTGTAATTGTAATTGTAATTGGACAAAAAAAGAAGTGATAGATGGAAGAAGGATTTGAAGTGTGTATGATTGTGTATGTTTTGTGTTTGCGTGGTCAGCCCAGGTGACATGAGATAAATGAAACCTCAATGGCATTTAAATTTTCTTGACGCATCTGAATTTTAAGCAGGAACCCTGGTTTCAGTCAGACGTCACTCATCCTCCCTCCTCATATACACGTTCAGACACATCCACAATCCGGTTCCTTTGCAATTGAGACACGCTTGTTTTTACTGCAAATGGCTCCTCTTCTTTCATGAAAACAAAGGCAGGGTTACCTTGTTTAAACACCCTCTCCACCCTCAATGTGGGTGCTACTTTGTGTGCAGTGCTTCATGCTGTTAGTTATGGGGCCTTTAGAGGCCGTAAAGTTATCATTATTTGGTTTGGAGCAGCTCTCTATTAGAGCACCATGTCACTCAAACTTGTGAAGTCAAAACGAGAGTCGTGCCTATTTCCCCTCCCACCATGCTGTCAAGGAAATTGTCCCTTCGTGACTGATGAGTTTTTCAGCAGTGCCCTGAACAATCAATGCTCTTAGGCCCTTGGGATTAGAGTCAATGTTTCTCTCAAGCTAAAACATTTTCAACTTGCACGGATGCTTCTACACCTCAGCTTCTACTACCTAGTGCACATTCACATCTGTTTACATTAATTTTCATGTTTTTATTAGCTTTGCTTGCAGCTGCAGCACCTCTGAAATTAGCTCCATATATAGTCTGAACACTCCTTTATAGATTCAAATCATTACCATATAGTTCACTAACATAATAACATAATAACTAATATAAAGAGTACTACCACCAGATCAGTGAGTTTATTAGAGCCAGTATCTGTGTTCCACAAATGAAATTTAGGCCTTGGTTCCTTTGGTCAAAGTACTGTTCTCCCAAAACGGCTCCTGTGTCCCTGGAAAAGTACCCATGAGGGAAGGAAAAGTGTTGCATGGTAAAGTAGTTTAGAACTGACTAATCAACCTGCACTACATAATAACATATTTTGGATGACAGTAATTGTTAGGAAATTGATCAATTTTAGTTTTGGTAGAGAAATATTTAAAGGGGAAATTTTAAGAAAACTCACTTTTTCAGTGCTTGTACACATACATTTGGGGATTTGCAGTGTCTTCCAACCCACAAAATGTGAAATCAGACAACCCAGTGTGTTTTGGCTGGCCTTGTCAGAAAGGATGGAATTCAACAAGCTATTCAGTTTGGCTCTCCTTCCTATGTAAAGAGGGGACTCATTTCCATAATCCAGCCCTACATCTGAGTATCTCTATCCCTGGATTGAGTAGGGCTTTTTTAAAGCAATGTCATTGCTTTTTTGCTATTCAGAGCAGCACATATTGCTTAATCAGCTTCCAGCCTCAAAGGACAGAGCTGCTGAGTGGATAAACCTTATTTTTCATGGCAACATCCCAGCTACAATCGGCAAAATCCTGTTCATATGTGCTAACCTCTTTGAGTTCAACTACTTTTCCAACTGGGGACAGTACCATGCCGGAGTGGCAGCAAAACATTTGCTAAAAGAGGCATCCATACCAACTGTCCATAGCGAAGGTGCAGGAGAAGGAAATGTAAGTATTTAAAAAAAATATTCATGCTATTTGTTTCTTTGGCTGTGTAACACTAGCTGAAGTAAATATTAGATATTAAGTTTTTGGTTACTTAGCTGCTGCAGGATCCACAGTAACATTGATGCTGTTGTTTTATTAGATGAATGTCTGTAAGATAAACTTCATCTTATCGACACTTAATAACATGAGAGCAAAATGAGAGAATGGGTGTGACTTAGATGTTTCCAAAGCATTTCTGATTGTTGCTGCCATTGCTGATTTTATAGGGTTTCACAAGAAGTTAACAACTTGCTTGAATCACTGAGACCTTTTCACCCTCCCATCCTGCATGTTGGTGGTCTGCAGTCAAAGGAGTTGTGTTTGACTCAGGGAATCAGGGCTTAGCAATGTTAGCATGTTGTGCCTTGGGAAAATGTGCTTTACGTCCATAATTTGGCAATTGGCCATGCTTTTCAACATGTTGGTACGTAGTGTAAAATTTGGAAAAAAAGTATGTAAAAAATGCATCCATTATATGTTATTGCTCTTGGTGTTTAGGCAAGTATATGTGGCCTGTTGTTTGTTGAAGTTGAAATTGCACATTATTTTTGAGTTAGACATGACTGATATGGAAAGTCTGCTTTTATGTATCTGTTAAGCTTTTGCCTAATATATCTGTTTGGACCCAAAGATGCAGACCCCAACACAGCAATCAAGCAAAACGAGAATTTATTAACAATAAACAACAACAAAAAGTGCACTCAAAAGGAGTGGAGAATAAATAAACTAAAGGCGCACTCAAAAGGAGTGGGAGAGAACAAAGGGAGCTCCGACAAGGCGGGTTTGAGGCAAGGCACGCGCTGAAGCGGCAGGTAGGCACTGTAACACAGGAGCACACGATAAGTGGCAGTTAAAGGGCAGTTAGCATTAGCAAACTTCACGAAGAGAGGAGGAACAGAAACATAGTACTCACAGTGGGAACAACCAGACACAGCCATGGATAGAGGAATAATCTGGCACAGGTAGGGGAGGGCTCTCCCCTTAAGTACTGTGCCTAATCAGGAACATGCCTCTCAGGTGAGCCCCTGAGGGGGTGGAGCTTACTTGGTGCACCCAGCTGCACAGACAGGGGAGAACAGACAAACAACAATAACACTAGGAAAAGGGCAAGGAGAAACACTAGGAGAGAACAGGTCAATACGATCCTAACAGTATCAAATGCACACAGAAAAAAGTATCGCGTGGTGATGTTGGTGTTGGCACTACAACTATTACCATCACAGTTTCACAACCTTTCCTGACATCAGCACCAATAAAGAGTGGAAGTGGAACTAGAGGAGGAAGAGGAGAACACTGTAAGGCAGCTGATCTGTGGACATTCCAGATCCACTGAATTCTATATATGATTCAGCATATTCCGCACAGCCTTGACTGAGTCAACAGATGTGATGTGAGTTATTCCATATTTAACCTCAACATTTTAATAATCCATGTAATTACATTGCTCTACTTAGCTTTAGCAGGATGGAAGTTGATGTTTTTTCTGTCAAATGTTTGTCTCTAATAGAATGGCATCTTCCAGCCCTATCCATAAGATGCCCCCCAGCAACATCATCAGCTGGTGATCCGCTATTCAGAGACAATTTCCCAAAGTCCAAGAGGGGAGAATGTAGTTTGCTGTACAGTGAAAGCAGAACCAACCTTGCGTACGTTTTATAAGGTTTTATTCCAAATCCCAGTCAAAAATGTGCAAAAAGACATAAAACAACTTTCAACAACTTTCAAAAAATAAATTGCAAACAAAGTAAAGACCCTTTAATAAATAAATGCAATATAACATAAAATATTTTGGTAAAAAATGTGTGATACTGTAACAGGACTATTGGGTTATAAGGCAATTTCAAAAAATACACGTGATCTTTTTCTTTCTGTAACTATAACTCTAAAATCAAAGTCCACCTGGATACCTATATATGTATGTATGTATGTATGTATGTATGTATGTACTGTATGTGTATACATATACGCTACTCACAAAAAGTTAGGATATTTGACTTTTGGGTGAAATTTATGGAAAATGTGAAAAGTTCACGCTACAGTGATATTATATCATGAAAGTAGGGCATTTAGGTAGAAGCATGCAATGGTGATCTCCTCATCTCAAACAATTAATTGAAACAAAAGCCAACAACAGTGGTGGGTATACCACAACAAAAAATGTAAATGTCTCAATAACTTGTCATGAGCCCTTGAGCATCAATTACAGCTTGACAACGACGTCTCATGCTGTTCACAAGTCAACTTATTGTCTGCTGAGGCATGGCATCCCACTCTTCTTGAAGGGTGGCCCTCAGGTCATTGAGGTTCTGGGGTGCAGAGTTATGAGCCTCTACACGGTGACTCAGCTCATCCCATATGTTTTCTATGGGATTCAGAAGAAAAGTGCAGGCCACTCCATTTGAGGTACCCCAGTCTCCAGCAGACGCTGAGTGGCATTCATCATCTGGTTCTGCAGGGCACTGTTCACAATGAAGCAGTCATCAGTGTGGGATGTGGCCAAAAGATGTCCACTATGTCCACTATGCCTTTCTGTGGCTCTTCCAGTCTCTCTGTATCTCTGTTGCAACCTGCCGATGACACTCTGTGACACTCTAACTGGCCACTTCCCTCTGAGAACATCCTGTTTGAAGCCTTGCAATGGTGAGGTACTGTTAAACAATTGTTAGGTGTCATTTTGGTCTCATGATGTCAAAATGTGAACAGCATGATGAAGAGGACTGTTACCAATTCTAATTGAACCAAGACATTTATTGGTCGAATCATGGATCAAACACCTGTTGTGAATTTTGCCATTCAGCTCCCTGTTCAAGAACAGCAAGTTGTGCAAAAAGTATGAAACGTTGAACAGCTGGACATGTGCATTCAAAACTTTAGAGAAGGTCAAATTAAGTTCACCTGTAAAGGTTATAGTTCATTTTAGGTTCATCCTGAAATTTCACAACTTTTTGTCAGTAGTGTATATAAGCGTAATGGTCAGGGGCGGCTGGCCGATAGAATGCGCTAGGGGGCTGCCCCCTCTGTCTCACATCATGTAGAATCACACAGCCCTTCCTTTAATAAAACATTTTTTAAAATGACTTTTACAAGTATATTCTATGTTTTAAAAAGGCAAAATTAATAATATAGTCTGAAGACAAGACAAAAATTCACCAGCCGCCACTGGTAATGGTCTTAATAAATGCAATCTTCCTTGCTTCCTTGTTTGCAGCTTCTTGCATAGTGGATGATGACGATGTACCCCCAGTGCCTGGTTGACGCTCAGATTTATTGTCTCCATCCACAGGTCAACAGCTGGCTTTGAGTGAAATGTTTCTTTGCTCATCTTTGGCAGTTGAACATGTATCAGGATTGAAAGACAAGTATGTGACAGACAAGATCTGTGCATGGTTTTTATTTTGTTGAGATTTGAGAATCCCCTCTCACACACTGCACTGCTCTAAGGCAGAGTGAAAAAACAATGTAACGACCTGTTAGGAATAACAATCTGAATAGCTCGTATTTACTGTTTGGACTGATTCATACTGTTTGGACTGATTCATACATTGAGGATGCTGCCAAGTGTTTTCCTGCTTGCTTTAAGTGCATCCATTCTCTCACAGTGGAGTATTGTCAAGTTGCAAGGTGGTTTTTGTGATGTCCTTCAATCCATCAAGGAGCAGACCCCAAAATTCAGCAGTGCAAGTTTGCTCTCAGCTCCCCACGAGTAGTTTGTGCAATGTTCCACGTTATCGTTGCTCACCCTTCACCAAAAAAAAAAATACTTAAGTCCAGTAACATCAATAAAGCAAAATCCTCAGCGTAGGAAGGCATACAATGTGTGATTGTGTGTTTTTAGCCTTAATGTTAATAGGGAAAAAACACAAGTGGGTGGCTGAACTTTTTAGCTTGACTAGTTAGTAATAGCATGTGTCACATTTGTGTGCTTCTCACTCCTTTTTGTGTTCAAAAAATAATGGATGATTGAAATTCTTTGGATGTATTTTATGTATAAAACTCACCTGTTTTGCGTGCTGGATGTCGATGAAAAGTGTTTTCTTCTGCTCAGATTTGGTTTGATGCTTCTTCAGTCAGTGTCAAAGTAGCCACTTAATGGCTGTTGTTTTCTGGACATCCCTCAGAGTTGGTGACTTCACTGGGTCAAATGCATTGACAAGAAATGTAGAATGTGTATTGATGACCAGTCATGGTTGCTGCCATCTTCTTCTTCTGTTGAGTTTTATGGTGGTTGCATTAATGACATTTGCTGGATTATAACAGTTTCACAGTGCAAACTGTTTACAGTGTTGTTAACCCAAAGTGATCCCATTCACAACGTTTTCCTTTCCATAACCCAAACTCAGCAGCCTCCTAGTGAGTTGCTCCACTTGTTTTTGTAATGGAAAAGCCAGTGAAAACATTCCTCAAGTGTACTATCCAGATTGAAAGTTAGAGTATCTACTGTACCCATCTTGGTATTTGAACTCTTCATGAATTTCATAATAAACTTTTTGTTTAATAGCAACGAAAATGTAGTTCCCATCAAGTTGTTAAAGTTATCCCAATATATACAGTTGTGTGTTTTAAACCAGCTTAACACACAGTCAGAAAGACCAAACAGCTTCTCAAGGCATTGATTAAGATATTATGGTCATCAAATGCTGCACTTAAATCTAAACCTGAGTTTCCACCAGGCACGCATCCATGATGTTGCACATGTGATGCATATTTGCTTCATCCTCCAAGCATCTCAAGTCCACCAGTCCAGTTTCAGAGGCAGAGTGTTGTGCCTGCTGACTTGCTCGGATCATGTTTATTTGGTCATTTTCCCTTGTGTACTTCCACAATTGCTGAGTAGGCATTGTGGTTAAATAGTTTCTGTTTTGTTTGTGTTTATTGATGTATGATAGAAGGTCTGCTCAGGTGTTTTATTTTGAAAATTTACTGGATTGTCTGTACTGTTCCTGTGCATGACATCCTGTCTGGCTCGATCTGCTCTGTGCAAATTGACACGTTCTCCATCAAAAATGGACTTGGTGCGTATCCTATGAGGAGCAGAGTGTAGATACGCTTCTGGGATGCTACACATCTGGAAATGCACTCATTGACAAGAATGGCAGCAGTCAACTCTGTCATACATGTTGTCGACGGAATGTGGATGCTATGCGCCCAGTGAAAATTAAGGGGTTAGAGAGCAAAAATTAAGACCTTACTTTCATCACAATTTAGTTTTAGGTTGCTTATTTTAGTAAGAGCAGTTTCAGTACTATGGTATGTTTTAAAGTCTCACTGAAATTCATTCAGAATGTTATTTCCTTTAAGAAAGGGGTTGATTTGCACTGGAACTTTCTTGATGAATGAAAAGTTTGGATAACGAACTGTAGTTAGTGAATACATTAGCATCTATTTTGGATTTCTTTAGTAAAGGCTTTAAAACAACAGTTGCTTGCAGAGATGTATCTATAATCTTCAGGACGTGGCTTTAAACACTGTCAAACACTTAAGTGCTTTCCAAAAGCAGCTAGACTTGTTTGACATTCTATTCTAGTTGGTTTCACAGATGCAGATGTTGGGCTCGTCTTCTCATCTCTGGTGATTTCATTCATGCTTCCCTGTCCTCCACCCTGTATGGTAGAATTTGGCCATTCCCGGTCTCTAGATTCTGGGCCACTCCTGCTGTCACTGCTCTAGCCTGAGATGTTTTTTTTTTTTTTTTTTTTCTCATTTAGTAGGGCTTTCAGTTCCGGACACACTCAGGGTTTGTTGCTTGGGAATTACCGTACTGTGTTATCCAGTGTTTTCCACACAGAAATTGATGTAGTCCGTGATGCAGGTTGTTAAACTGTCAGTGTTCTCCCCGTGTGGACTGCACAATACATCCCAGTCTGTGGTTTCAAAGCAGTCACTCAGTGCCATACTTCTTTCATGCAAATTCTGTTTTTACTTACGTCAGTGGCAGTGAACAGATTTTCCACATAACTTCAAAGAAGACAGTCTTTGAGCTTTGGGCTTTTTATCAATATTTTCATCAAAACTGTACACAGTTATTTCTATGGATTATTCACTCTTCTGTGTATTGGGATACTGATTATGGAAACAAGTTGTTGAGTTTTTGAATGAATGTTGAGGAAACTGCTACAGTAACTTATAGTCCAATTAAATATTTTCAGTTTTTTATTAGTTTAGTTATTAGTTTAAAGTTTTCATTGTTACTATCAGTTGCCTTCAGAAGCCAAGAATGGTCATGCTTGGACATTTTCATTTGATATTGCACAAAGGAGTAATAATACACCTGATTGAAAGATTGATATATTGCACCTTAAGGTGAAATTCTCCTGAGCTAAATATTTTTACAGTATAAGTGAAAACAGTTGATGTGTATTATAATGCAGTCAGTTTGAAAGTCTTGGTGAGTGTGTGGTCTACTGGGAGCACTGCTGGTTGTAAAGTCTGGCTGCTGCAGGAAGGAAGGACCTGCGATAGCGTTCCCTCCTACCACCTCCACTGAGTCGGGGGCGCATCCCAGGACAGAGCTGGCCTTCTTGATCTGTTTGTCGAGTCTCTTCCTGTCAGCTGTCGAGATGCTGCTCCCCCAGCAGACCACTCCATAAAAGATGGCTGATGCCACCACAGTGTCATAAAAGGTCTTCAGGAGTGCCCTGTGCACTCCAAACAACCTCAGTCTCCTGAGCAGATAAAGTCTGCTCTTGCCTTTCTTGTAAAGTGCGGTTGTGTTGTGAGTCCAGACCAGTCCAGTTTATTGTTCAGGTGAACACCCAGGTACTTATAAGATGTCACCATCTCGATGTCTGTTCCCTGGATGTTCACCGGTGTCAGGGGGCAGAGTGTTCGTCTGCGGAAATCCACCAACAGTTCTTTGGTTTTCTCTGTGTTGATCTGGAGGCAGGTCCACTGGCACCAGTCCACGAAGTCCTGCGTCAGTTCTCTGTACTCTCTGTCATCCCCATCTGTGATGAGGCCTATGATTGCAGAGTCATCAGAGAACTTCTGCGGGTGACATTTGGGTGTGTTGTATGAGAAGTCTGCAGTATAGAGGGTGAAGAGGAACGGAGCCAGGACTGTTCCCTGTGGGGCCCCCATGCTGCAGACGACCCTCACATACTGTGGATGGTTGGTGAGGTTGTCCAGAATCCAGTGTGTGAGGTGATGGTTCACCCCAATGTGCTCCAGCTTGTCCCTCAGAAGTGCAGGCTGAATGGTATTGAAAGCACTGGAGAAATCAAAAAAACATGACTCTCACAGTACTCCCAGGTTTCTCCAGGTGAGAGAGAGCTCGGTGTTGGAGGAAGATGACAGTGTCGTCCACCCCGATACCAGGCTGGAAGGCAAACTGAAGTGGATCCAGCGATGGGCTTACCAGGGGGCAGAAATGAACAAGGACCAGCCGCTCCAGGGTCTTCATTAGGTGGGATGTTAGTGCCACCGGCCTGTAGCTGCTGAGGTCCTTGGGGTGGGGAGTCTTGGACACTGGTACCATGCAGGATGTTGTGTCTGGAGTCAGCGCAGTCAGCCATGTTCCCGTTGGAGGAGTTGGGTACACTGATGACTGATCAAATCTATTGAAGAATATGTTCAGGTCATTTGCCCACTTTCGGTCCCCTGCAGCTTGGGAGTCAGGTTCCTTGTGGCCAGAGATGGTTTTTAGGCCTCTCCAGACTCCACTGACATTTTTTTGCTCCAGCTGATCCTCCATCTTCCTCCTGTAGGTGTTTTTCCCCTCTCTGATCTTCCTTCTCAGCTTCTTCTGCACAGCCTTCAGCTCATCCTTATTTCCTGATTTAAAGGCCCTCTTCTTCTCCTTAAGGAGAGCCTTTATGTCGGGGTTAATCCACGGTTTGTTGTTGGAAAAACACCGTACAGTCCTGGTAGGTACGGTGTTTTCCACACAGAAGTTAATATAGTCAGTTATGCAGTGTGTGAGAGTATTGATTCCTCCCACACAGTTGTCTCTAAACAGTCCTTCAGAGCCCCGTCAGCCTCGTCGGACCATCTCTTCACTGTGCGGGACACTGCTGGTTGCCTGTGCACAAGAGGTTTGTACAAAGGCAGGAGATGAACCAGGTAGTGGTCAGATCTTCCCAGGGGAAGGAGGGGTGATGAAGTGTATGCCTCCTTGGTGTTGGCATAACACAAATCCAGTATCATATTGTCTGTATTGCAAAATGTAATGTACTGGGTTAATGTGGGCAGAGTGGAGGATGGAGAGGCATGGCATTGGCATTAAAGTCCCCAGAGATAAGAAAGAGGGCCTGTGGGTGCTCTGTCTGCAGCCTGCTTGTGATAGAGTGGAGAACATCACAGGCTGCATCAGCCCTCCTCCTTTCCTCTTACCACTCTCCCTCGTCCTGTCTGCCTGCAGCAGCTTAAAGCAGTCCAGCACCGTGTCCGTGTCTGGAGTCATCGCAGTCAGCCATGTTTACAAAAACATCATGATGCTTCATGCTCGGTAGTCAGTGCCGCTAACTCATCCATCTTATTGGGAAGAGATCTTACATTCCCCATTGTCAGGAGGACGGGTCTGTATCTCCTCCTTCTGGCACGGTGATCAGCTCCGGCTCGGCTCCCCCGTCTCCTCCTCTTCAGCTCACGGCTCTTGTGGGGCAGCACCGCAGTGCTACAGAGCACCAACTGCTGATCCCTACTGTAAACAATAGGGCCATGGCTGCACTTTGGGTCCCCAGACACGGTCGAAAACAGTGGAAAAAAAACAACAGAAAGACCGAGCAAACACTGCGACTTTGGTCTCTATAGTGCACTGATCAATTAGGAGCACAAACACGTGAGAATATATAAAAAAAATTAGAAAAAAGATGAAACTAAAACAGAAAAAAGCTCACAGTGAGCGGGAGCTGCTGTAAAAAGCTGCCCCTAGTGCAGCGCCATCTTAACATATCAGTTATTATTAGGGAGAGATCTGACATTTCCCATAATAAGAGACGATATGGATGGTTTGAACAGTCTTGTCCCACCACTTCACCCCAGCTCTGCATCCCCATCTCCTTATTCCCTGGGGATCTCCGGTCTTTCCACTGGGAGTCTGGTCATGTTGCTCAGCTATTCCCGAGTGCAAACAATTGACCCAAAGTTCAGTGGATCTCCTGAAGTTGCCGAAATGAATCCACAAAGTAGAAAAAAGCAAATCCCTAGTCCCACCAGTTGTTCATCCATATGTACACACGATCCACCGAGACCAGTTATGGAAAAAACAAGAGAAAGACACAAAAAGACACTAATACAAAGGAAAAACGGCCAGAACTGCTGTAACAAGTTGCCGCTTGTGCAGCTCCATATTGAGATTACGTTGGATATATTTTATTTATATAGCTCCAAATCACAACAGAAATTGTCTGAGGATACTTTCCAGATAGAGCCGGTCAGGACCCCACTCTTCAGTTAGGACCATATTAACACAATCTCAACCAGGGATCGCAATAAAATAGACATCAATCAGTCTCCAAAATATGCCGTTGGTCAGTGCCAACAAAGACGGGAAATATAACAAATATTTCCATCATCCCAGTGACCACAACATTATTCAATATATTATTATATCACAACATAACATATTGTGGAGCAAGACATTTTTTCACCATTAAATGTTATTCTGTTTTTATGTAAATAAATTATATTTTCAAGTTGAGCTAGTTAACCTTCTGGTTTCATCAGGCTCCAGTCAGGATTTTCTTCAAATTGGCAGCCTTATGAAATTATATATTGTGATTGATTGATCAGTATGGAAAAAAATAGTGTCTATATATGTGTCCATATATACACTGCACAAAAATATAAACACAACACTTTTGTTTTTGCCCCCCTTTTTCATGAGCTGATCTCAAAGATCTAAAACATTTTCTATATACACATCAAGACCATTTCTCTCAAATATTGTTCACAAATCTGTCTAATCTGTGTTAGTGAGCACTTCTCCCTTGCTGAGATAATCCATCCCACCTCACAGGTGTGGCATATCAAGATGCTGATTAGACAGCATTAATATTGCATAGGTGTGCCACAATAAAAGTCTGGTATGGACTCTGACTGGGATGTGTTCAGGACTGCTACCAACAATCTGGATGAGTACATAGAGGCTGTGACGTCCTATATCAGCTTCTGTAAGGACTGCTGTGTTCCATCACGCACCAGGGTGAGTTAAAACAATGACAAACCCTGGTTTACAGCCAAACTCAGACAGCTAAGGTTGGCAAAGGAAGAGGCCTTCAGGAGTGGGGACAAAGACAGATCCAGAGGCAAAGTACAAGTTTACCAAGGCGGTGAAAGAGGCTAAACGACTGTACTCTGAGAAGCTCCAACACCAGTTCTCAGCTATCGACTCTGCGTCTGTCTAGAAAGGGCTCAGGCAGATCACTAACAACAAGCCTAAAGCCCCCCACTCCATCAACAACGAGTTCTACTCTCGCTTTGAAAGACAAAAGGGACAGTCCAGCAACCATACCCCACGACACCTCCCAACAACTCCAGCTCCAGTCACCTCCCCACCCACCTCAGTGACGACTCTTTCCATCCATGAGAGGACTGAATTCTGTCTCCCCATCTGCCTTGAAGCACTGTGCTGATCAGCTGTCTCCAGTGTTCACAGACATTTTCAACACCTCACTGGAGACATGTCACGTGCCAGCCTGCTTCAAGTCTTCAGCCATCATCTCTGTTCCCAAGAGGCCAAGGACCACAGGACTTAATGACTTCAGACCCGTCGCCCTGACCTCTGTGGTCATAAGTCCCTTGAGCGCCTTGTGCTCTCTCTGGACCTCCTGCAGTTTGCCTGCAGAGCCACAGGTCTGTAGACAATGCAGTCAACTTGGCCTCAACTTCATCCCCCAGCACCTGGACTCCACAGGAGCCTACACCAGGATCCTGTTTGTGGATTTCAGCTCTGCTTTTAACACCATCATCCTATCTCTGCTTCAGGAGAAGCTCTCCCAGCTTAATGTGCCTGACTCCACCCGCAGGGGGATTACAGACTTCCTGTCTGACAGGAAACAGTGCGAAGCCGGGGAAACACGTCTCCGACGCAAAGACCATCAGCACCGGATGCCCCCAGGGCTGCATTTTTTCTCCTCTGCTCTTCTCCCTTTAGTCACCAGTCTGTCAAGCTCCTGAAGTTTGCGGACGACACCACCCTCATTGGACTCATCTCTGATGGCGACAAGTCCGCCTACAGGTGGGAGGTTGACCATCTGGTGACCTGGTGACCTGGTGCAACCAGAACAACCTAGAGCTCAACGCTCTGAAGACTCCACCATTGACTCTGTGGAGTCTTTCCGCTTCCTGAAAACTATCATCTCCCAGGACCTCAAGTGGGAGCCGAACATCAGCTCCCTCATCAAGAAAGCACAGCAGAGGATGTACTCCCTACGGCAGCTGAAGAAATTCAGTCTGCCAAAGACAATGATGGTGCACTTCTACACAGCCATCATTGAGTCCATCCTCACCTCCTCCATCACCATCTGGTACGCTGCTGCCACCGCCACCGCCAAGGACAAGGGCAGACTGCAGCTGTCATTCGATTAACTGCAATCTACCATCTCTTCCGGACCTGTACACCTCCAGGACCCTGAGGCGTGCAGGAAAGATTGTGGCTGATCCCTCTCACCCCGGACACAAACTCTTCGAGACACTCCCCTCTGGCAGGAGGCTGTGGTCCATCAGGACCAAAACCTCACGCCACAAGAACAGTTTTTTCCCGTCTGCTGTCAGCCTTATCAACAAGGCCCGGAACCCCCCTCCCCGACACTCTTCACACTCCACCTCTGCCTCTACTTGTCACATTGACATTGCCATAACTCTATGCGTTACATTAGCGCTCAGCTAAGACTGTGTTTCCAAACAGACTTGTGTATATATATTTATACTGTTATATTTTTTACTTTTTAATAGTTTATTTTTAGTAGATTTGTCATGCACCAACTTCACCAAAACAAATTCCTCATATGTGTAAAATCGTACTTGGCAATAAAAGCTTCTTCTGATTCTGATTCTGATTTGTGAACAATATTTGAGAGAAATGATCTTGATGTGTATATAGAAAATGTTTTAGATCTTTGAGTTCAGCTCATGAAAAATGGGAGCAAAAACGAAAGTGTTGCATTTATGTTTTTGTTCAGTGTATACGTGTCCAATATAGTCCATTATAATATTTTAATAGAAAATTCTTTTATATTTTTATAGGCTAAGTGGTTAGTCAATTAATGAAAGCAATCAGACTAATTGATAATGAAAATATTTGTTGTTTGCAGCCAAGATGACTGGTTTGAGTAACAAATCCATGAATTTGAAGGCTCATGATATTCCAAAACTCTTAAACTCTTAAAAGCTCTGCACAATTATTACAGTGATAATCATTTTAATGTTTATGTGAATGTTTATAAGGTAGTGCTGGGTGGTATGACCAAAAATATATATCGCGGTATTTTTCAAAATTATAACGGTTTCACGGTATATGATGGTATTTTTTTTTTTTTTTCCAATGCATAATGGGTTGTTCACAACATTTTCTACTGGTTGAGAGAGGAATTACTGTAGTAGATTGATTTATGATAGTCTATTTTACTGTCATTATGACTGAATATTGTCGAACACTTCCACACTAGTATTAATACAGGTTGCATGGCCCCACAAAATGATGCTCTTTACAAGGAAGAGCCACTCATGATTCTAATTAAGTGAGGAATCAGAGTGCTACCATGCTCTGAAACTACAAGGGCTATATGAATAATCTTGGTCTCAAAAGAAAGCTAAGACCTGCGAGATTACTACAGATGTGTCAGACTCAAGATATGTGTTACTGTGTCACAGTAAATTCATCTGGAAGACAGCAAAAAATTAAAATTTTTATCTCTGCCTAAAAAAACAACACCATTACTCTGAGTGAAAACCACCTTTAAATCATGGGATAGTAGCCAAATTCATCTAGGAATTAGTAAAGTAATATCTGACGAGTAACTATGCAAAGTACATGCTTAAAAAATGACTGAACAGTTTTACAGATGTTTTAACACAGGTATGTCCAGGCGCTCATTTGGGCGCATCTGGGCAGAGTACTATTATCTTGACCAAGCATACAAAGAACCACCTCTGTTGAAAACACTTTTTCAGCCTTTTTTCTGCTTGCTATTGTTCTTATCTCTAATAAAATGACAAAATGCAAATAAAACAGTAAAATAACACCTCTGCAGCAGCAGGGTCCTCTGTGAGCGCTCTGCCAATTCATGTGTGAACTAACAGCGCAGCTACACCGGTCAGACTGTGTATATATATTTATATTGTTATATTTTTAACTTTTTAATTGTTTATTTATAGAAGATTGTCATGCACCAACATCACCAAAACAAATTTTGTATGTGTAAAATCGTACTTGGCAATAAAGCTTTTTCTGATTCTGATTCTGATTCAATATCTCAGCAAGCCATTGGTCAATTTTGATGATCGACCCCTATCAACCAGTCAGAGTCAAGAGAATCGAGGGGCAGCACCCAAATTCATCATAAAAACACAAATGACATCTAAGAAGAAATAAGTAACCCCAGAGATAGTACATCGCATGAAGAGCGCTCCCTCCACTCTAGAAACCCTCTCCTCTTTATGTAAACAACTAGGACCTTTGTGATTGAGCTCATCTCATTGATCTCTAATGCAGTCATAGGAGGAGACATTAGCAGCATTTTTTTCGAGCTAGAATATAATTTTTGACCAGTTTTGGTCGCACAGTGAGGAGGCAGACATCTTTGTGATAGCAGACTCTCTGCTTTGATATGATATCAGGCTTGTGTGAAGTGGTGAGATTAGCAGGCACTCTAAAGTGGACATACGCTATTTTCGTCTTTTTGTTACATGCCCATGTAATTTCTTGCTGTATGAATTATGTTTCGTTTGGGTGGCAATGGGTAGAGGCTTATAGCAGAGTTTCCCCCTGTCATACTGGTATGCTACAAGTTAGAATTGGTGATTCATAGCATGAGCATTGACAATCTGAATTGTGCGCATCTCACACTGCCCCCTATACAGGTGGCGCTCATATTGAACAGGTTAATTGGTACAAGTCGGGGATTGCAACTTGGTATTTTCTGCTCGGTATTTCATAGTCCCTCTAGCAAACACGTCTTGAAGTGACATTTGGCTCGATTTTTCTTTTGCTTTTCCCGTGTTACCTGCTGATGTGGGGGGTGCTGATCTGAACTTCATACATTCTTGATATTCCAAGACATGCTTGCAGCTAAGGTGGTGGAGCAAATTGCTTGTGTTGCTGACAACTTTAGCCCGACAACACTTGCTTTTTTTTTTTTTTTTTGAAAAACCAAAAAACCTCTTAACAGCAGACATGGCTCCACTTTTTGGCACAAGTTCTTCTGTGTCATCATGTTCTACTAGTTCTGCAGCTTTGGTTTTGGAAGTTTCAATGTTTGTCCCATCCATCTTCACCATAACACCAGAGCACTACAGTTTACCCTCTTTGCATAATGCGTGTTTAGAAGTACAACATTGAAAAGGGTCCCCTCTGAAACAGTGTCACGTGGCGCAGCATTCCAAACATTTTGTAATGAAATACACCGGTATGGTGGTATATTAAAAATTCATATCATAACAAAAATATACACCGGTATTCAGTGTAAACCAGTATACTGCCCAGCACTATGGTAAGGTATAGTGAATTACGTCATGCGCATTAGAAGCTAATTTCATGTGTTTGATTGTCCAACACAGTGTACTATCGGATGACATTTAATTTTTTTTTGTTTCTTTAAAATTAATGAAGGGGCTCAATTTTTTCACACAGTGCCAATGTTGACACTTGGCCTTATTCAACCTTTATGCCCAAATGATACTTTTTTCATGTGTGTAAGCATGAAGCTAAGAGACATGACATAGGGGTGGTGACGTGACCTAATATTTAGATTGTTTTTTACTATGATGGTATTATATCATCAACATTTGATTCTGCCTCAAGCAATGGAAGGGAACATATCTTAAGGATGAAAACATAATTTAAAAAAAATAATGTGCTTATTAATTTAAAATAGGAATGGAAATGAAGTATAGGCCTACATGCGTTTTTGGAAGGAGTAATCTGCCATAATGTTGGCTAATTAGAAAATATAATGTCAGTGTCCCACAGGTCATGTCTATAAAGGACATTTACACATGGCAGCAGGAGACACACATGGATATGCCATGCAGCAGAGGGGGCTTTCTTGTAACAACAACAACCACCTGCACCTACATGTATATGTGTAGCGTGCTTTTGTAGGTTGATACCCAATGCCGAAAGTACGAAACAGTGCTGCTGCCTGCCCGGTGTCGATGTATTTTTTTGGAGTAAGGGATTTTAGCCCCAGTTTATTTCTTACATGCGTTATCATCATATTAGAGTCTGTTTTTATGAAAGAGTTGCAATCATTGACAAATCCAGGTATTTTTAAATACATTTAGCATTGTTCTAATGGTATTTCCATAATTTATAATCAAAGATAGCGTATGAATCAAAAGATTTTTAACTCCTTTCCTGAGTTGTGTTTCTTAATCTAAACATTGATACTATTAAATTCAAAATGTATTATTGAGCATGACAATAAAAAATATAAAGTAATGGAGTTAGATTAAAGCTGCGCTTAAACTCATTTTTATGTCAACTGTTAATCAACTGACCATGTGTAATGTGAAAGATGTTGTTTGAAGTCATGAAAGAATTATCTCAATTCTGCAGTTCCCTTCAGTTCTATATAGCTTTTTGGCATCCTTCAAGTCAATGTTTTGGTTTTATGACCCAAAACTCCACTCCCATTAATGTGGCTTCCAGCTTCTTGCATTTTCAGTAAAGAAGCTGTGATAAAACCACTGCACACTACCTAATCTGTACCACTCAGTGTGAAAGTATAGCAAATAATGGACTGACATGCCTCCAAATGAATGCTGTTGTTACTCTATCTCTGTTGTGTGTTTAAATCAGCAATTGCCATAATGATACTTAAAGGTGATAATATTTCAAAGTTCTCTTTTCAATTTGGTCTGCTGTTCCTATGTTCTTAAATAATCAGCTAATGTAGATTTAATGTGAAAATATACCTGATAATAAGCATTTTAACATTTGGTTTGGAAACACAACTTTTATGAAACTGAAATCTGTTTTCATCTTGCGTTGTCTGGGAGCCAAAAAGTTTAAAGGGATTCAGGGAAACAGTGCAAAGTGTTGTCAAATGACCAAGATGTATCTTTCAGAAGTGATTCAAATGAAATGATATTAAATGAGAGGCACAAGCTGGGTGTGACAGGTCAATGCCTGCTGTGTACTGTAGATGAGATTATACATCCTTTATTTATGGAGTGGTCTTAGCAGAATTCTATAGGTTATTGGCACATGGAAATTGCATCCATGGTTCTTTGTCCAGGCTTCCTATGAATGCCTTAATACGCACTCTGAGTGGCTAGAAAGACAGGTATAAAATGTGGACAGGCATAAAAGACAAGTTACTGCATGGACACTGGGTGGTAAATACAGTAAAAGGAGATTTCCTGTGTCATTTTAATAGTAACAAAGGGAAATTCAGCCCGGACCATGTTCTTTGTTCATAGTCTCAGGGAAGCAACCAGTAAATTCAAGCTGAAGTGTAACTGAAATCAGTGCAAATTAGATATACAGTAGTACCTTATACTTATAGTGAGCTTGGCAGGGGGCCATCAGGAAACAAGTAGGTCACTTTGATTCACCCACATCTAGGACAGTAAGGAAAATGGCAAATCTTGCATCCTATAATTAATAATGTCTGAAATTAATCCAGGTTTACATCTTCAGAAAAGGTTTGACACAAGCAGCTCTCCAGAGGGGGGGGTTGCTAAAAATAAGCCTTACAAATTTTATCTCTTGTCCCATCCAGGCTCCTGACAAAAGTCTCAGCATAGTAAGGAATGGACATGGAAAAGATTATTCAGTGCTGCTGGCATGACAATGAAAAGTCGATATTGACCTTGTTGGAACAAAGCCAAGGGAGAAGTATGAAGAAGGATGATCATGGACAAATCACTAATAACAGATAAGAAGAATAAGATGAAACTGTATTATGCTTTACCATTAACTTCTATCCCCCACAATTTTTCTCACAAGTCATAATGTGTGATAATGATTTAAATTATTTTAATGAAGCAGCATCCCGTTTCAGTGCTCTTGCAAATCTCTTAACAGTAGTTTTCTTCATTATTTAGTTTCAAGATCTACTTTTCTTAAAGGAAATAAGGCTAAAGCAGTTAGTCAAGTGTTTAATTTATTAATAAAATTAATACATTTGTAATTTATCTATAAGTTGTGTTGCTTCTCCCGACATTATGAAGTCATTAGCATAGACTCAAGTCACCATAGAAAAAAGTGCCAGATGACAGAATGACAAGAACAGAAAGCAGAAAAAAATCTTCTGTTTCCACGCATAAACAAGTGAAAACATCATGAGCCTGAGCTAGATGTGATAACATCAGGAGAGGAGCGAGAAGGAGGGCGGCATTCAGAGAAGCAGTACGGGAAGCTATGCATAATATTTTCACATAAAACGACTATTTTCACATATAACTCAGGAATTGCTTTCACCACACATTATGACTGGAGGGAGACTTCAAAAAACTAATCTCCGACCACAAAAATAATCCCAAATTTCTCTTCTCCACCATTGATCTTTTAACAAACAGTAATTGTAACAGATCTCATATGACAATAACAAATACCCTGTGCGAAGACTTTGCAGACCACTTCAGGTACAACATTGATAACATCAGATCCAGTCTTTTATCTCAACAGGTTTTAACTACTAACACGGCTGGATCACAGGTTTTACCTGAGGAAACACTGGAGAGTTTTGCCCTGGTTGATGCGAGGACACTTGGTCGAGTTTTCTCCCAGGTAAACCCTACAACCTGCCTTTTAGATCCAATTCCCACACCGTTTTTTAAAACACTCTATGGATTCTTTGAGGAACAGCTGTCATACATGGTGAATTGCTCTCTTCAGACGGGTGTCTTCCCCACCTCCTTTAAAACGGCGGTGGTGAAGCCCCTTCTGCAGAAGAGCAATTTAGGCCCCAACATTTTTAATAACTACCGACCTGTATCCAACTTACCTTTTTTAAGTAAAATTTTAGAAAAACTTGTTTTAACCAAGTAAATGACTTTTTAATAGGGGTGGGACTTTAACGCGTTAATTACGATTAATTAATTACAAAAAAAAAAAAGGCGTCAAAAAAATTAACGCATTTAATCGCAGTTTGCACTCCAGACAACACATAACGTTTGTAAGTGCACGAGTTCCTGGTCCACCGATCACACTGATGCACAAGACGTGTCAGAGCTAGGCTTGCGTTGTTTCTCAATACCAAGTACGCCAAGTTCAGACTTATGAACTTGGCAGTTCGGACTTAGCAAGTTCGACCTGGGAGTACAGTCTCTCCAGGACGGGAGGACGCAGGACGGTCATTCTGCAATAGGGACGGCAGCGTACTTGATGACGTCACCATCGCAGCTCGTCTCGTTATCTCCGAAAACTTTGGAGCAAATTTTAAACTACGCGCTATCGTGATGAATTGACCACAGATTTTAAGTTTTAACGTCCACTTACTCACATAAAATAATCTTAAAACCACATTCCGTACTACTAAAACAGCAGTATTTCGAAACTTGTAACTTTACAGTTATGAGTCCTCTTCTCCGCTATCGTTGCTACAAAATGCATTCTATGATACGTGGCTGCCCCAAGTCCAAGATAAGAGCGTGGTTTTGTGCAAATTGTGCAAAAAAGAATTTGCCTACCACCGAAGAACATCAAGCCTACGGTACCACCTGAATGCAAAGCATGCTGCAGCGAGCACAGAAACCGCCGGAGCTGTTAGTGCTAGCAGTGCTGGTCCGAATAAGAGCAAGCGGCACCAGCAACCCGCACTGGAAATGAAGCAAAATGTGGCTTCTTGTGGCAAATATTGTTATACCATTAACCTGCGATTAATTGAGATTAATTAATCACAAAGCCTCTAATTAATTAGATTAATTTTTTTAATCGAGTCCCACCCCTACTTTTTAAACAAAAATAACCTTTTAGAAAGGCATCAGTCTGGTTTTAGGATGAACCACAGTACCGAGACAGCCCTTTTAAAGATTTGAAACGATATCAGGTCCAACTTGGATAACCACAAGCTCACAGTCTTGGTACTACTGGATCTAACCGCCGCCTTCGATAGAGTAGACCATCGCATTTTATTAGACAGGCTGAGGCACCTGGTCGGCCTCTCAGGTACTGCTTTTAACTGGTTCGTCTCATACCTCACTGACCGACCCTTCTTTGTAAGTTGGGATGCATGTTCCTCAGGAACCCATGAGATCAAGTGTGGGGTTCCCCAGGGGTCAATTTTAGGTCCAACTCTTTTTAATCTGTACATGCTACCCCTCGGAGACGTCATCAGGAGGCATGGCATCAGCTTCCATAGTTATGCTGATGATACGCAACTGTACATTGCCGTGTCTCCAGATGACTCAGGGCCAATTGATGCCCTTTTAAACTGCATTTTAGACATAATGTCATGGATGGCAGAAAATTTCCTTCAGCTCAACCAAGACAAAACAGAGGTCTTAGTCATTGGTCCTGAAGGCCAGAGAGAGAAACTTTTACCAAAACTACAAGATCTTAAACCAACACATTCTGTAAAAAATCCGGGCATGATTTTTGACTCTGAGCTTACTTTTATTCCATACATCAAAAATATAACAAAGATAGGTTTTTACCATCTCAAGAATATAGCCAGAGTCCGCCAGTTTCTCTCTCAGGCTAACACGGAGGTACTGATGCATTCTTTTATCCCCTGTCGCTTAGATTACTGTAATGCCCTGCTCTCTGGTCTTCCCAAAAAGAGTATCTCTAACCTTCAATTACTACAGAATTCAGCCGCACAAGTGCTGACGAGGACCAGAGGGCGGGAGCACATTACGCCAGTTTTAAAATTGCTGCATTGGCTCCCCATGCATTTCAGGATAGATTTTAAGGTTCTTTTATTAGTTTTTAAATCTCTTAACGGTCTTGCGCGTTCTTATTTATCTGACCTACTTTTACCCTACCAACCCTTGCGGACCCTGAGGTCCTCCGGTACTGGCCTCTTAACCATTCCAAAAGTAAGAACTGAAACACACGGGGAGGTGGCTTTTAGTTATTATGGACCCCGATTGTGGAACAGCCTGCCAGAGAACCTCAGTGCCGCAGAGACTGTTGATGTTTTTAAAAAGAGGCTCAAGACCCACCTTTTTAATCAGGCTTTCAATTGATTTGTTTGATTTATCTTATTCCTTTAACCATGCTTCTTAGCATATTTATCTTTGTTTGTATCTTATTTTAGTTGCATATTTTAACAACACGTTTAATTGCTATTTGTTTCATTTACTCATTTTATTTCATTTTATGTTTATGTCTTAGTCCCTTGGTTTTTAGCTCCAGTGTTTCCTCATGGGGGTCCTTGGTTTTTAGGTCAAGTGTTTCCTCATGGGGGCTCCCCTCACTGGGAACTGCTTCTGGCCTACTGATGGAGGCGCTGCTGAGGGGACGGCTCTGGCCTGGATGGCTGGAGGCCTCCACACCTTGGTGTGGGGCCTTCTGTCTGCCTGGGTCGGGGTGGTCTTGGGTGGCGCCCCCGGTCATGAGCCAGGGGCCCTCTCAGTGTGGATGGCCCCCAAAGGTGGCTTACTACTTATCTTGTCCGTATGGGTGCGTGTGCGGGTGTGTGTGTGCCTGCGTGTCTGTGTGTGTGTTTCTGTATGTAGTTATGGGGGCAGGAGGGCTGGGTTTTCTTCTCTGTTGTTTTTAGCCTCTATGAGGCACTCTGTGTTGCTTTTTAAGTATAAAAAGTGCCATATAAATAAATAAAGTTTGAAATTTGAAGTTTGGATGTATGTATGCATAATATGTTCTTTTCTAGAATATCAACCAGAATATCTATCCAACGACTGACTGGCTGAGTAGTGGAATATTCGGGTCCAACTCTAATTACAGCCATAAAACAGCACACGTGGTGGAGTGGTCAGTTTTTTAATACATTCAATAAATGTCATCTTCTTGACACCAGTGCAATATATCTGTCTCATACTGACTTGTACCATGATAGTAATTTCTAGAAACTCAAATTTTCAAACTCACCATTTTGACAGTTTAAGTTTGTTTGGTGAAAAAAAGAACTGAATTTTATTTGAATGTAATAATAGAAGCGTGTGTGTGCTCTCCTCTTATATGTTAGCCAATCTGGCATCAATCATGGGGTTGTCCATGACGGGACTCTTAGCCCCTGCATGAGACGGTAGGGGCCTTAAGCAGCTCCTTCAGACTGCTGCATCCACTGTGTAAGAAGGAACACCATCACAGGTCTTTCATTCTAATGGCTTTCAGACTGTTAAATCTAGCATTATTTACTGTAGCACTGTGTTGATGTTTCAGATCACAACATCACAAACCTTCTGTTTGCACAACTTCATTATTTATTTTAACATCTGCTAAAATCCATTACACATGTGCAACTTATCTTACAATATTACAATGAAATATTACCTATTTTTACTATGCTTATATATTTTTACTTTTGCTATTCAAAGTCTCAGGGTGATGGCTAGAGTGGGAAAATTACTAATTTGGATGTGTGCACTAATCATAGACTTGTTGCAAGATTATTTATTCCAATAATATAACAATACAACGAAAGCGAAGCATGAACATGGCTACACGGTCAAAAAATGTGTGCTCAACCCAGTCCCGAATTACTCTCCTCGTGAGCTCACCTAAATGAATTCCTGCCCCATACACCACCCAGTGTTCAAAGACTTAGACTTAGAATGTTTCTTTATTGATCCCAATTTGGGAAATTATTTTGTTGCAGTAGCAATTAAATATATAGCAAACACAGGATGTATACACAATTATTTAGAAAAGTGACAAAAAATATAAACAGGAATAAAAATAAAAGACTATTACAACAAAATAAACAAATAAGTCCACATGTAATGGCTGCAACACTCCAGCTCCTAATTGTTTAATGGCTGGAGACATAAAAATTGCAATCCAATATACAAAGCCATTACACAGCAATAATAACAATATGAAGTTCATTTAAAACAGCCTTCTTATTGTCTATTTAGGATAATCCAGATGAATATTTTTTGGGGTCCGAGGTGCCAGCACAACCCACCTGTTGGGACCTAGTCTTTACCACTAGTACAGAAAACACAGCTACTGTGCTGCTTGCAAAAGACAAAGCTTTGTGATAGGTCTTTCTAATACACTAGTCTTTGTCTTTACACGTGCAGACCGTATAAATCCTTATTTGTCAGCAAAGGTCTCCTGAACTCTTCCCATCAACCAAGAACTGTGGGGAGCTTTAGAGTCAGCTATCAAGACTATGCCTTCTGGAACAAGATTCCTTTTCTCCTTATTCCACCTGTGGCACTCTTTGAGAAAGACAAGTACTCACATATCCATCTTTTCCAGAACAAGTCAGCGATGTACTACACTTGTTTCCAATGTCTTTTAACATAACAATCTGTGCTTTCAAAAAGTCCAACACTGGTTTGCCTTTCATTGTCAACGGATGACTGAGAGTTAGAGTTTCCAGGTCATTGGGATCATCAGATAGCTTAGTAATGGAATGGTCATTTAGAATAGCAAGAACTGCAGAACTGAGGTAAGTATTTTTCTGATTATCCTGATGATTCGTTCCCACACTTCTCTGTGGTGAGATGCTGCTGGTGAGTTGATGCCCCACTCAGTTCCCTCTTGTCGAAAAGCTCTCTGGATTTTACTCTAGTCCAAAGCGGCAAGAGCCTCTCTCAACTCCCTCTCTGCTCCAATAAAATTTATTCCATTGTCTGATCTCATGTGTGAAACTTGACCACGTCTACAGACAAATCTGTGCAAAGCATTAATACATGAGTCTGTGCCAGGTGAGTAGGCTCACTCCAAATGAACTGCCCTACTTGCCATGCATGTAAAGATAACACCGTAGCGTTTCACCAAGCTGCATCGTCTTTTCACTTAAACATGTCCAAAATAATCTACTTCAGTATTAGTAAGTGGAGGAAGGTCAGGAGAAATTCTCTCTTTTGGCAAGTCTGCCATTTTTTCCTCAATTAACTTTCCTCTTTGGCATCTGGAGACTCCATAGTTTGAGATCATTTTCCTTGCTGCACCGTTGGCATTTGTAGTAGTTCCTACACAATCTGGAGAGAACATGATTTTTTCCAGCATGACCAAGTTGATTATGGATGTGTTTCAGAATCAAAGATGACACATGCTGCTAACTCTGAGCAACCCATCCTGCAGAATAGGATCCAGCTTGTAAATGGTGCTTTCCCTTCTCACTCCAGACCCATCAGATGTCAATGCTTCAATTTCACTGTGGAATTTCTCCTGTTGACTATAGTGAATGATAGCTGTTTCTGCTTCGCTAAGATCATCAACAAACTTTGTCCACTGAGTATGCTTTTCAACTGCTGCATTTCATGCTCCACTTAAGCTTGAGCATCTCCACGGGCATTTTCCAGCAACTGCTTCCTTTTCCGACTTAATTCCAATAGAGTCCTTCTTAATTTCACAAACCAGGCAACTGAGCCTTTTAACTTCTTCCAGTCTGAAAAGTACATCGTCAAGTGATGAGTGGCATTTGAGATGTCATTAACTACAACAGCATTTACCATGAGGCGCCTCTTTACCTCTGGATCGGCATCAATGATGTCAGAATCTAATCTGTTACTTGGCCACTTCTCCTCTGCTTTCCTCAGAAACTTCTGTTTTAGTCCCCGGATTTGTTTTTCAGCAACACTGAGGTTATTTGGAAACACAACAGCATCAGTCCTGAATGGAAGCTTCCTCTTATAATGCCTATCTTGAGACCAGACTGAGCTCGCTACAACATCCATGAACCGCCTGTCTTCTCTGGACATCTCCTCCTGTTCACCTGAGGTTTCCTTGTTAAAATCATGATTATACTGATTAGCAAGCAACTCTTCCAATCTGTCAACTGCAATCCTATGCACAGCCACTACGGAGCAGCCACTCTGCTCGCCACTGCTTCCCTGAAGAGGTCAATTAATCACCCATCCCAACAGGGTTTTTATGGCATACGGCCCATCTCTGACACCATTTTTGACTTCCATGGGGGTTCCATTAAGGACGACCATAGAACTGTTCATCACCATAGAACTGTTCATCACTATAACTAGCGATCTCCAAGCCTTGAAGAATAAAACTCGGGACTTTCTGGTCTGGTGCCATTGTATGCAATTGGATTTTAGCTCTCACGCCATTCACTTTCAACTTTATCATCAAACTTTCAGAGCAGAATGTTGACATACTTCCTGGATACAAAAATGCATGTTTCAATGATTTTGTCACCTTTGGAGGACTTCACTTGCAATGGGAGGATAGACAGAACGCCTCACTACTACCTGCTCCTGTATATCCATGAGTAGAGACAAGTGTCCACTGATTTTTCATGAAGTGTGTCTGTGTGTGTGCCCTTTTCTTTCATGTTGAAATGAAGAACACTTGGATGTTTCTGGCTGCAAACTTTGCAATTCATGCACCTCTCACAATCTTTGCTATTAGGCCCACTGCACAAGCAGCCAAAACAGATGCCTTTCTCCTTCAGAAAGCTAATCTTGTTCCTACGCGTCTTCTTCTCCAGCAGAGGGCATTGCTCCAGCCTATGATAACGAGAGCAACACAAACATGAATTTGACTTTTGTCTTAGACTCTTATCTTTGCGGTTAACTGCAGTGCATTCAGCTGCCCTCTGATCAGCTGTTACAACAGTTGTCGCAAAACTATTTCCCTTGATCTTTGTCCTTAATGGTAACTTGTTCTTGTCCCCAAATTTACTTGGTTTTCCATAGTTACTGTCCTGTAAATCTCCAAAGATGGGATCAGATGCAATTCTCACTTGGCGCTCAATGAAAACAAAAATATTCATGAAACATGCTCTATGTTGATAGTGCTCCAACAACCCACTTGCTCTTGTTCGCCATCTTTCTCTTAACTTGTTAGGGAGTTTGTGGACCACAGCTCTCATATTTGCTGGCATATGAAGCTCCTTGATGTATTCCAACTGTTCCATTGCATTGCAGCGCTCACGCAGAAAAAGTGAATAAGCTCGCAGGCCTTTAACATCTTTGGCTTTTACTGAAGGCCATCCAAGCACCTTTTCCACATATGCAGCTGTGATCTTTAGTTTGTTCCCACAATGCTCCTGCAGCAGTTCCATTGCCTTTGCATAGCCTCTGGGGGGAGCCATATGCTGCCAGCTACGCACAAGTTCTTGTGGCTGCCCTCTTGTGTACTGCCGTAGGAAGTACAGACCTTTCCTTGTGTATGATTCTATCCCATCTATTACTGTACTTTGTCCACCACTGCTCATTAACACTGCTAACTTAGCAGTGGAAGCTGCAAATTCAGTATCAAGTTCAAGTTGTTCCTTTTTCCTCCGTAGCTTTCAACCTGTTTCTTCTGCAAAGCTGTATCGTTACAGTAACTATAGCTAGTTAAAGGTAGTTAAAGGCTAAAGTGAAGAGATAAGTTTTCAAGATAATATTTTAGAAACATTTTGTCATCTGGCTTCCCTGATATGCAGTATATAGGTAATGTGTTCCAGAGCTTTGGGCGTAATTGACAATGGTCGCACCCCTGCTTTTCTTTGGCTGTTGCTGGGAACCTCCAATATACCAGCAGCAGATGATCGCAGTGTTCTTGAAGGCAAATAATAAACAAGCAGCATAGCTTGGTCCTAGCCCATTAAGGGCTCAGTATACCTTAGAATCTATTCCGAATGTCACACAAAGCCAGTTCAGAGCAGCTAAAAGTGGCCTAATATCCTCTTCATTCTGGTCAATAGCTGAGCTACAAAATTTTTAATAAGCTGAAGTCTCTCAGTCCTTTTTTTGGGGGGGTGCAGTAAAAGTGCGTCACAGTAATCAAGTCATCTTTAAATAAATGCAAGGAATCACTTTTTCAGCATCTGGTTGTACTTTAGCTATGTTTCTAAAGCGGAAAAATTAAGTTTTCATCACATTGCTGATTTGAGATTTTAATCTTAGATCTGAATCTGGGATCACACCAGGACTCATAACCTCAGATTTAAGATTCAAGATTCAAGATTGCTTTTATTGTCACATATTGCCATGTCAATGAAATTTGCATTGCAACCCCCATGTGAAAAAGAAAAGATAATAAAATAAGATAAAATAAAATAAGATGAACTCACATCTAGATAAAATAAACTCACAGATAAAATAAACTCACAAATAAGATAAAATAAACTCAAAGGACATAAAAAGTCAGCATTTAAAACGTATATACAATATACATAAAATGCAATGGTACTGTGTGCAGGGTTGTAAATTAACTTTTTTGATCACCAGCCAATGTGGCTGGTGACCTTCTAAAGTTACCAGCCAATCAGAATTTCCACTAGCCAAATTTTTTCCCGGTGAAAATAAGAGAGATTATGAGTGCCACTGAATGCATTTGATCATTTTATTTACATTGTTGGCATGAAAAATGCACAGAAAGTACAACACATGAAACAAAATATACACAGAAAGTGCAAACATTTAATTTATACAAACAAAAAATGCTGTCAGATTTATTATTTTCTAAAAGACATTTTTTCAGTAAGTATTTAGTATCATTACATTCCTAATAAAATGTATTTTTCCTTTCAACTTAAAGTGTTTCTGCTTTCCTTCTTTAATAAGAAATATATATAAGTAACAGCCATGACTTAAACACTTGCAAAAAATTGCATTGGTAATAAATTGAATTATGTATGTACAACTAGAAAACACAAATAGTGCAGCAGTCAGTATTGCAGACTCCTTAGGCTTTCCTGATGACTTCGGGCACTCTCATGGTCCTTTACTGCCTCGACTTTAAAATTATTAGTCCCCACCACAAAATTATTCGTCTTGTTTTTTTCTTTCGTGTACATGCGGCAATCCTTACAAAACATGACGGCATTTTCGTGATCAAACACAAGCCATTCACGACCTGTCAGCCATTTAGCTTTAAACTTTCTTTTCTTCGTTTCGCACGCTTTGTCGACATTCTCATCCCCTGCCTCCTTCCTCTTCTCGCCCCCAGACGTCTGTCCCAACCACCGCAGCATTTAGTTTAACTTTACTTTTTACTTTTAGCTAGCTCAGTCTCCTTTTTTACAGTTTATACGCCGCCGTTCATTCTTCTTCTTCTTCTTTGTGTTTGCTTTTCCGTGGTTTCTCGCGCCAGTTGCACTACAGACTGTAGTGTGCCTGCGCACAGCCAATGGGCGTCTTATACGTCATCACGTAGCATTACGACAGTGTTCATGGGAAATGTAGGACGGACTGTCCGGGGGACAAATGACCAAGAACTGTAGAGCGGCTCTGACTGACATGATTGCCTAATGCATTACCGGCCAAATTGGCTAGTAAGTTTTTATTTACACCCGCCAATATGAATTTTAACCCGCATTTGGCGGGTTGGCGGGTGTTAATTTAGAACCCTGACTGTGTGTATACTTAAATGTTAAGTACACAGAAGGTGCAAGTGTGCAAAAGAAGTGTTCTCACAGTCTCTCCCTCCAATAGGTGGGAGTGACAATTATAATTAGTCATTTGGCAGACAATTTTTATCCAACACAATGTACATATGAAGCATTCTCTGTAATAATCCTGAAAAAGTAATCCTTTCTTGCCAGACGTATTGCTTTGTTATACACAATCATGGCTTCTTTGTATATATTACAGTGAACACTGAGCCCAGTTTTCCTCAATTTTCTTTCA
Organism: Chaetodon auriga; assembly: GCF_051107435.1. NCBI lineage: Eukaryota > Metazoa > Chordata > Actinopteri > Chaetodontiformes > Chaetodontidae > Chaetodon > Chaetodon auriga. The sequence continues at coordinate 296,816 of NC_135078.1, forward strand.
GGTGCTTGACAGATTCTCTTAATCTCATTAGCACTGGGGAGATTCATTTGGCCTTCAAGCTGTGTGACTCAAATAATCTCATAGTTTTACAGTATTTTGCTTCAGCCGTGCCATCAAGGAATCACTTTTTATCCAAAAAATCCCTTTAATCTTTGTTAAGATTAGGTTGGCATCAAAAAACACAGTGATGGTCAGAAATAGGTAATTCTAATACTGAAACATTGTCAATGTTGAAGCCTGATATTGCCAAGTCCAGAATGTTCCCATGCATGTTCCATGTTGCGCAAGTTTAAAGCTGTCCCATAAATTCTCAAGCTCCATAGCTTTGGAGTCATTCTTTTCATTGATTTGAATATTCAGGTCTCCATTCAGGATGAATATTTATTGATACCAAGTGTGATCAGGTCTGAGAATTCCTGCATAAAGACAGATTAATTTGTTTGTGGCTGATTGCAATTATGAGCATGGTTAATTATGCTTTGAACTCAAGAGCAAGATATTCAGATGATATAAATTCTTCCAGGTCTATATTATCACTTACAAACTTTAGAAAGAATGGCTACAATGCCTCCTCCTTTCCCATTTTGTCAGACTGACTGAAATTCTATAATTTGATGGACAATCCTCTATCAGTGTTGCTACACCATTAGCCAGGTCTCAAACCATAAAATGCTAATTCTTTTCAGTTATCTAATTATTAACTAAAAATGATTTGTTAGCTAGTTATCTGACATTAAAAAGAGCTAATTTCAGCTGTAGGGATTCTGTGAGAAGAGAGGAGACTGGCTGTGGCTGATTATTGACAAATTTAAAATTACAAAGACAGGTGCTAGATGGTTGTATGGTGATCTCATTTCTGATGGATACCTGAGTGATGATGTCTGTGGTTATTGTTGTAGCTTTAATTAAGTTTAATGTTTGATTGGTGATTGTTGGAGGTTGGGTCCCTGGAGAATGCAGTGAAGAGAGAGACAAGGGGCAAGACATCCTCTGAATGCCTAGGGTGATGTGAAGCAGAGGGTCAGGTAAGGCTTTCTGCCAGTGCAGGTTGACCCAAGTGCTTATCTGCACATTCTTATTTTGTTACAGCATGCCAAGAGCATGTGGCAGGTTGGTGCTGAGCAGCCTGCAACCGGTGATGTTTGGGTTGGTAATAGGTTAGAATAGGATCTGATATGAATACACGTTGTGGCTGACAGCTGATCAGTTTCTCCAGTAGCAGGCCAAAGTCTTTCTTCAGGACCTTGGAGCCAATTTTCCTTTGCAGAATGTCAACAGATCCAACAATAATAATAATCATCATCCTGTCACTTTAATCTGTAGAGAGGATCACTGGTAACAGCATTGTTTGGTCCCTGAGAGAAGTGTCATTTATAGTGAGATTTTCAGTCTTTACTTATCTTACATTTTTGGTCCCCAATCAGAATGATATCTGACCTATGGGCTGTGGGTTTACAGTATTATTTCTGTCCATGGGCTTATTAGATGGGGAGATAGCAATATTTCTCTTTGCCTTTGGCCTTGCTGTGATTTTGGGGCAGTTTCTTGGGTTTGGGCCAGCTTTAGTGCTAGTGGTGTGATTAGTTTCCCTGGCCTCAACACAGTTGGTATTATCACACCTTTCGTCATTCAGAGTTAAGGGGTCACACCTGTATTGTAGTTTAAGTGGTGGCGGGAGTGCTGGTGCCCTCTTACTTAAATTCTTGTTGGATTTGCCTTTGCAGTGGACAGCATCAGCCCAAGTGTGTGGGTGGAGTGGATGCTCTCCTTCTGATGCCAGTGCTGTGCCAGTAAGAAATACTATTAGGCAAAGCTAGTTTGGGAGCCTCAAAAGCTGATCTACTGGCATGATCTAGTGCACATCTGTGCCAGGATGCTCTACAGTTGAAGAGTATGAAAGTCTGTTTTTAGCAACACCTAATTTATTCAGTGAAAAAATGATTATTCTCAAATATTTGATATAGCATTTCAATCTTCTTTTCAAGCTGTGCAATTCTCTGTCATTCACAGTCTGTGCAGCTTGCAGATTTTGCCATATTTTCTCTGTCCTGATCCAAAATTTCCAGTCACAGACACAAAGAAGGCTTGTGCTGTTTTGAGGTAACACTCACACAGTACCGAGAAATTATGAAAGTGATATAAAGTATGGCAGAAGCCTGTTTTGTTTGTTTTTTTTATTAATTTAAGTCTCTGTGGAGTACCCTGGATCCACTTTCCAAAAATGTGAAAATTGTTATGATTAGCTAATCAATATGAATTTTAGTAGGACCCAAGTGGGCACAAAGCACGGAAACAAAGGGAGCCATTTAAACACAAGATAAGATAAGACAGACTTTATTTATCCCACGCTGGGTGAAAATCACATGATACAGCATCAACAAGACAGAGTACAAAAAGTCAGAGGACAAGAAGACAAAAAAATATTGCGCAAGTGTTATATACCCTATGGTAATTTACAATATATACAATACATACAGACTTAGGTAATTTAAAAATGACGATTGCACATGAAAACAAAGGAAAAATGCAAGATGTGATCAGGTTTATCAGTACAACTTGCATTTGAGTGGATGTCATTGTGCACTGTTATACAGTGTGATGGCTGTGGGCAGGAATGACCTGCAGTAGCACTCCTTCCTGCACTGGGGATGTAAAAGGCTTGTGCTGAAGGAGCTGCTCAGGGTCCTCACAGTGTGGTGCAGGTGGTGGGAGGAGTTGTCCATGATGAATGTCAGCTGGCTAACATCCTTCTGTCCGCCACCTCCTCAATAGAGTCCAGTGGGTTGTTCAGTCTCTTCCTGTCTCTGTCCGTGCTGCCCCCTCCCCAGCACACTATGGCATAAAACACTGCAGAGGCTCGAACAATCTGGCAGCAAGACATCTCCGCCACACCTTAACCCTCCCTTAAATAGGGAGAGAATCAGTGGATGAGTGTCAGATGCGCTGTCTGCCCTTCGAACAACCAGGCCACACCTCCACTGCAGGACTGGAAGGAGACTCACACACAACACATTCACAGAAAAACATAACAAAATAATAGCAACACAGAGTATAACAAGAATTTGGTACTAAACCACTTGTAAAGCTCTTCTTCATAAACATCTTTTAGTTGAAGAGTCAGTTTAGTTGAACAGTCATTCCCAGGAATTTATCACTTTATTTTTAGTCCAAGAACTGCAGATAACTAATCATAAAATTGTGTTGTATTCTAAATTCCTTTTGAAAGTTCCTCTTTCATAATTGTTTTCCACAAAGTTGAACTATAAGCTTCTATTTTACCTTGAAAAGTAATTGGAAGAAATGGGTGCAGCTGAAAACCCAAACCGGATAAATTTCTTTAGTAAGGTCATATTTTAAGTGCTTCCTAAGGCAACTGGACTTGCTTGTGGTTCTAGAAGATGTTTTGCCTCTCATCCACAAGGTTATGCTTTAGTACTTAGCAATGAGTTGTCCAGGACCAGACTGACACACAACCACAAGCTAAAAATCTGGAGTTGGCCGAAAGGGATGAGAGACAGTTCCTGGTATTAAACACTTGCATCAAGTTTAGGTCACAAGCAGGGTTAGTGCCTTTATCATTTCAGTTGATATTGATTACATTAGAAAATTAGCATGAAACTGGAAGTTGCTCACTTCTAGTGTTGATATGAGCTATTACCAACAGTGGCGTTACTAGGGTCTCTTGGGAATCCAAACAAGACATCCCTGGGGGCCCCACCCCACCAGTGCATGCCACAAAAATTTGGTTTTTGCACAAATAAAAGTACAAGTTCTGGGATATTCGAGATGAATACTGATAAAATAGATTAGCGGTTCTCAAAGGGACCAACAGAGGTCCCTGAAAACCCAGGCCTATCAATAATTGTTGTTGTAAATATGTGGCCGGGGGCCCCCTAGTGGCCGGGGACTCCAAGCAACTGCCTGGCTTACCTGGCAGCCCTGCCCCTGATTACCAAGTGGCTTAGGGTTTCAATGTTCTGACGCAATGACAATGTGTACATAGGAAGATTAGTTATATAATGAGGAAGGATCAGCTTGCTTGCCAGTGGGCTGAGTAAAGCACTAGGGCTTCTGTGTGCTCCCCAAGGGTGATGTTTGTTGACTTGCCTGTAAAACAAAGGTCTCATGGGAAAGGCAATCATTTGTAGCCTGCATGTCATGCCCTTTAAAAGGCCAGCTGTTAATTCTGCAAAGCTCCCCTTCTCTACTTCTGAGGTTAATGAGACACACACACACACACAGACACACACACACACACACACACACACACACACACACACTTTTTACTGTCCTGTATTTGGGAGAGGCTTTATTCTGCCCTCAGCTAGCCCTGTGTATTTGCTAATATTGACCAGAGGCTCTTCGTGTTTGTGTGTGTGTGTGTGTGTGTGTGTGTGTGTGTATGCATGTGTGCATGTTTACTTAAAAAGTTAACATTTAATAATTTCTGAGCATTTTGTTTCCACAAGTAAGGCAAGTCCCCATAGTATGACTGTGTAAACAGATTTATGTCCACACAATTCGAATAATACATGGGCGGACAGACGCAACACACACTGACAAACACACCTCTCTAACAGCCCATGTCCCTGACATTGTCATCAGTCTACACTGACATATCAGTACCTCACCACAAGTTGACCTTTTGCCACTTGGTGCTGCTATGCTGATTCTTCACCACCTCCAAAATAAAATTGTGATAATCTCAGACACACTGCTCACTTCTAACACTGAACTCCTCTCCACTGTCCATGTAAGATTTAGGTTTTATGCAGTGCAAATACAGAAACAAATACTGAAAAACAGAAAAGTCTCAATCAGAAGTATATAAAATAAAACATGAATAGATATAAGACACAACAGCAATTTAACTAAAAATTACAAGGCAGGTAAGGAAGTCATGTTTAGGGCAAAGCCTCTTTGGGCCTTTGACAAATACAAATTTACTGCTACATCATGGCCAAAATGCAGGGCACCAAGGCCAAAATCAATGGGGCAATAACTATAACTGATTATTACATATGTAAAGAAATTATAAATGGACAGTATTTATACAGTTTGACTTTTACACAAAATGCTGTCTGATTTTTTAAAATCTGACCAATTCATATTATGAAATAAGACATTCAGAATCAGCTTTATCAGCCAGGTATGTGTGCACATACAAGGAATTTGATTCCAGTTCAAACACTGCGCTAAATGTACTTGCATAGGAAAAAAAAATGCGAGCAGACCTGCCAGCTATGCTGTGCAGTTGTACACACACATACTTGCAGGGGGTAATACAAAAGGTGAAGGAGGGAGGAGAACTGCTGAGCCCAACAAAAATACGGGAAGCCATTCAAAAACAAAAAAATTCATATCTCCAGCCATGGATGGGCTCCCTGAAAGAATTTTATAGATGCTTCATAGTAAAAGTTTTTAACTATGCCCTCTTCAATGGTGACTCACCAATTACAAGGGCAGACGCTATTACTTCAGTGATACACAAAGAAGGTAAAGACCTGACATTATGTGAAGGGTATAGACCCATTAGTTTGCTAGGTAATAATAAAAAGTTGAATGAATGCAAAGAATGCAAATGCTTCTAGCATCATTAATTAGATGAAATTATACAAGATTTACACACGATTTCAGTCTACACAGACTGCTTTGATATGAAATCAGTGAAACCCCAAACCAAGGGTTCAGATACCTAGGAACTGTCAGAACTTCTGACACATCGCAGTTGTTCAATAGTGGAAAACTGATGGGTGAAATACAAGCTGACCTTACAAAACGGGAAGTCCTGCTGTTATTGCTAATAGAGCAATACGAATGGGCATATTACTGAGGCTGCTATTTTTGTTTCAGTCTTTACTCTTAGGGGTCCCAATTTCTATATTTAAAACAATTAACAGATGATATCTAAACTTATGTCACAAAATAAAAGACCCAGAATTAAATTGAAGAATTATGTTTTGAATGGGGGCCAAGATGTACCTAACCTGAAAAATATTATTGGCAGCCCATCTTAGATCATGTATATCTCAAGATAACAAAACTAAATGGGTCAAGATGGAACAGACTGATTGTCTGAAAGTACCCTTAGACACATTTATATATGAAGAGACGTGGAGGATTATAAATTAGGAATCAGTGGGTGAGAAACTCTTTAAAAATATGGTCAAATGTGAGAAAGCAGTTAAGAATCCTCATGTCAACATCTAGAGCAATGAAAATTGCACAAAACTCGACTTTCTTCCATCCAAATTACAAGCAGGGTTCAAAAAATCCAAAGAAAAAGGATTAGCATGCTCGTTAAAACCTTTGCAGATGATCCAGAATGCAGCGGCTTGTTTGGTCTTTAACCAGCCCAAATGAGCGCATATCACTCTGCTGCTCATATCCCTCCACTGGCTCCCAGTTGCTGCCAGCATCAAGTTTAAGTCCTTGATTCTTGCCCATAAAATTGCCACCAAAACTGCTCCAACCTACCTGAACTCCCTCATTCAGGTTTATGCTCCCTCCCGCTCACTATGCTCTGCCCAGGAACGGCACCTGGTGTTGTCACCTCCAAAAGGCCCTAAGTCTCTAGCTAGAATCTTTTCTTCTGTGGTTCCCCGCTGATGGAACGAGTTACCAAACTCCATTCGTTCTGCAGACTCTTGTTGTTCTCTCCCGTCTTGCTTGTGATGTATGAAAATCTCATATGTACATTGCTTTGGATAAAAGCATCTGCCAAATGACAAATTGTAAGTTGTAAATTGTAATTAATTACGCTGGGTCAGTTATTTGAAGGAGGAGATATGATGTCCTTTGAACAGCTTTAGTATAAACATAATCTTCCAGCCCGTGTCTCGGTAGGCATCATTTACAGAACACAAAGAATGGGACAAACTATGTGCTACATAATATTAATAATTAATGGCACATTGATTACATTAAAAAGATTATATTACATATATACGATATTACAAGTAGAATCACTGGGTAACAGGATGGATATCAAGGAAAAATGGGAACTGTACTGAATGCCTTAATTTCAGATAAAAAAAAGGATAATTATCATGCATAGAGGGACATAAATCAACAAATAGCCCTATTTGGAAGGAATTTGAATGTAAAAAAAGGTACTTGATCATAAAAAGCGGATTTCTGATTTTGCCTATTGTCGTATCTTACTCCTACTATTATTTCTACAGGCTCAACAACTCCCCATTCTCAAAGCATCCATTTATCACAGATACATTGAGGTCAGTTTTATCTGTTATCTGTTTATCAATATCTTTTTTTTGAGTTTTTCATATAATAAAAACAAGAAAAAAAGAAAGTACAAATATGAAGCAATAGGCTGGATGGACATGAGTGGAAGGTTATGCCATGTGTATGTGTACAGTTTCTGTTCCTTTGCATATACAACATGTCATTATGAGTAGCCAAACATACATAAACACAAACCAGCATAGACAGCTAGAAAAAAAAAAGTGCTGTCTTAGACAAAAACAACCATAATAACAAGAACAGCAGGGGATGGGGCCATATCATACATAAACAAAAGAATCATATATACATATATACATGTCAAAAATAACCTTATGCCATCCAGCTATCATGGGGATTTACAGTCTATCCACTTAAGCACTATGGTCTTCCTTGCAGAAAAAGTGAGAATAGAGAAAAGTATTTTGGAATGTGTACTTTTAAGTTGTGTGTCCGCAAGTCCAAACAGTAGACACACAGGATCTTTTTTAGGTTTAATGTCAAAAATTAAATGTAGTCGATTTTCTACATCTTGCCAGTATTTATCAATGTATCTACAAGTCCAGACACAGTGAATAAAACTCCCCACCTCGACATTACATGGTTCTGATTTACTGTTATCCAGTTTGTGTCTAAACTGGGGAGTGATCCGTAAACGGTGAAGTCTAAATTGGGTTTTTCTTGTCCTATTACACACCGAGATATTGTTTGCTGATTCCCATATCCGTTCCCATACTGCCTCGTCAACATCCATATTTAGATCATTAGTCCAATCTCTGCTTGTAAAAACAGGTTTACCTTTGTCATATTTAGTGAGTGCCTGATATCCGAGACCCAGAATACTTATTTCTTGACAGCACTAATTATCTTTTCCAATGGGGAGAGTTGGTAACAGATCCCTGCGTCTTTTTGGCTGTTTAAAAAACTCTGTATCTGAACATTCCTAAAAAAAACTAATTTCATGAAAGGTTATACTTTTTACACACTTGACTGAATGATGGCATTACATTCTTTTCATATAAGTGCCCAATAGTAAGGGTGCCTTTACTTCTCCATATATCAAAGCCCCTATCTGTAGCACCAGGACATGTTACCCCATACCGGTAAAGGAGGACAGCTGTCCCTCAAGATCTTCCAATTTCCTTATATCCCTCAAGGCTTTAATAGTTAAATTTATAATCATGTTGTCACCAACAGAAGTTTTAACCTTTTTTTGATTGGATGAATACAAGAGACCCTAGGGATAACCAATCTGTGAGGACTCTAAGCCCAGCCATGTTGATTTATTATCATTTTTGATCCAGTCAGCAATGTAACGCAACTGTGAGGCCCCTGATACAGCCTAATGTCAGGGACTGATAGGCCGCCTTTTTCTTTAGACTTCGTAAGTCTGGCTAAACTCATGTTAGCCCCTATTCTTTTGTTGGAAGCCCAAGAACAGACCGGGGAAATCTTCAGTTCACAGCCAAAGTATTTATTGAGGTCACAGGTAAAGTATGGCAGCGCTGGGCTCAGAATGACAAGGCTCTCACAAGATCTCCATCAGAATGAGCCCAGAACTCTGATAAAAGTTCACATTTATCTTCTTGGGCTGAGCCAGCCCTGTACAGTTGGACTTACGCGACCGAATGTAATTGGCCAGTAACCAAGACATGGACAGCCCAACTACTGTCCACATCTTGTCCTTGGAATGTGATAAGCAACCCGTGAGTGAGTGTTGTTTTGGCATGTATCTAATGCAACAGGCCTTACTGATAGAAAAGAGAAGCGTCATCTGCCTCTTATTATCCAAACTGGCTTTCACCAGTCATGCTACCTCACAGCTCTGAACAGTACAAAGACATTCATTAGGTTACACAAGTGCAGTAAGAAAGTACAGAATAAGAACACATAAAACTTTTCTTTCTTTAACTCTGTCGAGGTACAATGACACTAACCTTAACCCATAATGACATCATCCTTAATTTAACTGCACTATTGTGTTTTGTTGTACTGTTCACAAACCAGAGGGTGAGAAGAAACAAGGAAATATGTTTTTAGAGAAATGAGATGTCCTTTCCAGCTGTCAGTCAGCTGTAACAGCTGCAGATTGTTTTGATGAATTTGTGTCTGCACACATGTGCACTGTGTTAATACTAGTAAAGGCATACAGTTATCACTGCTTGAGCAGCAGCATTTTTTCTCTGTTGCCTGTTTAACAAAATTGCACATGAATAACAACCTGCATTCTTGATGTATACTAATAGTATGTACTGTGTCCTGCTCAGAGGTACAGGAACTATTTCCACTGTCAGAATGTGTTTATATTATTTATTTATTACTTGAATCTGTAGTCATTGATATTCGGATTGTGAATGTATTATTTAATAAGCTGGAATATGATTATGATGTCTTTTGAACATTGGAACTCATTTATTAGAATAAGCAAGACTTCCATGAAGGCTTCTCCTCTGCATCCTCACTCATGGTTCAAGAAGGTGGACCTGAATGACTTTCATTTCAAGCAAGGATCGGGGAGCGAGGACATGCCAAATAAAAGACTTGAGATGAAGAAGAAGAAGAAGAATCAGAGGGACAATCCCCTTTATTTGTCACACAGATACATGGCCATAGCCATATCCACACACGCCATGCACTGGTGAAATTTGACTTCCGCCTTTAACCCATCCCAGCGGTGGGCTGCCATCCAACCGGCGCCCGGGGACCCAGTTCCTTTTTGTCATCATTGGTCAGGTGGTGATCTTCTTGCATGTTTTTAGTGGGGGTATATTTCATGGAGGATACCCCAGGTGAACATGCAAACTCCACACAGAAAGGCCTTTTTCCTCAAGCAGCAGGCACCGAAGGCATGGTGGAGGACACACCCCCAGTGCCCGCAGCGAAAATCGAACCCGGGACCTTCTTGCTGTGAGGCGACACCGTAACTGGTGTCAACTGAGTGCAGTCTGTCTTACCAGCACTGGACAAAATTAAGCTTATGAGAAGTCAGTGGAGTCTTTATTCTTACCCAAACCAGCTACTGATCTGCCAATACTGATCTGGCCAATGATAAGCCAATGCTGGTATCTGTCAGGATGGTGGTGGCATAGAACCATTTATGGCTTGGTACGTAAGGAGAAGGATTTTAAATTCTATTCTAAATTTTTCTGGGAGCCAGTGCAGAGTGGCTAATACCAGAGAAATATTATCTCTCTTCCTTGTTTTTGTGAGAACACATGCACAGAACACAGTGTTCTGGAGCAACTGGAGGATATTTAGCAAGATTTGGGCAGCCTGATAGTAAGGGATTGCAATAATCCAACCTAGAAGTTAGGAATGCATGGACTAGTTTTTCTGCATAGTTTTGAGGCAGGATATTCCTGATTTTTGCAATGTTACATAGGTGAAAAAGGGCAGTCCTTAAAATTTGTTTTACATGTATTGAATGTATTCCTGACTCTGACTGTTTTGACCTTTAAACCTACCATTACTTTAATCACCCATTATATTTAAACTGACACCAGCTAGTTTACCAAGTTGAGCTCAGCTGTCAAGTTGCCTTTTCTTTTCCTAAGTCATGAATATGAATGTATTGTCCAAAAGATTATGTCTGAGAAAGATCTGGTACAGCAGGGTTCACCAGCACAAATAGTGTAATAGATTCATCCACACAGGTGATTAGATCTGCATTGGACTACATGTAAGATGCTAATGACTAATGGATGTCATCATAAACACAGCAAGTCTATCTATTGTCAACAGTCAGCACAGCTGCTGGGGCATCTCAGACAAGACCTAACTTAGTAACAATGGTGAGATTAGTAGAATGTCATACCCAAGTACAAGTTCTGTTACTAGCACAAGTACAACGTACAAAGCAATTTATTCAAAATGTACAGAGATTTAAAGTAACTTTGTACAAAACAGAATAATTACTCATCTCATTGCAGAATGACCATTCACTATGAATGTCTGCACATTGTGCAGTGATTTGAAATGTAGTGAGGTGCAGTACTTACTGTAAGTTAAATGTACTTCAGCTTTTTCTTTATTTATGTAACAACAAAGGTTTTATTTTTTTTATTTTACATAAATCCAGTACTCTAGCAACTGGTCTTTTGGCCAGGGAGTGGCAAGTTCCATTGCTGTAAATGCGATTAGGCCCCAACTATTCGTACCCTGTGATTTCTTTTCCTTCACACAGGCTCTTTCTGAAGGCGTGTCCTTCAGCTGTAATCATTATGGAGTCTGTGAAGTAGGGGATAAGTTTTCTGTTGATGTTTTTTCCTCTCAGACATTCCATGTACTTGACTTGACTTGTTGATACCCAGTAATTGGATGTGGTCCCCAGGCATGGGATAACCCATTGTTTCACCTCTTCTTCTTGTAGGCCCCACCAGGTGGATTCACTGTCTCTTGTGTGCCCTTCTCTCCAGGTTTGTAAAACACCACTGACATCTTTTTTCAGCCCACTGCAGTCATTGCAGCGTTTCCCAAATACTGAGCTCTGTCTGGCATAATGGGCAGCGAGGGGAATGTGCATCGTTTACAAACTAATATGGTAGACTACACAATGTATGATCTTTTGAAAATCTCCTTGAGAGACTGACATCAGGTCCAAAGCCTTGGAAAGCTTCTGGACATGCATATCAGATTGGAAGGGCCCCTTTAGGCCTTGGTCTGTTCATGCATAGCCCTCTGGAAAGCTCCTAGAAAGTGTTTCAGACACCTAATCAATACCCATGGAATGGTGTCATTGAGCCTATCTTCATGGTATGCATTTGGTATCTCTCTATCCCGATCATCTTTCATCGCGTAAAACTTGGGTCTCCTAGCATGGGCAATATCCATATAATCCTGGGACTTGGATTGGGCACTGTCGTCTTTTGTTCCAATAATATGGGTTCAGATGTACATACTTCTGTTTCACTCATTCTTTGTCAAGTCCTTTGCTTTGCTTACTGTGGTAACTGTTTCTGGGCTTGAACTTGAGACTACCATCCATCCACCCATCCATATTCTCCCGCTTTATCCGGGGCCGGGTCGTGAGGGCAGCAGCCTGAGCAGGGACGCCCAAACTTCCCTCTCCCTGGACACTTCCTCCAGCTCATCCGGGGGACCCCGAGGCGTTCCCAGGCCAGCCGAGTGACATAGTCACTCCAGCGTGTCCTGGGTCTTCCTCGGGGCCTCCCCCCGGTGGGGCATGCCTGGAACACCTCCCTAGGGAGGCGTCCAGGGGGCTTCCGGTAGAGATGCCCGAGCCACCTCAGGTGACCCCTAGATGTGGAGGAGCAGCGACTCTACTCTGAGCTCCTCCCAGGTGACAGAGCTCCTCACCCTATCTCTAAGGGAGCGCCCTGCCACCCTGCGGAGGAAACTCATTTCAGTCGCTTGTATCCGGGACCTCGTTCTTTCGGTCATGACCATAGGTGAGGGTAGGAATGTAGATTGACTGGTAAATCGAGAGCTTCGCCTTTCGGCTCAGCTCCGAATACAGACCGATACAGTGACCGCATTACTGCTGCCGCTGCACCAATCTGCCTGTCAATCTCATGCTCCGTTCTTCCCTCACTTGTGAACAAGATCCCGAGATACTTAAATTCCTCCACTTAAGGCAGGAACTCTCCTCCAACCTAGAGGGAGCAAACCACCTTTTTCCGGTCGAGAACCATGGCCTCGGACTTGGAGCTGCTGACTCTCATCCCAGCTGCTTCACACTCGGCTGTGAACCGCCCCAGTGCACGCTGAGGGTCCTGGCTCAAGGGAGCCAACAAGACAACATCATCCGCAAAAAGCAGAGATGAAATCTGCCGGCTCCCGAACTGAACCCCCTCTGGCCCCTGGCTGCGCTGGAAATTCTGTCCATAAAAATAATGAACAGAACTAGTGACCAAGAGCAGCCCTGGTGGAGTCCAACATGCATCGGGAACAGGTCCTTACTGCCGGCAATGTGGACCAAGCTCCTGCTCCGGTTGTACAGGGACTGTACAGCCCACAGCAGAGGGCCTCCAACCCCATACTCCCAGAGCACCTCCCACAGAATGACGTGAGGGACATGGCGAATGCCTTCTCCAAGTCCACAAAACACATGTGGACTGGTTGGGCAAACTCCCATGAACCCTCAAGCACCCTGTGGAGGGTATAGAGCTGGTCCAGTGTTCCACGGCCAGGCCGAAAACCGCAGACTACCTCACTCTCCAAATATCTTTGCCCCTTTTCTAATGGCTTGCATCCCCAGGTACAGTACCATCAAGGAACTCCCAATTCTGGATGAACCCAGTTGCATTGTGATGTCTTCTGTTCCTTCTTCACTTAAATGAACAGCTTTACTATTATCCCTTCTTATCTGTCAACTTGCAGATCTTGAATTACCGTCTTTCTTTCAGTAAGATATTCACTTAAGACAACTCCTTTATCCCTGTCATGGCTAGTGTGGCGCAGAAGACCCATCAGCCCTTGCTGCTGTTGCTTCAGGAATGTGTAGGAGCTATCACACCAGAGCTGCAGCCTGAGAGCAGTATATACCCAATAATCACCAATAAGGGATGTCTTGTGGACAATAAGATATCACACTCAAAATTTGAACCAAGGCCAAAATCATCTGAGATCCTGCTATCCCTTCAAGCCTTTAAGTTTGCTCTCAGAGAAGAGGTGTTTATCCACTGCAAACCTGTGTCTTGGGATTCTATTGGTCTTGACAATGCCCACATGGCCTGCCACTATGACAAAGAGCATGGTTGGGAGCTGCTGAACAACTCTGCATATAGCAATCTTTGTGACTGCTGTGAATCCAGCTGCAAGTCCAGGAAGATGAGGAGTGTAGCATCAGGGAAGCATGGAATAGTACAAAACACAGTCCTTGGGCCACTTACCATCACTGATTTGAACTCCTGAACTACCATCAAGGCAAGAATTGATTGTTGTCATAATGGAAGTGAGTACAACGGGCCGGAAGTTGTTGAGTGATGTGATCTGAGGTTTTTTTGGCACTGGGATGATGGTGGCAGACTTGAAGTATGATGGGACTTTGGCTTGATCCAGTGAGGTTTTAAAAATGTCTGTTAGAATGTAAGCCAGCTGATCTGCACATTCCCTGAGCACCTGCCCAGGTATTTTGTCCTGGCCCGGGGCCTTCTGTGAATTAACTCTCCTCAGAGACCTCTGCCCATCAGCTGTGTCGAGGCAGAGTGCCTCTTCATCCTGCTGGGGAACAGCTTTCTTCGCAGGAGTGCTATTTCGTGCATCAAACCTCCCAAAGAAGATACTGAGATTGTCAAAAAAGTCTGCATCATCATCACATACAGAAGGGGCTATCTTGTAGTTTGTGATAGCCCATATGCCTTGCCACATAATCCTGGTGTTGGTGGCGTCATGGAAAAAATCCTAGATTTTTTATCTGTGGGCACGCTTTGCTCGTCTGATGGCACGGTTCAAGTTGGCTCTCGCTGTTCTCAGTGCCTCCACGTCTCCCGACTTGAAGGCTGAGTTCTGTGGCTTAAGCATTTTTTGTACATCCTCAGTTATCCAGGGTTTTTGGTTGGCCCGGGTGATGATGTTCTTCATGGTGCTGACATCATCCATGCATTTGTTGATATAGGCTGACACAGACATGTATACTCATCTATGTTGGTGTGATCATTGTAAGAAGCAACTTCCTTGAACATGTCCCCCACTGCTCTCAAAACAGCCCCCTTAGACCACACCCTTACCTGCCTCACTGTAGGTTTTTCTCTGATCAACAGGGGCTTGTATGCAGGAATTAGCATAATGGACAAATGGTCTGAAGAGCCAAGGTGGGGGCGTGTGGCTGCTCTCAATGCATCTTTGATGTTTGTGTAGGCCTTGTCTAGTGTGTTCACTCCCCTGGTTGTACAATCCACATGCTGGTAGAGATGTGGGAGAGTGAGTCTTCATGTTGGCCTGGTTAAAATCCCCAGCAACAATGAAGAAGCGCCCAGTGTGAGCGGATTGCAACTCATTGATAGTAGAGAACATGCATAGCCTCCTTTGTGTAAGCACTGGGGGGCACATACCCAGCTGTCGTGGAAACTGAAGTAATTTCCCTGGGCAGGTAGAGAACTACAGAGTACAGTCAAAAGCTCAATGTCCGGTAAGCAATAGCTTGAGAGATTTAGCATTGTTACGCCAGTTGCTGTTGATGTAGATACAGAGACTGCCCCCGGGATTTACTGCTGAGTGTGTAGCTCCTATCGGCACGAAATGTAGCTAGCCACCCAATGCTATGCTAATTGATGAGTTGAGCCATGTCTCTCTCAGAATTATTGCGCAGCAGTTCCTCATCTCCTGTTCTGATGTTAGTTCTAACTGCAGATGATGTAGTTTGTTCTCCATGGAATGAACATTGGAGAAGAAGATGGATGGAAGTGGTGTTTTGTAGGGATTAGCTTTTAGCTTAGCTGTTAGCCCACCTTGGCTTCTGCCTATGGTCACACAGCCTCCGCTTTGCTCTCTGTTGGCCTGTGCTCCTAAGCGAGGCCGTTGCACCATAGGCCCCTGGGTCTCGCTGGCGTAGTGCTTCGAGGCTACGTAAACACTCCCGAGTGGACATATCTATGAAGCCAAAGTCACTGGATGATTGTAATTTCAACAACAGCTGACAATCATATACTATCTTGCTGAGGTTGGTGACTAATTTTGGCAACTGTCACAAGCCCATGCAGCCGCAGTCAAACAGGGCACCGCCATCTTATTGTTACTTGGTTTTAAAATCCAACAGCTGGAAGATCTTGGTTTGTCCATTATGGGCCCTGGTATGGGTAAGGGCCCATAGTTCTGTGCCACAGAAATATAGGATGTCAGAACTGCTGCTAATCCTGCCATTACTGTCATAAACGTAAGGCAAAAAAAAAAAACATGGTTGAGGAGCCCTGTAGGTCCCCCATTGGTTCTTGGTCTAATGTAGCAATAGGTCCATCCTCTGTTAATTGAGTAGGAACAAATTCTGGGCCTTCTTTTGGCTTTGCTGCTTTGATGCCCCTTCTCTGTGTCTTCAAGATAGTGACCAGGGATGGTGCACTCGTCCTGTGTCCTCCTGGAGTCCCACTGGCTCTGCCTTTGAGAAGTTGCTGATACACTTCCAGGACATGACTAATACACTGTCAGGGTGTGGCAGGGATCCTTCGGCAAATACTTTATTGTTGAGTAATAGCCACAAATATCTTGGCTTACTGGACAATAAACTGAACTTTGAACTACACACAATTGACATCGCTCCCAGCAAAGACTCTCCGGAATCTGCAAACTGTACTTTCCATTGCCCCCACCTTCTGCTCCTATTTTATAAAAGTATAGTTCAACCCATCCTCCTCTACTGCTCTCCCTGCTTCTTTAATATGCTGTCAACTCTCTCCAAAAACAGACTTAGATAAATCACACGCAAAGCTGCCAAGATCATCGGCTTCCCAATTCCCAACCTCCCAGACCTCAATTGCACAGCCACCGCAAGAAGAGCTCACTCCATAGCACTTGTCCCCAGTCTCCCCCTCAAACCACACTTTATACTCCTCCCATCTGGTTACAGATTGCTGGCATGGAAATTTTAAGTTCAGTAGTTTTTGTCCCCTCTGCCATAATAGAGCTGAACAGAACATCCAAACTGTAATTTGCCTGAGTTTTTGTGTTTCTGTCTGTAAAGTTTTAGAATGTGGTGGTGTGTTAGTCAGATTTGATGTATACTGTCTGGTTTGATGTAGTGATGGGCACGCCAGTTCTTTTAGACGTACTGAATCACTAGAATCAGTTCACTAGAAAGATTCGTTCAAAAGATTCGTTCACTGAATCACCGAATCATTCAGTGCTTGGCAGGAGGAGCCTGCGACTCCTGAACTGATATACGGCTGAACGGTTCAAGTTTCAGTTCAGTGCACAACTTCCAGGACCGGGAGACGAGAGTGTTGTGACTGTGTTGCTTTGACAAACACATTTGTAAATATAAAACTATATATAACTATATTATAAATCATGATGTTTTAAGTGTCCTGTCCTATGGTATGCTATTTAACTGGTCTACTCGGCAAATTGGGCTCAGTGAGTGATCCGTTCACTGAACGTATACCCCACAGTACATTCAGTGAGGGATTCACACTGAATATGCACCGTTCCCTCGCAAATTGTCGCAATGAGATGATCAGACAGTCATGCGTTTTCTCAAACTGCGGGTTTTATACACTATTTGTTACATGCTGTGTCCTACTGTACTGTTGTTGCGGTGGCAAATTTAGCAGAGTTTAAAAAAAAGTTAGTTTTCTCCGAGGTACACTTGAACACAACACACCCCCATCTCCCTCCGTCGCTCCTCATTACTGCCAGCATAACGTTTTAAGTTTGTTTATCTGGAAACTAAATCTGTTAAAACAACGGGGAACAACGGTCGCCATGAAAGTGTATCCCTCAGAGGAAAATGATTCAGGAGAGTGTAGTTCACTGAGTGATTTATATGGCAAGCCGTTCCTGCCAGAAATACGCCACATTCAGTCGCGTTTCAACTTCATTACGGCGTAAAAAACAGCGTTCTTTTGCGCATTACGGTGTAAAAAACGGCGTAAAATCTGAAAAAACGGCGTTTTTTTACGCCGTAATGAAGTTGAAACGTGACTGAATGTGGCGTATTTCTGGCAGGAACAGCTTGCCACGGATTCATGCGTCGGTGACGCGACGCAGTCGGCGCGCGCGGTCCCTCCCTCAAGCGATTCGTTCGTTTCTCAGTTCAGTTGAACTGTCAGCAGCACCGCCTGCTGACAGTTCGTTCGTCAAGTGATTCGTTCGTCTCTCAGTTCAGTTGAACTGTCAGCAGCGCCGCCTGCTGACAGTTCGTTCGTCAAGTGATTCGTTCGTCTCTCAGTTCAGTTGAACTGTCAGCAGCGCCGCCTGCTGACAGTTCATTCGTCAAGTGATTCGTTCGTCTCTCAGTTCAGTTGAACTGTCAGCAGCGCCGCCTGCTGACAGTTCGTTCGTCAAGTGATTCGTTCGTTTCTCAGTTCAGTTGAACTGCTGACAGTTCGTTCGTCAGCAGGCGGCGCTGCAGGCAGGCGGCGCAGCTGACAGTTCAAGTGAACTGAGAAACGAACGAATCACTTGAGGAAGTGATGCAGTTCAGTACGTTCACTTAAAAGATTCGTTCTTTTGAACGAAACGTTCGCGAACGAGACAACACTAGTTTGATGTATTTGTGCACTGTGAGGTTGTACTCTGATGTTGTGTGGGTTTCATGCATGTATCTGTAAAAATTGTTTTCTGTCCAGTTTGATGTATTAGTGCACTCTGAGGTTGTATGGAAAGTGGAAACAATTTTCCTTGCAGAAGCACAAATAAATTTAAATCTCATCTAATCTAATCTAGAATCAAGTCCATGCATGCATTCCAATACCATCGGAAGGGATGGCTTTTATCAGTGAGCAGTCTGAGTACAACAATCAGCCCAACGATAATCTGCGACTTTAAGATCACTAATAGATGGAAGAGGTATTGGGTGTCGGATAGGTTCCACAATGGTCTGTAAAGGCAGGTGCTAGTTCTGAGGATGAAGTACTGCTGGTCTTTTTTTCTCTCAATCATCTGGTGGTACATATAAAGGCTATTGGTCCACATCATATAAGGACCCAGCCACATACAACAACAACATCCACATACATCGCATATGAAGAGGTTCAGTGTAGTTTGGGCCCCATCTTAAGATAAGATAAGATAAGCTTCAACTGTTTCCTTTTCACTTGAAGGTAGACAGTGTTCAGTATCCAGGGGGATGGCTCAGGACACCTGAGCACTGGTTGGTTTTGGTGTGTAGGAAGATACGGTCGGCACCTCTGTAGCACGTCCCCATCCACCACTATTGGCATACATACTGTACATACAGCTGTTGTCCAGGGCTCAGAGGGTGCGGGTCTCTTGTGTACTCTCAATTGCTGCAGAAGTAGTTTATAGTGCCAAAGTTTTTGCCAATAACTTCAAAATTCACACTGTATCATTTGGTAGGCTCAAGTATGGAGCTCCACTTTGGTTGCAGACCCCATTCCAGCATTTGGGTTAAATCTCGACTGGTGGCACTGATGATAGGCAGTGTTTCACTTTTTGTGGATTAATGCTTTGGCTTGGAGTCACCTCTTAATATCTGGCCTCTGGGGAACGTGTGTCTCATCCACGCCTTCCAGTGTCCATGGGTCTTTGGCTTCTTTGATGCTGGTGTTGTTGCAGGACTCAATTCCTCTTCCACAGGCATGACTTTAACTCCTACTGAATAGATTCCTTTGAATGGAACCACTACCATTTGCACTGTCAATCTAATCTTCATGCTTTGTTTCAGCCTTATGGAGCGGAGGGGCATCTCTGGGGTTCATGTCTTTGAGGTGCAGCTGCTGCTACAGGTGTTTCACTCTCTCTTTCTTCTCCTGGAAGTGGCTTGAAGCTTTCAAGAGGATCCAAGAATCTTCTCACTTCTTCTCACTTTATTCTACCATAGGATCCCTCCCCCACCCACCAGAGCCCAGACCTTCTATGCAATGGTCTGATGGGGTATGGAAGCTCTGAGAGTGACAAAAAAAAAAGACTGAACAAACTGGTCATGAAGACTGGCTTTGCCCTGGACTGGCCCCTGGTCACCATCAAGGAGGTTTGTGAGAGAAGGATGTTAGCCAAGCTGACATCCATCATGGACAACCCCACTCTCCCCCTGCATGAGACAGTGGGGGCCTTAAGAAGCTTCTTCAGCAACTTACTATGTATGCTATATCCACTGTGCAAGAAGGAACGCTACTGTAGGTCCTTCATTCCAGCAACTGTCAGAGTGTTCAACTCCAGCATCATTTAATGTAGCACTGTGTTAATGTTGTTTCAAATTACATCACAAACTTTCTTTTGCACTATGTCTTTATTCATGTTAACATTTGTTAAATCCATTACATCTGTGCAACTGTATTGCTCTCTTGTGCAGTATTACATAGCTTTTTTTTATGCTCATATATATGTTTTTTTTTACTGTTATATAATTTCTACTGTGCAAAAGTACAAAAACACTACATATTATTATCCATATCTTACTCATGTGCAATTCAGAATTTTCCATTGTGACAATAAGACATCATTCTCAAGACAATGTTATTTTTAAAATCTTTTTGTATTTAATGTGTTTTATTCTTGCTGTCTGTAACAGCGAAATTTCCCTATGTTGGGATCAATAAAGTTTTGTTTTATCTTATCAATTACTGTAACTTAGACATCAGTGAGAGAAATCCCAAAGAAAGAAATCTGTCTTGAATCCAGTGGTTTTCTGTTGACTGGAACCCCAAACAATGAAACAAGATATGATAATGAATAAATTCAAGTCATCTGATATTTTTGCAGCACCTTTTATGCAAAATGGCAACTATAGGAAGTACTTTATGTAATCCAGGACAGATACCCCAAATCAAAATGGGTAAATCAAATAAGTTAACAATTAAGATTAAATTCATTGGGGGTTGTGCCGAGGGCTGAGTGGTGCTGTGATGGAAAGTGGGCTCATCCCTGATTAGAGGTTGGAGATCCAGTTAATTGAGTGTGACCTTGGTGTGTCAGCAGATCATGTAACACAGACCAGCTTCCAGCTGACCTGTGGTGTATTGTGCTGGACACGCTGCTTGCTGATCATTGACTGTTCATGCTGAACCTGCAGTTACAGCTCTGTATCTCACCACTAATGTTTCTGAAGGGAGGAGGGATGATTGTTTGAAATATATTGCCTCTTTTGATGTTTCCCATAGTTTATTGTCTTTAATGACAATAAAATGAAATGGGATCCTGGGTTTATAATTTTGTAGTCATGATTTCCAGGTTTTGGGGGGTTTTATTCCATCAAAATGCTGTGGAAATCTTAAGTAAATTTCCAAAGAGTCAGCAAAAGAAAATGAGAGGTCAATTCTCAAATGGTAGCAGGGCCTTTATTAACCTCAGCTGCAGAGATTGCAGAGATTGAGATTACAGAGATACTTATTTTATATATAATGTTTTATTATATTTCAGTAAGAAGCTTACATTTTAATAAGCTGTTGATGCTGTTTGCTGTTAACACAAAACTTAACACTTCCTCTATATACCTGCTGTCTTGATAATTTTAATGCCCATTTCCATATCACTAATTCATCAGTATAGCAACATTCTTCCCCACTGCTGCTCTTACTTTCTTTCACTAATTGTTATGGATAAAGGTTTGAACTGGAGCCACACAAACCACCAGGAAACAAGAGTTCTTAATTAATTCAATGTCTATTTATTTTCTTTAACATAATGAAGACGATGATTATTGCCATGGTTCTAAATAAAGAAACAGGTTATAGTAAATGGTGAAACGACATGAATTCAGCTTTTCAAATAATGTCAAACTTATAAATCACATTTAACATATAAGTTAAAGAATGCAAGTTATCATTAACCTTGATATAGTTTCTTAACATATCATGATAACAAAAAAAGGGAAAGAAAGGCTACTTACATTGAAAGTAGATCAAAAGACACATGGCAAACACTCAAAAAGCTCAAAGCTCAGTGTAAAGTGAGTAAGTCAAGTGTTCGGAAACAAAGGGAGGAAGTCCATCCCCAGACCTCTATTTATAAGTGCAGGGAGGAAGTACAAAGCCTGAACTACCTGTAGCACCTCTTGTGGAGTGGAGGTTCTATATATATATATATATATATAGAGAGAGAGAGAGAGAGAGAGAGTACATCTTGTAACACCCAGCTGTTTTTTTTACATTTTACATTTTTACATTTATTCCTGGTGGCTTGCAGGTGGGCTATAGCTCAGGAGGTGGGGTGGTCATCTACTAACCCCAATGTCAGAGGGTTGGCAAAATACTGAACTCCAAATTGCTCCTGATGCTGTGCCATTGGTGGCCATGGTAGCTTCTGCCTCTGCCACCAGTGAATGCATGTGTGACTTGGTGAATGCTGACTTGTGTTCAAAAGCAGTTTGAGGGGTTATTAAGATTAGAAAAGCACTATATAAATGCAGTCTGTGAGGGACCAAGCAGACAGGTATGAGGAGTCCAGGTTCACAAAAAGATTTATTTAGACAAAAAGTAGTCAATACATAAAAGTTCTGGGCCAATGAAAGAGGTCAACTAGCCAAATGGTTCACAAAAAAGGTTCATTTCTCAAGGCTTCATGTGCACACAAACCCCCCTGCTGGTCAAAGACTGTCAGATATAGGTAATTTTATCAATTCGTAATACACTCAAGACCTACGGTTTACGCTTCTGCGTCACGTCGACGCCGTACCTACGCCGTCGACGCAGACCCCTACGCAGACTCTTGCAACAGTGCAGCCATGGGAGTGCTACCAAGTAAAAGAAATCAAATCATCTTAATAAATGCATTTTATGTATCATTCATGTATTCTCTCATATAAATAAAACTGATATTTTGTTTAGTGTGTTATGGGTATGTAACATGACAATACAATGAAATCTAATATTACTTGTCAAATGTTTATCAATAAATAATTTTGTTAATGTTTGAATAACTTATAATGATGGGAACAGTTGTTTTCAAACTGTTGCAGTGTTTTAACAAGGTAAGGGGCAGTGGACGTGCTTGTGAACATGAAGAGGGCAGTGAATTTGATTGTGCAACTTAAGGACTTCATTAATTTTTATTCAGAAACAAAATATGCTCCAAAGTGTCGGTACGGTACAACCCATCACTAAAGATAACTAAATGTGAGCACTACAAATAGGAACTAGTGTACTGTCAACTTAAATAAAATAAATACGTATATGATGTATGAAAACAAAAGCTATGTGTCATCCTTTATGTGCTTGCTGTCTGTATGTACAATGTGGAGGTTATGAGGTCAACTAAATGAATAATTAAATGCAATGAGAATTAAGATGAGTGTAGGTGCGTAACTGACATATGCCAGCTGTGTGGCAGCAGTTGCAGCCATCACAGGGTCCATTCACCATTTATGTTCAACTTGTGAGTCCCATTCTGTACTTAACAGACCCTTTCTACTACTTCAGCCAGTTCTTTATACTAAGTTCAACCAGCTATGCAGTTTTCACTCCAGGTTCATTTTACATCCTTCATCCACTTCCCACTTCAGCTGCTTCTCCATATAAAATAACGCCAGCAATAGTTTTGTATCGGTTTTTCGACAAAGCTTTTAATATTATAAATCTTGATATTATTCAACCAGAAATGGAGTTTAGTGTCAGCTTTTCATAATCCAGCATCTCAATTTCTTCAGCAATTGCCTTTTCTGCAGAACAGAAACGATATACTACTAAAGGTGCCTTTCCAAAACTTTGGCCCTAATCTCCTCAAAGGTGGGTTGGTCTTGGGATACAGTTCAAGCATCAAAAATGCAGCTCATTTAGGATGTGTACTATTATTTCTATTTTTTGATACTTTTGACAATTTCTAAATTATTAAACAATTTCAGTTGGGAATTTTAAGTGTTCAATCTTCAGTGCTCTTACTCTCAAAATTTTCACTTATACATGAAGACTTTGGAAAATTTATGCCGATCCCAACAGAAGTGCCAACCACCAGCCACATTATCTCCCATTCTAACTGGAGAATAAATTTCAGGAAGGATGCAGAAACAGCCACTTTTCTGCTCCAGGTTTTTGACATTTTTGACACTGTGCACACATATTACATACATTGTTCTCAGCAGGGTCTGCTATTTCTTACAATATTATAATCTGTAAGCACAATGCACATGTTTTTCATGTTACATAAAATTTTACCCACAGGTGTTCGTTTGCCCCATCTTGTGGCCATTAGTAAAACACCACCATACTACCTATCAACTGCTGTATCTCTAATGTAATTTTCCATGGTAACCAAATTCAGCAAAGTTGTACAGATGGGGATGCTGAACAAGTCTGTAGCATTCAATGCAGTTTCACGTGTAGATGGTGCTAAAAGATTTGAAAAATTGCTGTTTTCGCTGCAGCTTGCAGCTGGGAGCAGCAGCAGTACCTGACAGCTTTCAGCTCTCACAGGAAAAATACATCGTCATATTACAATGCTTTTGAAAATGATTGTAATCTGTATATCTGTATATAATTGTATAACAGGTTAAATAATCTGTATTCTAACAAATGTTGTTTTTTATTCAATTGATTTTCTCTGTGGGAATATTACATTATAAATAACAACTTAATTTAAGGTCATAATCACAAAGTGAAAATGATGACACTTTGCAAAGCTAGTTGTGCCTTGTTTAAACAATTAAAGCATGTTAAAAACAGTACCAATTCAGCTATTAGTAGATGCATTTTAGTAGATACATAACATATGTATTGTCGTCCACCGTTGACATCTTTGGAGAATTAAAAATTTCAATTATAAAAATAAAGGTGTCAATTATATTTTAAAAATATAATCAAAACTATAAATTTTTCAAAGATATCAACATTGGCTTCCATACCATATGTATTGAGGCCAACTGTCAATATCTTTGAAGAATTAAATGTTTCAATTATAAAAATAAGGGCGGCACAGTGGCACAGCAGGTAGTGCGCGTTCTGGCTTCCTTCCGCAGACCAAAAACATGCTCATTAGGTTAATTGGTGACTCCAAATTGTCCATAGGTTTGAGTGTGAGTGTGAATGGTTGTTTGTCTCTTTATGCTGCCCTGCAATTGACCGGCAACCCGGTTCAGGGTGTGCACTGCCTCTCGCCCATTGACAGCTGGGATAGGCTCCAGCCCCCCTGCAACCCCGAAAGGGATATTCGGTATAGAAGATGAATGAATGAATTATGGGCGGCACGGTGGCGCAGCAGGCAGTGCGCGTGCCTCACAGCAAGGAGGTCTCTGGTTCGATCCCCTCTGGTCTGACAGGGCCTTTCTGTGTGAAGTTTGCATGTTCTTCCCATGCACGCGTGGGTTCTCTCCGGGCACTCCGGCTTCCTCCCACAGACCAAAAACATGCTCATTAGGTGAATTGGTGACTCTAAATTGTCCATAGGTGTGAGTGTGAGGCTGGCGACCGGTTCAGGGTGTACCCCGCCTCTCGCCCATTGCGAAAAATAAGAATTTTAGACTCATTCTACTCAGTGTTTTTCTTTGTGGTCGTTGGTACATATTTCTGTGCATGCTAAAATGTGTGTTACTGCCTCTCTGAGCATGCTCAACATTGTCTCTGCATATATGCCTTTGTACTCCACGGGCCTCACAATTGATCCTTCTGCATTATGCATTTGTGCACTTAACATTTTTGCAATTGTTTGCTTTTTCTTTACCTTTTGATATTCCCTGCACCATGGACCACCTCCAGTGCAGTACTCACAACGCATTCACAACCCACCCAATACACAACTCAAACACACATACAAACCACCTCCGTAACCCTCCCCTTAATGTTCCCCACCACCCATCCACCCACCCATCCTATGGTTTCTTCGTGAGTGCTGACCTGCATCGGTTCTTTTCTTGGTGACAGATAATACGCCTCTAAATGGGCCTCGTTCACATGGCCCCACTGATTTCAAAGGTCATCCCTCTGTCTTCCAGTATTGATTAAGTGGGCCTGTTTACATGGCTATGGGGCTTACTGAAAGTGAACATTGCCACGAACATATTTCCATCAGTTGTATCTGGCTGGAGAGGCCCATTTGAAAGCCTCTTTGACTCTGTTGCTGCCCCAATGAATAGGACAGGTTGAGGCACAAAATGAATATGCCAATAACAAAACTAGTGCTACTAAATTACAGAGACAACAAATACACAGGACAGGCACGATTAGTAGATACTGTGTAGCACATTCATTGTGGTCAAGGTTACTCTGAGACTGTCTTGAAGAAACTTATCCTTACCAACCTTACTGTTAAGATCCTCACTGTTCATTGTCTGTGTTGACCACAATCCTTAACAGATTCAACGGCCTCCCCACCTACGATTCATCAAAATTGTTCTTAATTTCCTTTGGTGATTCAGGTTATTGTATTATTAACAGATTTCTTTCTTTGTTTTCCAGTTGTATGAATTGGATAATGATGAAAAGCGCAAAGAGTTTCTTGATGACCTTTTCAGTTTCATGCAGAAACGGGGTAAGTAATTTCCATTTTATTACAAGAATATGCTTCCTCCCCTCCTAAACCTCTTGTTCAGAATACCACCCTAGCTTTTTCCCAGTATCCCTTAAACTGTCCAAAAAAACTGATCAATTTTTTTTTTAAGAACACAAACAAAATCACAAAGATGTTTAAAATTCATTTGACATGCTAAATATCAGATGCACACTGGATGAAAGCACTTGCTGAAATTGAAGTTGTGTTCAATTCAGTGCAATCAAGCATTTGATGTAACTCCTTGGGATATAGCCATCACAGTAGCGTAAATAGGGGTTCCAATGATTTCTTGTGACTAAGGACTAAACATATGTTGAGAAAAAGTTGTGCAGTAGCTGTATACTGACTGATTTGGAAAATGTACATTGTTTTGAATGATTTGAGAGCTGAAAAGGAAATGAAATGATCAAAGTCAAAGCCAAAGTCAGTTTTTTTTGTTGATTACACTATATGTACAGGAAATACAGAGGGATCAAAATAATGTAGTGTATAACAGTGAATTCAAAAATATAAAGTTAAAAGATAAAAGAGGAAAATGATAAAATTCCACCACAGTGAGACCAACCATACATTTGTTTTATTGGGACAATGCCTGAAGCATTTTGCACTCAAAGTTCCACTGTTTTCCCCTTCATCAGATTTGACCAAAGAAACAAAGTTTGGTGTGTATGTTCTGGAGATAATGCAACACACCTCCACTGAGTTTGATCAGGATCACTAAAAAGCACTTTGAGTTGTGAACAAATATGCAATAGACCATGCATACTTTTGACACATCAGATTTTGGTTAATTCTTGCCCAAAGGGGGCGCACACTGAAGTTTGTGAAATTCTGTCCACTGTATTTAGAGATATTACTTTTTGTATTTATGAATTACCTCATCGGCAGGATCAAATGGTCTTGTGACATACAGCCAGTTTAGAGGTTCGACATTTTGAGGTGAGGTTTCCGACCCAGTAAAAACATTATATCATTTTGCTCACAGACAACTTAACATTCAAAGCTAAAACTCTCTTCTGTATCCCCAGTATTTGAATAAATCATTTGCACAAACATTCATTTATCACACACTGATGCTGTCATATTTGGAATGTATTAAAGATTGAAGTTTGGTGATGGAACTCAAGTGAAACAAAAGCCATCTGTAATGCCATTTCAGAATGAACGTTTTTTTATAGCTGACAAATTTGTCAAGATACAGTATATTATCTTTTATTTGGTTTATTATATAATTTTCTTATATTTTTTTGTTGTAAAGGAAATGATGGAAAGAAGAATAAAGGACCCAATGAGACTGTTTCTACGCTTAAGTTGCTAATCAAAAAATAGACCAGGAAATCATACAACAAAAGAATTGTTAAAAATGAAAATCGCCCATCCCAAATTCCGAGATTTCATTCCCAGGGTGTCACTTTGTGCTCGGTGTCTCATACAGATGCATAAAGTCCTCTTGGTAACACTTTCTATGAAGACCACATCTATAGTGCATTATGAGCGCATTCATAGTGAATTATAATGCTCATCATAATAAATCATAATGCATTATGACTACACTCATGCTTTATGGTGCACTATATCAACAGTCATGAATAACTATAAATCTAGCTTATAATGACTTATAAATCCAAGGGTCTTATGAGTGCTCTTGACAGGTTATAAACTACAGACTGACTGATGGGGCTTATAATACGTTTTCACTACTTGTACCCCTCTAGAATCAGAATCAGAATCAGAATCAGAATCAGAAAAAGCTTTATTGCCAAGTACGCTTTTACACATACGAGGAATTTTTTCTGGTGAAATTGGTGCATGACACATCTACTAAAATAAGAGCATAAAATATAACAGTTTAAATATATATACACAAGTCTGTTTTTTGTCGTTTGCTATTTTCCGGAAACACAGTCTGTTTTCCAGAAAGAAGTCCAAGTTGAGTGTTAATGTAACGCATACAGTTATATTTATATCAATGTGACAGAATGAGTCCGAGGTGGAATGTAAAGAGTGTCAGGGGGGGTTCCGGGCCTTGTTGGTAAGGCTGACAGCAGACGGGAAAAACTGTTCTTGTGGCGTGAGGTTTTGGTCCTGATGGACCGCAGTCTCCTGCCAGAGGGGAGTGACTCAAAGAGTTTGTGTCCGGGGTGAGAGGGATCAACCACAATCTTTTCTGCACGCCTCAGGGTCCTGGAGGCGTACAGGTCCTGAAAAGATGGGAAATTGCAGCCAATCACCTTCTCTGCAGACCGAATGACACGCTGCAGTCTGCCCTTGTCCTTGGCGGTGGCAGCAGCTTACCAGACAGTGATGGAGGAGGTGAGGATGGACTCAATAATGGCTGTGTAGAAGTGCACCATCATTGTCTTTGGCAGGCTGAATTTATTCAGCTGCCATAGGAAGTACATCCTCTGCTGTGCTTTCCTGATGAGGGAGCTGATGTTCGGCTCCCACTTGAGGTCCTGGGAGATGATAGTTCCCAGGAAGCGGAAAGACTCCACAGTGTCAATAGTGGAGTCACAGAAGGTGATGGGGGCAGGTGAGGCTGAGTTCTTCCTGTTGTCCACAACCATCTCCACTGTCTTTAGAGCATTGAGCTCCAGGTTGTTCTGATTGCACCAGGTCACCAGATGGTCAACCTCCCACCTGTAGGCGGACTCATCGCCATCAGAGATGAGTCCGATGAGGGTGGTGTCGTCCGCATACTTCAGGAGCTTGACAGACTGGTGACTGGAAGTGCAGTTGTTTGTGTACAGGGAGAAGAGCAGAGGAGAAAGAACACAGCCCTGGGGGGATCCGGTGCTGATGGTCTTAGCGTCGGAGAAGTGTTTCCCCAGCTTCACGCACTGTTTCCTGTCAGACAGGAAGTCTGTAATCCACCTGCAGGTGGAGTCAGGCACGCTCAGCTGGGAGAGCTTCTCCTACACCATCATCCCAACTCTGCTTCTCCTGAAGCAGAGTTGGGATGATGGTGTTGAAGGCAGAGCTGAAATCCACAAACAGGATCCTAGTGTAGGTTCCTGCGGAGTCCAGGTGCTGGAGGATGAAGTGGAGGGCCAAGTTGACTGCATCGTCTACAGACCTGTTGGCTCTGTAGGCAAACTGCAGGGGGTCCAGGAGAGGGTCAGTGATGTCTCTGAGGTGTGAGAGCAAAAGGCGCTCAAAGGACTTCATGACCACAGAGGTCAGGGCGACGGGTCTGAAGTCATTAAGTCCTGTGGTCCTTGGCTTCTTGGGAACAGGGATGATGGTTGAAGACTTGAAGCAGGCTGGCACGTGACATGTCTCCAATGAGGTGTTAAAAATGTCTGTGAATACTGGAGACAGCTGATCAGCGCAGTGCTTCAAGGCAGATGGGGAGACAGAATCCGGTCCAGCTGCTTTCCGGGGGTTCTGTCTCCTGAAGAGTCTGTTGACGTCCCTTTCATGGTTGGAAAGAGTCGTCACTGAGGTGGGGGGGGGGGGGGCCTTTAAGGTGGCTATTGGTGGGGGTGACTGGAGCTGGAGCTGTTCGGAGGTGTCGTGGGGGATGGTTGCTGGACTGTCCCTTTGTCTTTCAAAGCGGCAGTAGAACTGGTTCAGGTCGTTGGCTAGGCGTCGATCGTTGATGGAGTGGGGGGCTTTAAGCTTGTACTTAGTGATCTGCCTGAGCCCTTTCCAGACAGACGCAGAGTCGATAGCTGAGAATTGGTGTTGGAGCTTCTCAGAATATAGCCGTTTAACCTCTTTCACCGCCTTGCTAAACTTGTACTTCGACTCTTTGTATCTGTCTTTGTCCCCACTCCTGAAGGCCTCTTCCTTTGCCAACCTTAGCTGCCTGAGTTGGGCTGTGAACCAGGGTTTGTCATTGTTGTAACTCACCCTGGTGCGGGATGGAACACAGCAGTCCTCACAGAAGCTGATGTAGGACATCACAGTCTCCGTGTACTCATCCAGACTGTTGGTAGCAGTCCTGAACACATCCCAGTCAGTAGAGTCCAAACACGCCTGGAGATCCCCCACTGGTCCACTTCCTTGATGTCCTCACTACAGGTTTGCAGAGCTTTAGTTTCTGCCTGTACGCAGGAATCAGGTGTACCATGACGTGGTCAGAGTGGCCCAGTGCAGCACGGGGGACGGCGTAATAAGCATCCCTGACGGTGGTGTAACAGTGATCCAGAATGTTCTCCTCTCTGGTCGGGCATTTGATAAACTGTCTGTATTTAAGGAGTTCGTGGGTGAGGTTACCTTTGTTAAAGTCGCCAAGGACAATAACTAAAGGTTGGTCCGCTCCACACGCAGTATCTGGTCAGCGAGCATACCCTGTGCGTCCTGCACGTTGGCTTGCGGCGGGATGTAAACGCGGACCAGAATGAATGAAGCGAACTCACGAACTCTATACACACACCTCAACAATAGACTGTTGTAAGGGCTCATAGGATACTATAATACTCCATGAACGATCATAAGTTATCAATGTATCCTTTAAGTAAAGTGAAGTTCATATGGTTGCATCTGTAATGCAACAGATCATCTGTTTCCGAGAAAAGTTAAGATTCTGTGTAAAATGTAATGTAAATGTAAATGAAGATTTACAAAAGTCGGAAACCCCATATTTAATTGAAAATAGCATGATGACATATCAAATGTTGAAACTGAGAAATCTCCAAATGATATCCTCATTCAGAATGTGATGCGAACAACACCTTTCAAAAAAGTTGTGACAGGGCCATGTTTACCACTTTGTTGCACCACCTTGCCTTTTAATAACATTCTATAAGCATTTGGGAACTGATGAGACCAATTGCTGTAATTTTGGAAGTGGAATGTTTTCCCATTCTTGCTTGATGTACGGTTTCAGCGGCTCAACAGTTCAGGGTCCTTTGTCCTGTCAAGATTTCCAAAAACTAATTTAATTTCAAATTTTGACTTGTTAGACCATAGGACAGATTTCCACCTCACCTCAGTCCATTTTAAATAATCTGGTGGCAGGATTTCTGTAACTTTTTTGTGTACGGTTTCATCTTTCCACTCTCTGGATGCAGTGACAAACTGTGTTCATATTATTTTTTGGCCTCGCCCCGGCCTTGTACAGAGATTTTACCAGATTCTGTGAATCTTTTAATGACATAATGTGCTGTAAACAACGCCATTCCAAAATTCTTTGCAATTTTATGATGAGAAACATTATTCTTAAATTGTTACAGTATTTGCCAGTGCAGTCTGTCATATAGTGGTGAGCCCCTTCCCATCTTTACTTCAGAAAGACTCTCTAGGATGCCCTTTTTATACCCAATCATGTAAACAACCTGTTGCCAGTTAACCTAATTAATTGTGAGATGTTCCACTAGGTGTTTTCTCCAACTTTTTGCAAGGTGTTGCTGGCATCAAATTCAAAATGAGGATATAATTTTCAAAAGACAATGACATTTCTTAGTTTCAAGATTTTATATGTTGTCTTTGTGCTAATTTGCTTGAAATTTTTTTGCAAATCATCACATTCTGTTTCTTTTTACGTTTTACACCGTGTCCCAGCTTTTTTGGGAAACATTTTTGGGATGAATGTGATATATATATGCTTTTTAATATTCTTAGTAATATATATATATATATATATATATATATATATATATATATATATATACATATATATATATATATGTGTGTGTGTGTGTGTGTATATATATGTGTGTGTGTGTGTATATATATGTGTGTGTGTGTGTGTGTGTGTGTGTATATATATGTGTGTATATATATATGTGCATGTATGTATTTTGAAACCAGTATGTATTTTGAGTTCTGCAGTTTGGTCTGACAGCAGTAGGAAAGTACATGTTGATGAAGTAATGATGTAGGTTGGTGGTCACTTGGGTTTAGAGAAGGTATAGATTGTTGTTGGTGTTCAATTAGAAATTGATTTTGGACTTAGTGGTGGGAGACATTGTCAGTGCAAGGCAGATTAGCAGCAGCCTATCTCCACTGCTCACCTCTGACAACAGTGATCAGAGTGGACTGCTCCAAATGTCCCAATCAATGTTTCTTGAAAACCTCACTGTCATTCTGTACTGACAAAGAAATCTCGGCCAGGCTGACTTGCTAATCATAGATCCCAATGAAAAGTGTCAAACATACACTAGTCCTTTAATGCTGTTGATTTTTTGGCAGGCTGTGTTGTTTGATTTGTCAAAGTTTGTCAATGTCTTCTAAAACTCTGATCATAACAAAAAATTAGTCGTGATCTGTCGACTGCTATGATTAAAGTTTTAAAATTAGATTTGTTTAGGAAAGAGGCCAACATAGTCTGTTGGTCAGAAACAGGATGCAAACCTATGTTTCATGGCAATGGGTCAGGCTTGAATGTGCATCTCCTGCTTCCGATTCTTCATTATATTTATTGCCCTACAATCCCAATTCCGAAAAATAGAGTAAATACAGAATGCAATGATTTGCAAATCTTTTTTTGACCTATATTCGGTCGAATACAGTAAAAAGACAAGATATTTAATGTTCAAAGTACTTTTTTACGTTTTTTTGTACATATAGACTCACTCTGAAGTGTATATTCTGAGTTTTGAAAGTGAAATTCCCTCTTATTCTAGCTTGATATAGGACTTCACTTGTTCCACAGTAGGGGTTTCTGATTGTCATAGTGCACCACACACGGGAAACAAATTGCAGGCACCCACACTCTTTCACAACAAAACCATGCTGTTGTAACACAGACCAAAGTGACATGGCATGTTTTTTTTTGCTGAAATTAGCAGATGCCCATGAAAAAGACATCATCTGGATAGCAGATAAAAGCATGTATTAACTTTTCCATGTCTGCCCGGGAGAGAAATGGTCTGACTCTGGAACTATTCCTTAAAGGTCCCATATTATAGTCATGTTTTCTGGGATTTAGGGTGTGATTTTGGTAC